>NC_137798.1:56570611-57083611 GCF_963383645.1 Muscardinus avellanarius
CACAGGGAAACAATTTCTTATACTTTCTAGTTTCTTATAAAGGACATCCAAAGGCTGAACAGATGAACAGCCAGATGCAGAAGACAAAGAGACATAGAGCATCTGTATCCCACCTTGTGCTCCACCCTCCAGACCTACACTTATTCAGCAACAGCAGGCTCTCCAAACCCTGCGGGTCAGGGATTATTATGGTGGCTTTGTCATGTAGGCATGACCCATCAGTAGCTCCATCTCCTATACCTCTCCCTCTCTGGAGGATGAGAAGTGGGACTAAAAGTTCTAAATTTCTAATCACAGCTTGATCTGTCTGGTGACCACCCCTCACTCAGAAGCCCACCACTGAGCCACTGCATCAGAACAACAGCAAAAGATGTTCCTATCACCCAGGGAATTCTAAGGAATAAGGAGCTCAACATCAGGAACCAGGGACCAGGACCAAATATTAGAGCAAAAGATGTTGCTGGCACTCCTATCACTCAGAAAATAACAAGGGTTTTAGGAGCCTTGTGACAGGATCCAAAGCAGGGAGAAAACACATAATTTTCTTATTATTTCTACAGCCCCACTCACAAAAATAGCTGTGGGTCCAGTATTTTCTGCATTAGACACTTTGATGTGTCATCAATACAGGTGGGCATCATTTGTGGTATCTTAGAAGTTATTATATGGTGCCTTGTTGACCTTAGAACCCAGCTTCTGGACTAAGTAAAACGACCACTCTTTTGTTTTGTTTTGCTTTTTGTTTGTTTGTTTTTGTGTTTTTGTGGTACTGGGGTTCCTGGAAGCCCTTCTACCTCTGGGCTACACTCCCAAAACTATGTTTTTATATTTTTATTTGGAAACAGGGTCTCTTAAGCCAGCACGGCTGGCTTCGAACCTGCATGATCCTCCTGTCTCTGCCTCCCAAGCGCGGGAATTACAAGCGTGCGCCACCACGCCCAGCTAAAATGACCACACTTTTGAAGATCAATTCTAATTCCTCAATTTTTCTAAACGGGGAGGTTCCAGGTGGTTAGGAGACTTCCTTTTGGTGGGTGATTTTTTCTTGGAGATTATTATTTATTAAGTACACAAAACACGTAGAAAGAAAAATAACTTCAAGTTCAGGTCATGGGGAACTATATTTATGTTGGAAAAATAAAAGGAGTACAACTTATAGTCATTTGAGTACAAAGTACCTGAGATAAGTATCCATCTTAAATTGCTGCACCTACTCATCTCATGCTCTTGTTTTAATTTATATTAATCCAAATTTTCCTTCTTGAATTTTAATGTTCACTGTTTACAACTGTTTCATTGATTATCCTTCATTTATTTCCCAGAAGGCAGGCTTTCTTCAAAAGCACCTCATAAATCACTTTCAGCCATTCTCCCATTAGGGCAGGGTATGTTCTTTACTAGGATAGATGGGGTGATGAATTTTGTTCTTAATCCAAATGATATAAAATTGGCTGTGAGCCACTGCTCAGATTTCTATTTTTATATCTCTCCCCACTTTTGTAAGAGATAGCCTCCTTACACAGCTCAGATTGCCATCTGCTTTTATAAGTTGCTTGTAGCATCTTAATTTTTTTTAATTTTATATTTTATTGGTGCAATGTATTCATACATCATAAGGGTATAAAGAAAATACTTTTGTAGACATACATGTACACATTGCCCAGTTAGCCCCTACCCGATCCCCACCCTGTTCCCTCCCCATCCCTCCTTCCCATGCTTGGCTTAGTGGTTGACATCTAGTTTTATAGCAGTTTATCCAATATTAATGATGATAATCTCACAAAACAGTTTCATTTGTCTGATACCAAGCTTTTGATGACTAAAAGATAACAGTTCAATATTTCTTTTTGCTTTCTTTAATACCAGAGAATATTTTTTTTCTTTTCTTTTTTTTTAGGTGAAGCTATCATACATTTATTTATTTATTTTTCAGAAAAAACTATCCTTATATGGAATATGAACTCTAGATACCCAAAACAATCTCGAAGAAGAACAAAGCTAGAAGATGTATATTTTCTGATTTCAAACCATATAAAGCTACAGTAATTGAAACAGTGTAGTACTGTTCTAAAGGCAGATATATAAACCATTGGAGTTAAATAAAAGCCTAGAGATAAATTCTTCCATATATTGTCAAGTTATTTTTGACAAGGTTTCCACGAACATTTGGTGGAGGAAATAATAATCTTTTAACTAAATATTGTTGAAAAATAATAATTACATGAAAAAGAATAAAATTGGACCCTTACCTAACACATATACAAATATTAACTCAAAATAGATAAAAGACCTAAATATAAATCTTAATACTATAAACTTTTAGAAGAAAATCTGAGTCATAAAACCTTACAACATTGAAATTGGCAGATTTCTTGGATGTGATTTCAATGGCACAGGCAACAGAAGGGTAAACAAACTCCCTAAAAAATAAAAAACTATTGTATATCCAAAGACAATGTAAACAGAGTTAAAAGTTACTGATAGAATGGGATAAAATATTTCCAAATGCTATATCTGAGGGTATATTAATATTGCAACTAGAAATCCTAAAAATTAGCAACAATAAAAGCAAACAATACAATTAGAAACAGGTAAAAGACTAACATAAATAATGAACCTCCACAGATAACCAATCTTAGTTGTCTGTTGGATGGAAAATCTTGTTTCTCTGGTTCTGGTGTGTGTTACCTATTTCTTCTTTGTAGTTAATCTCTTTGAGTATTTTCTCTAGCGCTGGTTTTGAAGACATAAATTCCTTCAGTTTCTGTTTGTCGTGGAAGCTTCTTATTTCCCCATCTAATTTGATAGAAAGTTTTGCTGGGTAGGAAATTTTTGGCTGGAAGTTGTTTTCTTTCAGAGTTTGGAATATGTTACTCCAAGCCCTTCTGGCTCTCATAACTTGGTTTGGGAAGTCTGGAGTGATTCTAATTGGTTTGCCTCTGAATGTCACTTGGCCCTTTGTTTTTGTTGCCTTTAAGATTCTCTGCTTGGCTTCCACATTGGTCATTTTGACAATTATGTGGCGTGGGGATCCTCTTCTCTGATTCTCTCTAACGGGAGTTCTATAAGTGTCCTGGACCTGTGTATCGACCTCTTGCTCTATGTTTGGAAATTTTTCTGCTATTATTTCCTTGAAAAGATTGTTAATCCCTTTGGTTTCACCTTCTTTTCTCTCCTCTATTCCAATTATTCTTAGGTTAGCTGTCTTAAAATGGGCCCATATTTCTTCAATGTCAGATTCCTGCTGTCGGAATTTTTTTTCTAAATTAGAAACTATGCTTTCATTTTTTGAATGATCATCTTCTAGGAGCGAGATTCTATTCTCCATGTGGTCTAATCGGTTGTTTGTGCTTTGAATTGAGGACTTTACTTCATTAATTGCATCCTTTATCTCTCTTTGGCTCTCTCTGAATTCTTTTCGAAACACCTCTATTATTTCTACAGTTATTTTCCTGATTTGATCTTCTATAAATCTCTGAATTTCTGATTTATCAGGTTCTGATGTTGTGGGGTTGTGGGCATTCATTGCTCCATTGTTATTCCTCTTTCCCATGATTTCAGAAGTTTGTGCCTTCTCTGGGTTCTTCCCTAGGTCACTATGACTTCACTTAAGGTGCTGTGGATCTCGAGTCTGTGGTATCTCAGTTCCCACTACTCCTTTACTGGGTTGTATCGCAGAGTCTCAGACCCAGGGAGTCAATCGAGGCTGCTCTAGACCATGGGGGGTGCCAGGTTGGGCGTTCTCCTATGGTGTAATATCTCTGCCACCACCACTCCCCCACTGGGTCAAGTCCCTCTGGGAGTACAGTACTGGAATTTCTCCTCTAGGGGCCCCAATTTGACTCACTGTTGAGTGCGCAGGTGGAGCTGTCGTGGACTCAGTGGATTCGCTGCTGCTGCCGCCGGTAGCAATATGGCGCCGCTGCCGTGCCCTCGGCCATGAGCCTGGCGTATTTCTTTTCTGTTTTTGAACTCCACTCTGAGTCCCTGCAGGGTGCGCTGAGCCCAGGCCCTGGGAGCTTTAGATGCTCCGTGCGCCGAGAAATCTGCCAAATCCTGCCCGGCTGTTCCACAGCGGCTCACCTCGGCTCGCTGTCCGCCGCTCCTCTCTGGAGCTTGGTGGGCTGTTGAGTGTGTTGGTCTGGTGCCATCTGGTGAACTCGCCGCTGCCACCAGCAGTAAGGCACTGCTGCCGCATTCTCGGGCGTGAGGCTGGCGTTTCTCCTCTCTGGTTTCTGAGCTCCGTTATGAGTTCCCCTCTTCTTTGGAGCCTGGTGCTGCAAGGCAAAATGGCGCCTGCCACTTCACACCGCGGCTCCGGCTGCAGCACTGTGGTCTGGTTTCTGGTGTCTTGTTTTTCCAGCCTTCTTTTTCTCTGTCCCTTAAAATTACATTTTTTGTTTCTCTGCTGATGGTGTTTTCTGGCTATGAAAGGCGCTGATTTTGTGGTAATAGAGATTGGTTGTTAGTGGGGCTCGTAAGCCCCATTTTGCTCCGTCGCCATCTTCCTGGAAGTCCGCTTGTAGCATCTTAAAATTATTTCTACTTGGTTTATACAAATATTTTTAGTCTATCTAATTTTAGTAATTCCTGGTTTTTTGTTTTTTTTTTTTTTTTGTGGTACTGGGGTTCCTGGAAGCCCTTCTACCTCCGGTCTACACTCCCAGACCTATTTTTATATTTTCATTTTGGAAACAGGGTCTCCTAAGCCAAAGCGCGCGGCTGGCTTCAAACGGGCACGCTCCTCCTGTCTCTGCCTCCCAAGCGCGGGGATTACAAGCATGCGCCACCACGCCCAGCATCCCTGTATTTTATTAGGGGGAACCAGAATCCCTCTCAGATCACATTACCTAAAAAAAAAACAGATAACAGATCCCTATAATGTTATCTTATGCCGGGCAGGTGATACACACCTATAATCCCAGTAGTGGGGGAAGTTGAAATAGAAGGATTTCAGGTTTGAGGCCACTGTGTAGGAATTTAGCAAGGCCATGTTTCAGAATAAAAAATAAAATGGGGTTGAGAGTGTAGCTCAGAGGTAGAACTTCTCTGCATTCAATCCTCAGTACCACCACCACCAACAACAACAAAATATTATCTTGCTTCTTTTGAAAGTTGCCTTTATTAATTATCATCAGAGATTGATGGCATAAGGATGCCTCAGGGATTTTCTGGCCTTATTGCATTTTATGAAGAGGAGCAGTCCTTTGCTTAGAGGATTGGCTTTAAATTTACTCAGCAAATCATGAATGTACTAACATACATCCTGGAGACTTTATGTAAAGGGGACTTCCCCTGCTCAGAACCTAAGAACTCCTCTTTACTTTCACACAGCACCAGGATGGCCTCTTCCCATGGATGGACTGTGGCTTGGACTATGCTTGGACTGTGCACCCTACCTCCTCCTCTTTTCCTCTTCCTTCCTCCAAACTGCTGCTGCCTGAAGGCCTAGACAATTTTGTCTTGAGGCTCAGATTGACTGAACTGGATCCCAAGAGGCATTTGGATATATTTGCAAAATTATTCTTCCCAACTTTCCCAGGTCGGTGCGCTTTGTGAGAGGAAGATAGATAGGTCCAAACTATGACTGGACTGTGAGATGGAACTCACAAACTAACAGCTAACTGTGTTGTTACTCATGCTTCTGCTCTCTAAAACTATGAGCATATTATTACAGTTCATGTGTATGTGGTCATTTGCCACACTATGATATTTGGTCAACTACCAACGGCATATATAATGGTTGTCCCCTAAGATGACAATGGAGATAAAAAGTTCCTATTGTCTCATGATGTCATAGCTTAGTTAACAACAATAATGCAACACAATACTCACATGTTTGTTGTATAAACAAAATTACTGTGCTGCCAGTCATATAAAAATATAGTCCGTAGGATTAAGTTCAATGAATAATATACAATAATGTTAAATGACTATGTTACTGATTTATATATGTATTTATTACTTTTACATTATTTTAAAATGTGCTCCTTCTTTTTTATAATTTATTTTTTATTGGTGCACTGTATTCATACATCATAATGAGATTAAAAAAACTTTTGTAGACATACCTGTACACATCACCCAATTAGCCCCTACCTGATCCCCACCCCATTCCCTCCCCATCCCTCCTTCCCATGCTTGGCTTAGTGGTTGACATCTAGTATTATAGCAATTTATCCAAAATTAACAATGATAATCTCACAGAACAGTTTCATTTGTCTGATACCAAGCTTTTGATGACTTAAAGATAACATTTCAATATTTCTTTTTGCTTTCTTTCTCACCAGAGAATATTTTATTTTCTTTTTTTTAGGTGAAACTATCATACATTTATTTATTTATTTTTAAGAAAAAATCTATCCTAATGTGGTATATGGACTCTAGATACCCAAAACTATCAAAAAAGAACAAAGCTAGATGTATATTTTCTGATTTCAAACCATATAAAGCTACAATAATTGAAACAGTGTAGTACTGTTATAAAGGCAGGTATATAAACCATTGGAGTTAAATAAAAGCCTAGAGCTAAATTCTTCCATATATTGTCAAGTTATTTTTGACAAGGTTTCCACGAACATTTGGTGGAGGAAATAATAATCTTTTAACTAAATATTGTTGAAAAATAATAATTACATGAAAAAGAATAAAATTGGACCCTTACCTAACACCATATACAAATATTAACTCAAAATCGATAAACGACCTAAATATAAATCTTAAGACTATAAACTTTTAGGAGAAAATCTGGGTCATAAAACCTCACAACATTGAAATTGGCAGTGATTTCTTGAATATGATTTCAATGGCACAGGCAACAGAAGGGTAAACAAACTCCCTAAAAAATAAAAAACTATTGTATATCCAAAGAAAATGTAAACAGAGTTAAAAGTTACTGATAGAATGGGATAAAATATTTCCAAATGCTATATCTGAAGGTATATTAATATTGCAACTAGAAATCCTAAAAATTAGCAACAATAAAAGCAAACAATACAATTAGAAACAGGTAAAAGACTAACATAAATAATGAACCTCCACAGATAACCAATCTTAGTTGTCTGTTGGATGGAAAATCTTGTTTCTCTGGTTCTGGTGTGTGTTACCTATTTCTTCTTTGTAGTTAATCTCTTTGAGTATTTTCTCTAGCGCTGGTTTTGAAGACATAAATTCCTTCAGTTTCTGTTTGTCGTGGAAGCTTCTTATTTCCCCATCTAATTTGATAGAAAGTTTTGCTGGGTAGGAAATTTTTGGCTGGAAGTTGTTTTCTTTCAGAGTTTGGAATATGTTACTCCAAGCCCTTCTGGCTCTCATGACTTGGTTTGGGAAGTCTGGAGTGATTCTAATTGGTTTGCCTCTGAATGTCACTTGGCCCTTTGTTTTTGTTGCCTTTAAGATTCTCTGCTTGGCTTCCACATTGGTCATTTTGACAATTATGTGGCGTGGGGATCCTCTTCTCTGATCCTCTCTAACAGGAGTTCTATAAGTGTCCTGGACCTGTGTATCGACCTCTTGCTCTATGTTTGGAAAATTTTCTGCTATTACTTCCTTGAAAAGATTGTTGATCCCTTTTGTTTCACCTTCTTTTCCCTCCTGTATTTCAATTATTCTTAGGTTAGCTGTCTTAAAATGGGACCATATTTCTTCAATGTCAGATTCCTGCTGTCGGATTTTTTTTTCTAAATTAGAAGCTATTTGTTCATTTTTGGAGTGATCATCTTCTAAGAGTGAGATTCTATTCTCCATGTGGTCTAATCGGTTGTTTGTACTTTGAATTGAGGACTTTACTTCATTAATTGCATCCTTTATCTCTCTTTGGCTCTCTCTGAATTCTTTTCGAAACACCTCTATTATTTCTACAGTTATTTTCCTGATTTGATCTTCTATAAATCTCTGAATTTCTGTTTTATCGGGTTCTGATGTTGTGGGGTTGTGGGCATTAATTGCTCCAGTATTATTCCTCTTTCCCATGATTTAGGAAGTTTGTGCCTTCTCTGGGTTCTTCCCTTGGGTCACTACGACTTCACTTAAGGTGCTGTGGATCTCGAGTCTGTGGTATCTCAGTCCCCACTACTCCTTTACTGGGTTGTATCGCAGAGTCTCAGACCCAGGGAGTCAATCGAGGCAGCTTTAGACCATGGGGGGTGCCAGGTTTGGCGTTCTCCTATGGTGTGATATCTCTGCCACCGCCACTCCCCCACGGGGTCAAGTCCCTGGGAGTGCAGTACTGGGATTTCTTTTCTAGTGGGTGCAGTTTGACTCACTGTTGTTGAGTGTGCCGATGGAGCTGTAGGGGACTCGGTGAATTCGCTGCTGTTGCCGCCGGTGGCAATATGGCGCCGCTGCCACGCCCTCAGTGGTGAGGCTGGCGTATTTCTTCTCTGGTTTTGTGCTCCGCTCTGAGTCCCTGCAGGGTGTGCTTAGCCCAGCCACTGGGAGCTTTAGATACTCCCTATGCTGAAAAATCTGCCGTATCCCGCCTGGCTGTTCCAGAGCGACTCACCTCGGCTCCCTGTCTGCCACTCCTCTCTGGAGCGTGGTGGGCTATTGAATGCATTGGTCTGGTGCTGTCCGGTGAACTTGCCGCTGCCGCCAGCAGTAAGGCGTTGCTGCCGCATCCTCAGCCATGAGGCCAGCATATCTCCTCTCTGGCTCTGGGCTCCGTTCTGAATCCCCCTCCTCTCTGGGGCCTGGTGCTGCAAGGAAAGATGGCGCCCGCCGCTCCGTGCCGTGGCTCCGGCCCCAGCACTGCAATCTGGTTTCTTTCTGGTGTCTCATTTTTCCAGCCCTCTTTTTCTCTGTCCATTGTAATTACATATTTTGTTTCTCTGCTGATGGTGTTTTCTGACTATGAAAGGCACTGATTTTGTAGTAATAGAGATTGGTTGTTAGAGGGGCTCATAAGCCCCGCTTTTCTCCGTTGCCATCTTCCTGGAAGTCTGCTCCTTCTACTTATTAAATAAAACAGTTCCTTTAAGATAGTTTGCCATGTGATACCAGCAACATCCTCTTAAATATCATGTTGACCTTGTCTCTTGATTGCATCAAGAGCCATAAAGAGTGATTTACCTTTACCACCCAGTCCTGTATAAGTATATTCAATAATGAAGTTGCCTAATGACTCAGTTCTCAGAGCATGTCTCCAGCAAGTGACTCAGGATGGTAATTCTTAGGAGAATAAGAAAGGCTTTACAAAGGCAAACACAGAGAACTGTGCTGTTTTCCTAAGACAACTTCCTTCATGGGGAAGAGATTTTCTCATTTCACTGAAGACCACCAAGATCTGTTCATTTACTATGTATCTACTGCTTAGTCTATATTCCTTAGCATAAATCCCATTGGAAAAGAAAGTTATAATCCAATTATAACATTTCCTTCAGTAGTTGTGAAATGTTTCTTCCAGTTTCTGCCAGCTGTATTTCATGATGGAGAGCACTACTAGTAATTTATCAGCCTGTCAGGAAGATGGAAGAGTGATAGACAGATCTCTCAGATAACACATAATACATTCAAAAACCTATATAATGACACTTTGGATATATATTACATTTGTGAAATAGAATACTGAATTCTGGTTTCTATTCAAAATTTTTATTTAGGACAGAAAAATCTTTTACTAAAATGATAGTTGGATCTTTGGGAGAATTACATTTGGTAAAATAGTGGTTGACTGGATTATATGTTGTAGAAAAGAGCCTACATTTAGTAAGATTAATGTCATTGGATCTTCATAGTATAAAAAAGAGAAGAAGCTTGGTGTCAGGCAAATGCCTGTAATCCCAGTACTTAGAGGGCTGAAAAAGGAGCATCTCAGGTTTGAATCCAGTGCATGGCAACTTAGAAAGACCCTGTTTCAAAATAAAAAAATAAAAGATATGAAAATATAGCTCAGAGTTAGAACACCCTTGGGTTCAATACCCAGTACTACTATCACCAGAGAGAGATACAGACAGATGGACAGACAGACACATGTTGTACAGCTTTCCTCAGTGGTAATGAATAGAAAGAAACTCCCAAATATGATACACTTTGAGTCCCACATTAGGCCAGAGCAAGCAAAACAATTTGTGGTTCTGTCTTTTTAATTTCAGCTTCATACCATCCCAGGTATCATGTCCTACAACTGTAGTGTTAATGTATTTTGTGTGCATATTACCCAGGGACACCCTGATGTGTCAGCAGCCAGCTGTGCCCAGCAGGTTGTCATGACCTAACAGATGGCCCCCCATTTAAACACTCTGTAACACCTGTCGCAGGAGACTTCTAGCCCATACCTTTTCCCTAAACTCAACAAACTTGTTTTCAACTCTGTATGGAAGTTATTATATTTCATTACATACACACACACACACACACACACACACACACACACACACACACACAAATTGTATTTCAGGTTTCTATCAGGGATCAGTGAAGAGTGAGGCAGAGATAGAAGGGAATGTTTTTGATCCCACAGTAGTAAATATATGGAAATAAATACAAGTATATGGAAAGTGAAAAAGATATTTGAGGCCTGTGAGCAGAAGCCAGAAGGCTTGCCCTTGACAGCTGCCCTTTGCTCACAGAACCATCTGGAACAATACCAGAGGCAGTTTAAGACAAATTATCCTACAGATGGCCACTCATGAACCAGGTGCTGTACAGTCTTTAAATTAAAATCCAACCCAATTGTCCCTAAGGATAGGTTAATGCAAATACATAGCCCACTTGGGAAGTATGCTCTTGAGACAAAAGAAGAGTTAATTGGGTTTTTTTTTTTTTTTTGGTGGTGGTGGTGGTGGTGTGTGTGTGTGTGTGTGTGTGTGTGTGTGTGTGTGTGTGTGTGTGGTAGTGGGGTTTCTGGAAACCCTTCCACCTCCGGGCTATACTCCCAGACCTATTTTTATACTTTTTTATTTGGAAACAGGGACTCTTAAGCCAGCGCGGCTAGCTTCGAACCTGTGTGATCCTCCTGCCTCCTATTCCCAATAAAAGATATGAAAATATAGCTCAGAGTTAGAACACTCTTGAGTTCAATACCCAGTACTACTATCACCAGAGAGAGATACAGACAGATGGACAGACAGGCACATGTTGTACAGCTTTCCTCAGTGGTAATGAATAGAAGTAGGAGATTACAAGTGTGCACCACCTCGCCTGGCATTTTGTTTTTTAAAAGCTTTCAGAGTTGGCAGAGAGCGAGGAGGATCGCCTAGGTTCGAAGCCAGCCTCGCTGGCTTAAGAGACCCTGTTTCCAGATAAAAAGTATAAAATAGGTCTGGGAATGTAGCCTGGAAGTAGAAGGGTTTCCAGGAACCCCAGTACCATGCCCTCCCCCCCAAAAAGACTCTTTACTATAAGTATAACTATAGGAAATCAGGAAATTATAGCAAATCAGTGTTTTTACATACTCAACTGCAATTCAAAATTCAGGTGTTACTTTTAGTTTGAATTAGGACAAAATGGTAACCTATAACTTAAAATAGAACACAGCCAAGACATGGTCAAACTAAATCTTGAAGTTCTTCATTAAAAAGTGAATTAATGAAAACCGAATTAGGCCATGGGACAGAAGGATTTCTAGTGGTAAAATGAGCCAAAGAAGGTCCTTAGATTAGTAAACAAGAAAAAGATCTGATTCTCAAAGCCATAGGCAGTTTGACAACAATTTCTACCTAGGAAAGCTCTTGACTAGGCATTTACAACTGAGAAAGGAGGGTAAAAATCAAAAGCTTCTAGAACTGGGGACAAGTCAAAGCCTTAGTTAAGCCATTGTATTTACATAATTCTTCACTGAATAGTGTACTGTTTGAGATTATTGAATCTAATATGCTCTCTAAAAGAGCATTTTATAAAAATTTTTTTAGTGAATTCTGGGAGTGGTCTGGGGGCCACAGTGCTGGAAAGCAGCCACCCATTTCTAATGTAGCCTTGACTGTCTAGAATCAAATGGAGTCAAAGAGTACCAGAGTCAGCGGAAGAAAGAACCCAAGAACCTGCAAGTGTGTTTTCTGGAGTTTCTGCTGTGTTCTCCTTCCCTACCCTAGGGTGAATCTGGTGTTAAGCAGAGGTGATATGAGGCTATGGTGAGCAGCAGGCTCATTGCTGGGTGCTGAGGGTCCAGTGCTAAGTTGGATAGATATACCTAGTCTCAGGTCTTCTGGGGGTGGGCATAAAGTCAAGTCAGTAGAAGACAGAAAGAAAGGGAAACTATAACAATTTCACTTCTTATATCTTCCAATATCAAGTGCTTCAGGCTGGGGAGGAGAGGAGGGAAAGAGGATGAAGGAAAGAAGTAGAATTAAAGGAGAAAGGGAAGAAGGAATATGGATATGCAAGAGGAATAAATGGCTCAGAAATAATGACGGCTAATGCACCTGGAGAACTTGCGTCGCCAGCCATGTTTATACATACAGAAGACATTTACATGATGTAAATGTGTCATATACATATCTTTTAAGGATAAAAAAAAAACCTAAAAACACTATAAGCAGTTATTTTATCTTGAATTGTAGTGTTTGTGGCTATGCACCATGACCAATTTCAAACTACCAGCCTGAGACATTACTGAACTTGGGAGCTGGATAGGAGTTTGCAGCAGCCCAGAAGCCCACAATTCCATGCTATCTGACCATAAGAATACAACAAATATAAATAACCTCAAGAACACAGATATCATCAAAATGTAGTCATATACTTAGAAAGTGATTAGTTCTAAACATTGATTATCTTTGAATTGTTGAAAATTATCAAATTATGTAATAATTTAACTCTTAATAGGATTATGTTTAACAATGGCTTATAAAATTCCTGAAAATTTAACAATCTGCTTTTGCCAATAGTAACAAGCCCTTGTGCCACTGCCTTTGAAATAATAATTATTATTGCCCACATTTTACATTAAGAGGAAGCAGAGAAACAGAGTCTAGTAATTTGCATAAGATTCCATAATTTGTGAATGGCTGAACTTGGATAATGAATAGCCTTTAAAGCCCTTCTGGTCTTTCTGATGGGAACAAATAGATATAAAACAGTCCCCAGTGATCCTAATTCATTTATATTTATAGTCCAATTACTGATTGTGGCAGAAACTACTTTGATAGATCTTTAACTGTGGAGTGTTGCTGTAGAGAGGAGTAAATTCTCTAGCTACATGCATAGAAAGTTACTGCGAGGAAGACTCCAAGAATATAAAGGACCTCTGCTTCTCTCCTCTTTATTGCAGCAAAAGGTTTCATTTCAACTCAAGCTCAATATGCAGAATATTGTTAAACATATTTTGGGGAGAATGTGAATTAACTTTTCCTGTTAAAGTTAGCATAAAATGTCATTTCTGGTTGACAGAGTTAATAGAAACATAACACTCATTGAATAACTTCATTTTCTTATCAGAATCCTAACAAATTTCTGAATGGATCATAATTCTAAATGAAAAAGAAAATACATAGGGAAGAAATTATATCATTCAAGCAATGAGTCTACCATGAGAGTTGATTATTAACCATACAGTGAAAAACAGTGAATAATTTTCTATCATGACTTTTAGTAAATCTCATCTTATGCAATATTTTGAAATATTAATTATTTTAAATTTTAGAACAGAAGAGCATATACCCTATAGAATATTGGATAATTTGGGATATATTATAACATCAAACTTAGATATTATATATAAGATTTTCACTAGTTATGCATTTTAATTACCTGTAAACTAATAAAAGCAATTTGCATTGTTAAATTGCTTTTTTACTATGACATTTTGTGTTGAACTAATGAATGAAACTAGACTCAGAAATAAATATTTCAGTGAATTAATTTTACATTTAGAATCTATGGTCCTGAGCTATATACTTATAAAACTCAAGCAAGGAGAAAATAATCTATATTCATTTTTGACAGGAATTGTAAATTATCTCAAGCTAAAAAAATATAAAAAACATTAATTGCTTAAAATCCAATTTATTTAGATTGTGAATTTACAAAGATTGTTCCTCCTGTGATTTCCATAGTAACAACAATAAAACAAGTTAACAGAAGAGGTATGCCTTAAGCTCCATAAAAGAAGTTAAAACTGTTACTCAAATTTAAACCATCAAATTAAATTTACAATCAGTCAATTTCAAAGATTAAAAGATGATCCATGTGCTTGGAATATATAATTTTCAACCTCATTGCCAAATTCAGTGCTAGGCACAAGTGTTCTTCATAGTATAAGGATAAAAACAATGTTTTAATCTATGTTGAATATCATGTCATTATTCAATAATATATTTGCTTAATGACCCTATACAACCTCATTAATTTTCTTGTTGTTTTACCTGAAGCCAATTCCACTAATGAATATAGGCCACATTGGTCACAGTTAATTGGCCACAGAGGAGGAATACAGGTCATACTGTACAGAAAATAGCTGGACAGGATGGTTTAAGAGCTCTTGCTATGGGTTTTGTCAAGTAAATCCAAACCCTCCTTTGGATACTGCATGTACATTTTCCCTCTTTCATGCCCATTTCCAACCCCCGTCTGTTTTAAATCCTCTCAGAGCTATGTGAAATTTAAGACCTCTCAGTAAAAGATTTTACTAAAGTAGCCCCCTCCACCATCCTGTTTCATTTTCTGCAATTTCAGTTACTCATAGTCAACTACAGTCCAAAACATTAAATGGAAATTTTTAGAAATAAATAGCACAATGAAATCTCATGCCATCTCACTCCTTCAAGGCTGGGACATAAATCATACCTTTTCCCAGCACATCCACACTGAAGTGCTATCCCTTAGTCACTTAATAACTAGCTTGGTTGTCAGATCACCAGTTGCAGTATCACAATGCTGTGTTCAAGTCACCCTTGTTTTACTTAATAATGGCCCTAAAGTTCAGGAGTAGTGATGCTGGCAATTTGGATGTGTCCAAGAGAAGCTGTAAGGTGTGTCCTTTAAATTAAAAGTTGAAACTTCTCAACTTAAAGAAATAAAAAATAATATGTTGAGGCTGCTAAGATCTACAGTAAGAATGGTTTCAGTGTATAACAAGTACTTAGTTAAGATGGAAAAGGCATTAAATATGTGTGCGTAATGTAAGAAAAACAGTATGTGTAGTGTTCAGTGCTATCTGTGGTTTTAGCCATCCACTGGGGGCCTTGGAATGGATTTAAGTGGCCTATTACATAATTTATTCTAAAGGTTCAATGATTACGTGTGGCAGCAGGAGAGGGATATCTTTAAAATCCTGCAGTCTCAAATCTAAGTCACTTCTGCATAGAAAGACATAAAAGAGTCACTGAAAGTAATTTCTTTCACAGAACGGCTACCATAGGCTTAGCAAAGAATTGCTACATGCTCAACCATTACTTTTCCCTCCTTGCTACAGGCTAAACTGCATTACCCAAGCTGGGCATAGTGGTGCATGCCTGTAATCCTAGTGCTTGAGAGGCTGAGACAGGAGGATCACAGGTTCAGCAAGTAGTAAGGGTCTCATCAATCTAGTGAGACCCTGTAGTGAGACCGTTTCAAAATAAAAATAAAATAGGGATCGGGGTGTAGCTTGGAGGGAGAATGCCCCTGAGATTAATTCCCAGTACCAAAATAAATAAGCTAACTAGCAGGGTGTGGTGGCACATGCTTGTAATCCCCGCGCTTGGGAGGCATAGACAGGAGGATCGCGCTGGTTTGAAGCCAGTCACACTGGCTTAAGAGACCTTGTTTCCAAATAAAAATATAATAATGGATCTGGGAGTGTAGGCCGGAGTTAGAAGGGCTTCCAGGAACCCCAGTACCACCAATAAATAAATAAATAAGTACATAAATAAATAAATAAACTAATTAACTAGCTAACTATAACTAACTAACTACATTTCCCAGCCTTCCTTGCATACAGCTGAGCTATGGCCAGTAGGATAAAGATGGTGCCATTAGAACCAATTCTAGGCTTGTCATACAAACTTCCTATGTAATCATTCTTATCATCATAGTTCCCTGTTGTCAACTGGATGTAGAGTATCAAAGAAGGCTGACATCCTAGCAAACAGTGGAAGGAGGATTTCCCTGCCTGAATATGTCGGGAATCCAGCCCGACAGCTGGCGGGGCTTGGTGAGATGATTAGTACCGACGACTCGAACACAAACCCAGTCCTATATATAGCACCAAGCCACGAGGGGAATTTCCATGAGAAATAGCCTAGCCTATCCGGGATAAAGATCACTAGCACGTAGTTTACAGCCAATCCCAGGCCAGTACATGAGCCATTCATGTGTGCGGAAAGCTCCTTTAAAGGTAGAAAGGGAAAAACCACTCAGTCTCCCCACCCATAATGAATGGGGAAACCACGCCTTCCTAGCTTCCTCCAGGCACCATCTTTGCCCCTTTTCTGCTGAATCACTTTACTTAAAGTTTTGCCTTAGGCTGTAGGCCACTCAGGCCGAGAAAGGCTGCTATATGAACACACCCCATCATGAATACACTGAAGGCTGCCCTCCAACACAGTATACTCTCATTAGACTTTGCATGAGAGCAAAACATAAACTTTGTTGTGTTAAGCCATTGACATTTTAAGATGTAATTGTAATAGGAGCTAGCCTTATTTACCTTAGATCAATGGAAAGAGGATTTTTTTTTTTTTTTTGCAGTACTGGGGGTTGAACCCAAGGGCATTCTACTTCCAAACTACGCCCCCAGCCATATATTTTAATTCTTTATTTTGAAACAGGGTCTCACTAAGTTGTAGAGTGCCTCACTAAGTAGCTAAGGCTGGCTATAAACCTGGATCCTCCTATTTCAGCCTCCCAAGTACTGGAATTACAAGCATGTGCCACCACACCTGGCTTAAGAGGATGTTTTAAAAAATAGGAAATCATTTATCTTTTATTCTTTTGCCAAGGCTGCCCTCTTTTTGTTAAAACAAAACTACCATTTCTTAACAGAGTGATGTCTTTTGATATTTACCAAGTAATTAAAAAAAACAGTTATTTTCAGTAGAAAACAAAAGATGTGATACAGGTTCAGAGAAGAGAAAAAAAGTAAAGGCAAATATATAAAATGTCTGACTTAATTTTATCACATAATAATAGTTATAACTGGAAAACATAAAAGTGCAAGATAGAAGAGAATATAAGTCAACAGTCAGAGGTAAGCTAAAATAACACTGTATAGGATAATTACATTCAAGATGTACAGCATTTTACATTGTCTTTTGACATTTATTCAGATAAGAAGCCTCTTAAAATTGTTATAGTTAAATATAACATTTTTTTAAAAAAAAGAAAAAAAGGAGTCAGAAGACCATATAATGAAAATAAATAGACATTGTGACAGTAAGAAGCCTTAAACTGCTAATACCTGATATACTTCTGTAGTTCAAGGACATAATGTTAAAAAGTTACTTGTAAATAAAATTTAGATTCAGTATAATAGTATTTTTTTCTCTCTCAAATTTGTAAGACACTGAATTCTCAAAAGCTTTATTTTTGTTCTGTTTTTAGAAAAATTCTTAGTTATATAAATTCACAACATATTGGCACATCTAAAATTTACAGTCATACTAGATATTTGAGTTTGATCAACATAAAGTTGAAATATTTAAAAGGAAATTAAATAAGCTGGGCATGGTGGTGCATGCTTGTAATCCCAGCATTTGGGAGGCTGAGACAGAAGGACCCAGGTTCATAGACAGCCTGAGCTACTCAGTGAGACCCTTTGCAACTCAGTGAGACCCTGTTTCAAAATAAAGAATAAAAAATAGGGTTGGGATTATAGCTTGGAGGTAGA
This sequence comes from Muscardinus avellanarius, assembly GCF_963383645.1. Classification (NCBI taxonomy): domain Eukaryota; kingdom Metazoa; phylum Chordata; class Mammalia; order Rodentia; family Gliridae; genus Muscardinus; species Muscardinus avellanarius. Next base: position 56,588,355 of record NC_137798.1, read on the forward strand.
GTGCCCCTGGGTTCCATCCCCAGTATCCCCAGTACCCCCCCAAAAGAAAATCAAAAGCAGAATTATTTCTGAAATGTTATTATTTTATTTGGTTATTGTAATTGAAAAATGTTAGTTAAAAAATAAAAACACCAAGATGTAGTTTAAACAATAATACAATAAATATCACACTTAACATCAGACAAACTTCCAACATGCACCTGTGGCCATTCTAATTTGACTATTTCTTTACTTGTTTATTTCAAAACATTGTTTTAAATATCAAAAAGTGGATTTTTATAGCACTTTCTAAACTATAATTTATTATATGAATGTAATATTTTCATCAATTATATTATTTGAAATAATTTCATAACAATATGTAACAAAAACATACAAGATTAAGACTTTTTCCTCTTTTTTGCATAACTGGGGATTGAACCCAGGGGCACTCTACCTCTGAGCTATACTCCCAGCCCTATTTTTTATTCTTTATTTTGAAACAGGGTCTTATTATGTTACAGAGGGTTTCACTAAGTAGCTGAGGCTGACTATGAACCTGAGATTCTCCTGTTTCAGCCTCCCAAGTACTGGGATTACAAGTGTGCACCACCATATCACCACCTTTTAAATTTTCTTCCTCCTCCTCCTCCTCCTCCTCCTCCTCCTCTTCCTCCTCCTCCTCCTCCTCCTCCTCCTCCTCCTCTTCTCCTTCTCCTTCTCCTTCTCCTTCTCCTTCTCCTTCTCCTTCTCCTTCTCCTTCTCCTTCTCCTTCTCCTTCTCCTTCTCCTTCTCCTTCTCCTTCTTCTTCTTCTTCTTCTTCTTCTTCTTCTTCTTCTTCTTCTTCTTCTTCAGCTTCTCCTCTCTCTCTTCCTCTTCCTCCTCAAACTCTTTCTCCTTGAACCCAGGAATGTTCTATGTATATCTATGAGCTATACTCCCAATCCTTTTTATTTATTTATTTTTTTGACACAGGGTCTTGCTAAATTGCTGAGACTGGCCTTGAACCTGCAATGCAGATGCTCCTGTCTCAGCCTCAGTATTGGGGTTGCAGGTGTATGCCACCATGACCAGCTTAGAACTCTTCCTTTTACTCTACACTCACACTCTAATACTTCAACATCTAGAAACATGAAGATTTGGAGACACTTCTTTTTATTAAAATAACACTGATGTAGTCATGAGATAGCAGCTTCATACACACACACACACACACACACACACACACACACACACACACACATTTTCTTTTCCAAAGAAGAGAAATAGATAGGAAACACAAAGATAATGACACTAAGCAAAACTTAACCAGTTCACAGGAGGGCCAGTCCTGTGAGATTTGCCCTGTCATATAGTCCTACAAAATTTCTACATGTTCTCCATCCTGTTTCATGTTTATAAAACAGACACATATTGCCAACAAATTTAACACTAACAAATATTGTCTCCATACATAATCTCTCACTTTCCCCATAATATCTTTCAAACGGTTGTTAAATGTACTTAAGAAGTAAAGAAAGCATGCTTTTTCATTATCATGGATGCCTTTTACTGGGGTTCCTGGAAGCCCTTCTACCTCCGGGCTACACTCCCAGACCTATTTTATACTTTTTTTTTTTTTTTTTTTGGAAACAGGGTTTCTTAAGCCAGCGCGGCTGACTTCAAATCCTCCTGTCTCCGCCTCCCAAGTGCGGGGATTACAAGCGTGCACCACCACGCCGAGCAATCATGGACACCTTCTGTTCAGGTTGAGGCCTTAGCATATGGTGTACTTTTTTTGAAGATGAGCTTATTGAACCTGGAAAAACAAATTTTTAAAAGTTCTTTAATTTGATTTCACTTTATTTTTTGCATCTGTACATGGACACCATCAAACTATTGCTCTTGCCAATTACATTTTTGAATGGGACTTAAAATTGGGGGCTAGAGAATGGTCTATGTAGAAAATTGGCTTTCAAGGCTGAATCATCTCTTCCAGGAATACTGGTACATTAGAAAGAAGGTTATGAGGAAATAGATTAAACATAATGATCAGAAGATAAGAAGTTGGCCTATATACTTGAAAAGTCCTTAAAGAGCTCTCTATTTCATAAGGACATTAAGGATTTAGCGCATGAAGCCAACACATGCCTAAAAACAATTCTATCATAAGGTGGTTCAAGAAAAAAATAAAAATTTCTCCCAGTTATGAGTCTGTGGAGTGAGGCTGTGAATTACTCAGGCTCTGAAGTCCAGCAGACCTGATTAGAATCCAGAAGCTGCTGTTTACCAATGACCCGGGCGCACTGCTTAACCTCTCAGAGGCTCAGCTTCTTCCTCTGCAGAATGAGGATTAACAGCATGTGTCTCGTCTCACCACTTTGAGGAATAAACATCGTGATGTGTGAGCCCATCTTCATCTGGTGCCTGGTTCATAACAAGCATTAAATCAATGTATGTGGTTTGGCTATTATTATGATTGCTGTTATCATTGTTACTATAATATAGCCAGTAGGCCCAACTTGCTCATGGTATATCATATGACTCTTTCAAGTCTATAATGTAATTTATAAAAATGTGTTCAAAAACCTCTTTCTACTGAATTCTTTTAAAAAATAATTTCCCGTTGTAATCAACAGAAGCATCCTCTGCCACCTAGTGGCTCCCTATGGCCAGACAAGAAAAACAGAGCAAAAACAAATAACAAACCCACATTTATTTTAAACAAAAGACCTATGTTGTGAATTTTTCCAAAAAAGTGATGTATAGAAACCAAAAATTTTAAGTTAAAATAATAAAATATTGTTGTTTTTCTCCATAGTATTGTATTGATCACATTTCACTTGAATATTTAATTCCTAACAGCCTTAATCGCTTTTGAGTCACAATGAAGTTCCTTGGTTTCTTCATGGAAGAGGCAACATATCAATGTAAGATTTTTATCCAGTATGCTTTTAAAATACAAATAGAACAAATATTGTTTTTATAATGTACAGTGCTGGAGGGCCTTCAATTTATTTCTTAACTTTGAGGATAAGACCATGTTCATTTTATTATTATTTAGACTATATATATATGTATATATATATAATTCTATATATATAGAATGTATATATAGAATTCATATATATACATATATATGAATTCTAGAAGTCCACTGAGCAAAAGAAGCAAGAGAATCATCAATACCCAGGGCACACTGAATGTGAAGGCAGATATATTAGTTCTGTTTCTCTAGAGAAACAGAATCAATGAGGGTATGTATGTGGAGGGGGTAGGGGTAAAGGGAAAGGAAGAAAAAGGAGTTTTGTTATAGAGAATTGGCTCACGTGGTTATGGAAGTGCCAGATCCCAAGATCGCAGAGTGAGTGGGCAAGCTGGAGATGCAGGAGAGACAGTGGTTTAGTTTCAGTTTGAGTCGAAGGCCAGAGACCCAGGAGAGCTGAAGGTATCGTTCCAGTGTGAAGGCTGACAGGCCTGAGACACATAAAGAGTTGATGTTTCAATTCAAGTCCCAAGACAGGAAAAACTCTATTCTACTTGGAGGGCCATAAGCCATCAGGCAGGAAGAATTCTCTCTTCTTTTGGGAATAACTGGCCTTTTTGTTCTATTTAAACCTTAAATTGATTGGGTAAAGCTCAACAACTTCACGGAGGGTAATCTACTTTATTTAAAGGCTAATCTCATTAAAAACACCCTTGAAGAAATACCCAGAATGTTTGACCAATTATCTGGGCACCCCATGGCCCAGTCAGGTTGACTCATAAAATGAACTTCACAACAACAAATATGTAATAACAGGTTCTAGACCTGCAAGTATCTCCTTATGTGTGGAGTTGAGGGGTTCAGCATCAGGGGAATGAGTAGAAAGGCAGGTGGGGATTAGATTCCCAAAGGCCATAAATGCAATCTATTTGAACTTCAATATGTGGAATCTTAGGAGCCACCATAGGTCTCTATAAAGGAAAATAGCTGATGACAATAGGAAATATTGGTAAGGACAAATACCACCATTGATTAAGTACTTTTTATGTGCCATAAATGTTTTTCCAAAAATACTATCTCAATCCTATGGCAACCCTTAAATTATCTTGTTTTAACTTATTTTACTTATTAGGTAGCTGATACTCAAAGAAGTTAAGTAACTTACCTGAGGTCTTGAACTAATAAGTAAGGGAAGATTCAAAGATGGTTTATCTTTAAAGCACATGTTCATTGTACTAAACCAGAAGGCCTCTGGATGCTTCCTGATGTGGCTACATTTAAGACAATAAATAAGGTTCTATTATTTATATTAACTGTGTGTGTGTGTGTGTGTGTGTGTGTGTGTGTGTGTGTGTGTGTTAATGGAGAGAGAAGCCAGGGGTAGAGCCTCTGAGCTACACCCCAGTCCTATTGTACTTCTTATTTTGAAGCAGGATTTTACTAAATTGCTGAGGGCCTTGATAAGTTGCTGAGGCTGGTGTCAAACCTGTGATCCTTCTGTTTCAGTCTCCCAAGAACTAAGATTACAGGTATGTGCTACCATGCTTAGTGTTGATTGACTTTTTGAGAATTAGGAAACATACTTTGGGAGGTTTGTCTCCTAAAATGTTTTTGTTACTCTTATTCACAGTAAGTTTTCAAATGCTTGCTATGTCAGCCTTGATTCCAGAAAGGCTGGGTGGTAGATACTAAGGGAAAGGCTTCTAACATGAAATGGTACTTTCATCCAATTGCTCATAATTGTACAAGGAGACAATGTGTGAAAAGCTCTCCTAGGTTTTCTGGACTGACCTATATTAATAAATAATATGTACTGAATATGCATTACACATACTAATTCATGTAAACATCACTATAATTTAAGACTGAGACACAGAGAGATTGCACAAATTTTAAGGTAACAGGTTATTAATTAACAGAAGTGACATTCAAAGCAAAGACATCTGACTATATACTATAGTTTGGCAACTTGGGGAGGTGATGAAACTTTTAAGAGGCGGGACTTAGTGGAAGATCTTTGGGTCATTGGTTGGGGAGAGTGTGCCCTTGTTGGGGATAGTGAGATGCCAACCCTTTTCTCTTTCTCTCTTTTATTTCCACATGCTCTCAGCCACATGCTCCCTTGCCATACTGCAGCCCCCACCAGAGACATTCAAGCAAGGGAACAACTGATTATGAACTGAAAACTCAAAATTATGGGCCCAAAACCGTTTCTCTTTTTAAGTTGATTATCTTAGATATTTTTCTACAATTACAGTAGGCTTACTACTTTAGATTAAATCAATCTAAAGCTTAAAGATTAGCCTGGCATGATAGTGCACACCTGTAATTCCGGTAGACAGCTGAGGCAGAAAGATGGCAGAATCAAAGGTTCGAAGCCAGCCTTAGCAACTTAGCAAGCTCTTCAGTAACTTAGTGAGATCCTGTCTCAAGTTAAAAAATATGAAGAATAAAAAGGAGTGGGGGTGTAGCTTGGAGGTAGAATGCCCGTGGGTTCAACCCCACAGTACCAAAGGCAAGAGAGAGAGAGAGAGAGAGAGATAGAGACAGAGACAGACAGAGAGACAGAGAGACAGAGAGAGAATATGAATTTAAAAATTAAAAATTAATCTATTTAGATTAAATCTACATACTTTAAAACTCCTCACTTGTAAACTCTTTACTATGTAGTTTCCACTGTGCTAGACTGACATATTCTACTCAATATGATTTAGCAGGCTCATCACCTCCATGGGTAATAATGTAGGGAACATCTTGTGGGCGGAGGGAGCAGCGACATCTGTCTGCTATTGTACTCTAGGGCCTCCAGCTAGGGTCAGTAGAAGCTCAGGTTAACCCTGTAATTTGAACCCCTGCAAACGCAATGTGCTCTGGTCACTATCCCCATGAACGTAGGCAAGGCTACCACTATGAAATTAGGAAATTAGAAAGATACCTTTTTCTAATTTCCGCAAGTTGCCTGAAGATTCCTGATTTGATAAGGATAGTTGAGGCAGGTGGTGGGAGAGTAAGCATATGGAAAAACTGTTCTAATCTTATAGAACTCCAAATATATAGGGCACTGTTCATACACCAGATGAGATAGAAAAATCAATTTATAAATAGTTCGTGATCACAGTCTTGACTTTAAAAAGTCAGAAATTCAAATAAAAAATAATAAAGATTGTACAATCAAAGAACTAGCTGAGAACATGTAAACCGTCCAGAATGACTTCGAGCTAGGGCCATGTTTTCTAAAGGTTTGTACCGAACCTACCTTAAGTCTCGTTCTATTCTTAGGACATTAGATATGTGACTACCATTTTCCTCTGAGGAAGGTTCCATTCTGAAATCTATCTTTAAAAGGCACTTTTCACGGGGTATTTTATGAATAAAACAAAATGGCTCATTAAAAATGATCAGATCCTCACTATACAATAAGAACTTAAAATCTATTGAATTTTGTATCCATCTGACATACACACACATGGCAGAAGTTGATATATTTTTATTCTCCTCTTCCCCATGTGTTGTTGGCATATGATTTTTGCTACACTCTCACAGGTGTGTGTGCGCTAACTCAGTAGACAACTCATTGCTCCTGAGGAAAGCTGCTGTTTGATGAGAAAAAATTAATTTTCTGGCAGGATCATCTATTTTAAAAATGTTTCTTATAGGAGACAAATATTCCCCATGTACTTTTTCAGTTAGTTACTTTTTCAGAGGATCCCAACTATAGCTACACAGGTACAGCTTTTCTTTTAGAAGTATTACTACTGTGTAAGCCAAGCATGGTGGTGCATGACTATAATTCTAATACTTAGGAGGCTGAGATAAGAGTATCACAGATTTGGGGCCAGCCTTAGCAATTTAGCAATACCTACTCAACTTAGCAAGACCTTGTTTCAAAATAAAAAATAAAAAGGGCTAGGGGGTTCATTTGGAGGTAGAATGCTCCTGTGTTCAATCATTAGTACCCAAACAACAACAACAACAACAACAACAACAACAACAATAACAACAACAACAAAAGTATTACTACTGTGTAAATGACAAAAGAATTTTAAAACTGAAAAGTACTACAAACATGTAAGATATTAGGGTGGTCAGGGGATGACGGTGATGATGATGAAGTTGGTAGAATCAGCTAAAATGTACTGAATTCTTATGATGGTATGGATCAAACAATGTGCCAAGTAATTTACATGGCTTTTTTTTGTGTGTGTGTGTGGTACTGGGGTTCCTGGAAGCCCTTCTACCTCCGGGCTACACTCCCAGACCTATTTTTTTTTTATACTTTTTTGTTTGGAAACAGGGTCTCTTAAGCCAGCGCGGCTGGCTTCGAACCTGCACGATCCTCCTGTCTCCGCCTCCCAAGCACAGGGATTACAAGCCTGCGCCACCATGCCTGGCACCACATGTATTATTAAATTTGTAAACAATTATTTGAGGAGCATTTACTATAAACCAGACATACTTCTAGGCACTAATACAGCAAACTTATGAAGTGGAGCTATCATTTCAATACAACAAATGAAGATTAGAAAAAAACATAGGTTGTACAATCAAAATTGGAGTACTAGTCTGTCTGACTTCAGAACCAAGTTCTTGGCCACTAGACTTCACTACAATCACCATCAAATGGGAGCTGTTAGGGGTGGTGGCCAGCCTTCAAGATGGCCCCCAATGATCGTTGGCTTCTTGTATTATGCATTTGTGGTTCTCTCTCACAATGGATAGTTTTGACCTTTAAGACCAATAAAATACTGTGGAAGAAAGAGAAGGCAAGCAGCTTCCAAGACCAGGTCAGAGGAGACATTGCTGCCGCTGCTTTGCTTTTCTGGATGGCTCATTCTGGAGGAAGCCAGTCATAAATACTTCAGGCACCTGGGAAGAGGCTATGTGGAAAGGTGCTGAAGCCTCCCGCCAACAGCTAGCCTCGACTTGCCAGTCATGTGAGAGCCACTGTGGAAGCAGGTCCTTCAGCACCAGGAAAGCCTTCAGAGGACGACCTCCTGATGGACATCTTAACACAATCTCATGAAACACTCCACTCCAGAACCCCTAGGAAGTAAGCCACTGCTGATATAACTGATATACACAAACTGTGAGAACTCATTTAGTGTTGCATTTATTTATTTATTTATTTATTTTTAATTATTTTTGCGGTATTGGGGATTGAATACATGCATGCTAGGCAAATGCTCTACCACTGAGCTACATCCTCAGTCTTTAAAATTTTTGTTTTTGAGCAGGGTCTTGTTGAGTTGACAATGCTGGCCATGAACTTGTGATCCTCCTGCGTCAGCCTCCAGGGAAGCTGGGATTATAGATGTGAACCATCATGCCCAATTATTACTGCTTTAAACGACTATGTCTTGAGGTAATTTGAGACCAATCAATAGCTAATACGCTAGGCTTTAGTAAAAACAGATGTCTCTGATACTATTGGGTCTAACCGTTATGTAGAGTGGAAATATTAAAACTCAAAAGTGAGTTAACTTGTTGTCTTTAATTGTTTAAAATAAGTGGCCGTTTTTTATAATTATAGAATTTCAGAGAGATAATATGTATAAGTGGGGCATATCAGCATGTACCCATAAACTTTGATATTTGCCTACTATAATTAATAGAATACAAATGTACATTAATATGCAGAGTAGTTCTTTATTTAGCAGCCATACTCTTGGGCAGGAAAGCTGTGTTATTGATAGCCAGGCGTGCTTAAATAACCACCTCTGTGCTTCTCTGGTTCAAGCATGTCTTGCCGTCCTGGCTCTGCATCAGTTATAATCTTTTCTACAGGCCTTGGGCTATCTGCATGGGAAGAGCTGCTATTCTTCTCAGAGCTCCTGATGCTCAGTCAGAATTTCTCCCTGTGAAATTGATCAGATTTCAGAATCAAAGTCTGCAGTCCATTGCTTCAGCTTTATTTATTCCTTTGGACAATTACAAGAACATGTATTAAACTAATCTTGAGCTACAAATCTCCCACAACTTGCCCAGTAATTACAGCAGTGATGAGTAGCCTTTCTGATGGCTGAATCTTTATTACCTACTCACTGGTAATTTAGGGTTTCACATGATAAAATATCTTTGAACATTTTGATTTCTCTCTCTCCCTTTATTTCTTTCCTTTTTGTGATACTAGGGATCAAACCCAGGGGCACCCCAGCCCTTTTTTATTTATATTTTGAAACAGGGTCTCACTAAGTTGCTGAGAGTCTCAGTTTATTCAGGCAGTCCTAGAACCCGCAGTCCTCCTGTCTCTGCCTCCCAAGTACTAGGATTATAGCTGGGCACCACCATGCCTGGCTATATTTAGATTTTTCTCTAGCTATATTTAAATACTTTAAGCAGGACATGGTGATATGCGCTTTTCACTTTAGTAGTTGGGAGGTTGACACAGGAAGATAGCAGGTTTGAGGCCTGTCTCAGCAACTTAGGCCCTCCACAACTTAGTGAGACCCTAAAAAATAAAATAGGGCCAGAGGTGAAGCGGGAATAGCTCAGAGGTAGAATATCTTTGGGTTCAATCCCTAGCACCAAAAATATATATTTTATCCATGAATATGAGCATTATAAAATATTTAATGAGTTTCATTAAAGTTAACTGTTAAAGCTAAGCTCATAAATTTAGAATGACCCTTGCTTTTGCCTTTCTGCATGTAAATGGGAAAAGAGTATGTAATTAATCTTCCTAATCTTGGCCTAAAGAGCTGTGAGATGGTGTGAGGAGCTGTATCTTTCATGAGAACACATTGGTCTATGCTTCGTTAACTAGGCAATATGAAAGGAATGCTTTTGCAAACACTGATATACAAAACTTTTCCCTCTTTACTATATTGGTGATGCTGTTCAATACACCATCTGGAAAATAGCATCTTTCCTCTAATTCATCTATAATTATGAACATATATAAAGATCTTTTCACATGTTCGTTAGAAAAAGCCCAGTGCTTCAGTTCATTCCTTAAGATAAAGTACCTGCAACAAAGCTCTTTAGAGTTTCAATCCTTAAAACATATTGTCAGATTATTTCCAAAAAACAGAGGGACAGTACAATACCTCTGTATTCACAGGTTCCACATCTGTAGATTCAACCAACTTCAGATTGAAATATCCAGAATCAATCGCATCTGTATTAAACAAGTGTGGACTTTTTTTGCTTTGTTATTCCCTGAGCAATATATTTTCACCTATTTTCATAGATCCTATATTTTATTAGCTATTTTAAGTAATGTATTGATGATTTAAATATATGGAAAGATTGCGTAGATTACATGCAAATACTATGACATTTTATATAAGGTACTTGAGCATCTTGAGGATTTGAATTTTGGTATCTTTTGAAGTCCTGGTACCAATTCCCTTTGGATGTTAAGGGATGATTGTATTTATTGTCCTCAATTTTTAAAGATAAAAATCTATACATTTTATTTATGTTTATGTTATAAATATACAGAAAAAATTCATTGTACTGAATATATGTCTGTGCATTTATGCACCTATATGTATAACTGTATACAAATAGTATAAAGTTATATATTTAACTGTATATATAGTATACATATAAATACATATATAGCACATATAAATGTATATATGCCAAATATATGGTACACAGAACATATGTATACTGTATGGAATATAGCTATATGTGTATGTGCATATATACACAGGCATATGGTGAGTCAGTATATATATGTGCAAATGTTCATTGAATTAAGCCCATAAAACCTCTGTATCTTAAGTTATTTTGATACTTTTAACTCCTTGGGCTGAAAATTTAATGAGACTACAGAATCTGATAACATCAATGACCTGTTGTTATAAACATTGATGAACATGATAAGCACAGATCATAATCTGGAACCACACTCTATATGATAAATGTGAAGTTGGGAATTTGGGCTTCACTGGGTGTACCAGGGAAAACACCTCACCCAAACCAAGTCAGGTCAGACTTCTTGAAGAAAAAGATACACATCTGAGGATGGAAGAGCTAGGCTTGTGGAGATGGAGCAAGGCAGTAGGGAATGAGGGGGCAGTACGCCTTCTTCAAAGACTCAAAAGAATATGGCTTGGTCAGGGTACTGTAAAAGACTCAGAATGGTTTTTATCAAAGAGGATAAAAGAGAGAGGCAAAAATTAAGAGTGGGTCATTAGAAAATCCAGCCAGATATATCAGGGCTTTGGAGACTATCATTAGAAATTTAAACTTTATGCTAAGAATAATGGGGAGTGTGTTACTCATACAATGAATAGTTTTCATAGGGTAATTATATGATTTTAGGAAGACTAATTTTAGATTTAAAATTATGGTAGTTGAAGGCAGGTGGGGGAGGTGAATGCAGGTATAAAGGCATTAAGACTGGTTTAAAATTTATAAGATGACAACTTGGGTTGGTTTTCCAGATGGCAGTGTAAGTCGTTCTGTGGCCCCTCGTCTCAGCAAAACAAGTGCAACTGGTCCTATCAGTTTGTTGGAGCTGCCATAATCAAGTAAGAACGTGGGCTGGGTGGCTTTTAAGTAACAGAAATGACCTTTCTCACAGTCTGGAAGTCTGAGATAAAGGTGTTGGCAGGGTTGGTTCCTTCTATAGCCTCTTCCCTTTTCTTGTAGAAGACACCTTCTTCCTGTGTCTTCTCACAATCCTCCCCCTGTACATGTGCATGTCTGTGTTCTAATTTCCGCTTCTCATAAGATTCGAGTCAGATTAAGGCTCTCTCCTTATCCCTTTAATTTAGTTATTCCTTTAAAAATATAGTATCTTCAAATTTAGTCATATTCTGAGTTACTGGGGGTTGAGACTTCAACATTTGAATTTAGGGGGACACCAAACTGTAGGAAACAAAAGTAACCATTCAATAACGTCTCTAGAAATTGTCATAAAGGCAATTAATGAAGAAGTATTCTTTCAAGAAAACCTACTAACATTCAGTAAGAAAAGCGAGAAACCATGGCATCTGAGACCACAACCTCACTCCATACTTATCTCCCCACTCCTGATCCCCCGTTCGTCCTAGTGGCTTCTCAACCCTGTTAAAACCCAGCTCAACCCTGTTAAAATCCCTGTCTTTCTCCGGTGACTTGTGCGCATGTCCAAGGCTGCATCCTCTGAGAAGTGATAGCAGAGGCTTTATCCTTGGGGAGAAGTGGGACTCCTAGCCTAGCTAAGTAAACAAACAATCAAATAACAGTAAAACATAAGTCTGAAAGAGGAGAGGGGACTCAAGATATATTATCCCAAATATCTATTATAAACAAAAAAAATTTTTGAGTCATAAAAAGAGATAGGAAAGTGTGATCCATATACAAGAAGAAGCAGGCAATAGAAGGTACCTATGGAGAACCAAGATGTCAGATTAATAAAGATTTCAAAGCATCCATTATCAATATATTCCAAAAACGTAAGTAGGTTGTCCTTAAAGAGTTTAAATAAGTTCGTCACAAGGACTATAGCATATGATTCAATTTATATGAATTATTAAGAGTACAAAATCACAGAGACAAAAGATAGATTACTGTTCACCTAAGGTCAAAGAGTGGTGATTGGGCAGAAATGGTGAATGACTGCTAAGGAATATTGGAGTTTCTTTTTAGGAGTGATGAAGATGTTCTAAATTTGATGGTAGTGATGGTTGGATAATTCTGTGACTATACCCAAAACCACTGAATTGCACATTTCAAATAGTGAACTGTATGGTATGTGATTGATATGTAAAATTACATATATAATATATTTTTTCCCTAAAAGGGGGAAAAATAATGGTCTATGTCAAAGCTCTTAAGAGGTAGACTGGAGATCAGTTTAAGAGTTAGAACCAATAGAACTTGGTGGTTGATTAGTTAGGAGGGTTAATTTGCTTTGACTAACTCAAACTTAGTAGTATTTTCCTTGAGAGCTTTCATGGTAAGAAGAAGCAGTGAAGCTGTCACTGGAGGATGTCTGCAGAATTCCCAGACAAGGAGACCTCAACTCAGAACAAGTGGGCTTCTTGATTCACATGATAGAAAATAATTTCAGCACATGTCAGAGTCACAGAGGTTTATTTAGGAAAGCAGATACATGTTCAGGGGAGGACGTGGGCCATCCCAAGAGCAAGACGTGCTTTTGGAGTAAAGCAAGGAGTACCCATTCAAGGGGGAATGCAGGCCATCTTGAGAGTAAGAGACATGTTTGGGGTTCTTATGTTGTTCTTTTCAAGGAAACTTGGTGAGGGGAAGGTATGAGAAGGTGAGTGGGAATGACAGCAGTCTGGACATTACAAGATGTTTTATGGTGGTCTGGTCATTCTCAGGATCCTAGGGCTGATGTGGTCTCCATTCATCAACATTGCAACATCCCCTAAATTCTACATTTCTTAAGATTGTATCTCTTTGCTTAATGCATTTATCATGTGGGCTCACTCACAGTGCCTGAGGTAATTTTCATAAGTGAGTGAATTTACAGTAACTGTGAGGTTCACAGGCTTGGGAGAAGAACTAACTAGGGGCGTGGCATGCCTGGAAAGGTATGCAGAACTTCAGGTTAAAATTATATTTCCTTGTCCTTTCTTCTATCTTCTTTCTACCTATCAGTGACTTCTTATTTCCACCTCAAAGCCTCATAATTGAAGAGGATAATAGGTCTGGGAATATAGCCCGGAGGTAGAAAGCCTCTGGGTTCCACCCCCAGTACCACCAAAAAAAAAAAAAAAGTAGACAAGTACTGGCCATAGTGCACCAGCAACATCCTGGTGGATCCTCATAATTGATATGGATTTGTTAGATTAATGTCTTCAATTATGAGGCTTTTTTTCCACCTCATAAATGGCTCCTTGTCCTGAACTAATGAAGTAAACCGAAACAAGAAAAACCAGTACTCAGAAGAGGAGGAGCAACCTTAGCCTGGAACAGTTATTCAGTTACACTGTGATAGGAAAGCTGTGCCAGTTAAAACATTGAAATACTTGCGTGGTGGTTGGTAGCCATTTCCTGGAGCTGTCTGTACCCCCTTCATCCCAGGAATCCCCAGCCACTGCAGCTAGCCTGCTTCTCTTCCTACTCCCCATTTTCCTTCTAAAGCCACCTCTCCAGAAACTAAAGGGTTAGCACCTGGCACAGGATCCACCAGGATGTTGCTGGTGCACTATGGCCAGTACTTGTCTACTTTTTTTTTTTTTTTGGTGGTACTGGGGGTGGAACCCAGAGGCTTTCTACCTCCGGGCTATATTCCCAGACCTATTTTATATTTTATTTGGAAACAGGGTCTCACTAAGTTGCTGAGAGCCTCACTAAGTAGCTGAGGCTGGCTTCGAACCTGTGCGATCCTCCTGTCTCAGCCTCCCAAGCGCGGGGATTACAAGCGTGAACCACCACGCCCGGCATGTCTACTTCTTGATACTTCGAAAAGGGAAAGCTCCAGGAAAAACTACCTAGGGTCATCCTGATAGTCATGGTGGAGGTGGGATTCACCTACAGAGGACCTAACCATTATGCAATATTATCTCTAGTTTCTGAAATTTTTTGAACTTTACTCTGTAGTATATAAGTGAATTGTAGTAAAAGCTCTCTGAGTAATGGAAAAGAAAGTGATCAAAATTTAGAGCTTGATATGGATTTGTTAGATTAATGTCTTCAATTATATTATTCGGAACTATTAAAATCACTTAATTTTTTTTTTTTTTGGTGGTACTGGGGTTCCTGGAAGCCCTTCTACCTCTGGGCTACACTCCCAGACCTATTTTTATACTTTTTTATTTAGAAACAGGGTCTCTTAAGCCAGCGCAGCTGACTTCGAACCTGCGTGATCCTCCTGTCTCTGCCTCCCAAGTGCGGGGATTACAAGCGTGCACCACCATTCCCGGCGAAACAGGGTCTCTTAAGCCAGCGCAGCTGGCTTTGAACCTGCAGGATCCTCCTGTCTCTGCCCCCAAAGCGCGGGGATTACAAGAGTGTGCCATCACGCCTGGCTTTGACTTAATGTTTTTAAAAATTTAGCTACTAGAAAGTTAAACATTACATATGTGACTTTCATATTTCTAGTGAACAACATTGCCTCATAACCTATTTGTTTACTTCTCAATCACCTATTAGTATTATGTATGTATACTACTCTGTGTGGTGGCCATGGAGATGTACTACTGAGATCACTTTCAAGAGATCCTGCTGTGGGAAGTACAGCCGGTCAATTGTCCCCAGCTCCTGTCACTGGGAATGTGGAGGCCATGTTTCCTCTCCCTTCCCCCACAGCTGCTTCCAGACAATGTCTGAGTGGCAGGTACATTAGCACTGGTCTTTTCCTGCCTGATGTGGGATTTTTCTACTAAGAAATTTTGACCATGGACTCCAGGTGGGTCTGGCTGAGACCTTAATAGAACTGAGAAGGATCTAAGGACCCTCCCGGCCTATCCTCCTTATTTTTGTTCAGGTGTCAGATCACTTGGTAGTCAGATGAGTCCCCTGCCTACACCTGCTCCTTTATCCCTGCTTCTTCACAGGTATTTTACCCAAATAATGGAAAACTAGCAGGAGGAGAATCAAGAATTCTATTATTTTGGCCATGTGATGTTGGAGTTGCCCATTAGATATCCAAGAGCTGTCCGGTGAGGAGTTGAATAAAGTAGTTGGTAATTTTCAGAAGGGGCAGAGCTTAAACAACAGGACTAGGTTATCTAGAAGACTGTGTTGATATGAAGAGGAACAGAAGACCAGTACAGCATTCTGGGGCACTACCATGTCTGGAGGTCATGGTCCCTTGCTTACCCTTGGAAGGCAGCTAAGCTTCCGGGAGCCCTGAGAGCAGTTGCTGATCTCAGTGAGTCCCACCTGCTATGTTCCAACTTCAAAGAATGTCCTGGTTGCAAACTCACTGCAGTATAAACAACATGATATAACCTCTTCATGTTGTTGAGGGACCTCGAACAAAGAAAAACCCAGAGGACGTGTGCTTCAGGTTCTCAGGTTCTGGGCTATAAAGAGGATATCTTCTTCTGCCTCAGTGTGGTTTTGTGGGATCAGTCATATGGCTCTTCTCAAGGCTTGCCGCTCTTACCCCCACCTTTCATGCCTAGCAGGGGAGTCTTGTGATTACATCTGGGGCTTGCCACCCCGGAACTAATGCAGATTCTTTCCTATTAATAAAAATATGTATGTAAATATGTACTTACTCTTTGTTTTGGAAATTCTTTTCCAACTCACGTCTAGGCCATGGCAGATATCAAGTGGAGGGAATTCAGTCAAGAAGTCTTAGGAGCAGCAGGAGGTGCTATAATCCTGATACTTGGGAGGCTGAGACAGGAGGACCCCAGGTTTGAGGAACTTAGCAACTTAGCAAGGCCTTCAGCAACTTAAAAAGATCCTGTTTCAAAATAAAATAAACAGTACTGGTAATCTACTTTGGCAGTAGAATGCTCCTGGGTTAAATCCTCTATAGGGAGGAAGGGAAAAAATTCAAGAAGCAGCTCCTAAGGAAGGAGAAAAACAAGTGAGCTGCCCCAAAGGCAAGACAACAGCAAAGTATTTCAAGGGCACAGTGGAATGTGCTGGGACTCAAGCTAGAGAAAGAGAAGAAACCATTGGCTTTGCTATCTTGCGGGTCACTGGTGTCCTAGGATGGGTGTGTAGAGCATGGGACACAAAACAACTTCAGGAAATCTTGTCTGGATATGCCAAATGTATAGGGCATGAAACATAAATAACCCCAGGAACTCATAGAGCAACCTGTCTGGACATACCAATCGTATAGACCATGGGACATAACCTCAGGAACTCATCACTTTTTATAGGAACCCTATAAAAAGAGCAGCCTTACAGCGTACTGAGCTATTGCTTAGGCCACAGAGTCTACTTTGTGAATGAGTCTACTGTGCAAATGACTCTGATTCAGCAATTTTGCTTTGGCTCTGCGCTTTGCTGACTGAGGATCAGGGCGACTTGTCAGCCTTCCTAGAGCCCTGACTGTAAAGTTGCAATGCAGGGAATGAGACAAGCAGGCCAAATCAAAAGCAAGAGGCGCTTTATTCTGCACTTCTGGGCGAGGTTCACCGGTCCAAAGGCGGGGCCAGTGAAGTGCACACCTAGAGTCTGCTGGTTGAAACTTTTTATGGGGCTGTTTCTTGAGGGTGGAGGAGGAGAGCAGGGAGTTGGGGGCTTTAGGGGCAGGTATGTTTCTTTCTTTTTTTTTTTTTTTTGTGGTACTGGGGATGGAACCCAGGGGCATTCTATCTCTGAGCTACACTCCCGGTCCTATTTTTTAGTCTTTGTATTTTCTGAAACGGGGTCTCACTGAGTTGTGAGGGGCCTCGCTAAGTAGCTGAGACTGTCCATGAACCGTGATCCTCCAGTCTCCGGTGGTTGTTTCTTAAGCAGTGGTCCGTATCAAAGTTCTTGGAACTAGGCGACACCTGTGCCAGGAATTGGGTGACATATGTTTGCGGTTGTACGCATCTGCCAGGGCAGTTAGGCCATTGTTTAACTGCAGTTACATGCAACAGCCAACTGGAACTTTCAGGGGTGGGGGGCCGCCAACGTCTCTGCTCCGACCTAACACTGACCAACTTAAGAATCTTCTCTTCCATTCCTGGACTTAGTCTGTTATAGTCCCTCCCCTGGTACTTGTTTGTAGCTTAGTATTTGCTAATTATTTTAAGTGCGTGAATGACAGAATTTGTATGTTTCTTAACATACTTGTGCGACCTAAATTGTTAGAATTGAGTGTAGAGTATATCATTTGGTGCTCATTTATACCTATTTGGCTTTGGCAAAGCAGCCACCCAGCATCCAAAACTAGCTCAACCCTACTTAGAGAATGTACTAATAGTTTCCTTCGTGCCATAACTTTCAAGGGTTGAATAAACCTGTGACATTGTGGAAAGACAAATCGTGTGTGGCATGACTTGTGTCAGGACCTTGCAGCCGGTTCTCAGGATAGTGGGCCATTCTGTGGAGGGGTGGGAAGTCAGCCAAGTGGAGTGGGTTTGGAGAGAAGGGGAAGTGAGAAGTGCTAGGGCAACTGTTTTCATCTGACTGATGGGGCGGTGCACATTTTGATTTGCTTTCCCCATTTAAAGATGTTTGAAGGGAAAAAAAAAATCAAATTCATTACAATCCTACTTGTCTCCTTCCATTTTGGTGTTCGAACCTACCCTCCATACCTACTGCACTTTTTTTTTTGAGGGTTAACATGCACCTGAAAGTGTACAGAACTTATGTGTATGCCCAATTAATTACTGTTCACACTAAGATATAGGGAAGAAGGGTACCCCTTTGGTTCCTTTTGCACCTTCTCGATCTATATTATTCCTTAGAGAAGTAAACGAATATTCTGGCTCCTACAACCTCCCTTAGCTTTGCTGAAAAACATATTCAGAAGGACTATGAAGGCCAGTTAACTGGAAACCGCCTTAGGATACATTTACTAACTGGATTGGTTGAAACGAAATGCCAACCATTGGCCACCAACATGGAGACTTCAGCCATTGTTCCGCAAAGCCCCGCCCCGGCCCGCGCCCCGCCCCCTCCCGCGCTTTCTGTCATGCGCACTAGGGGCCGGCGCGCTGCCCCTCCCCCCGCCGCGCGCGGGGACCCGGGCTCGGTCATGCGCACTGGGCTCGCCCCGCCCACCCGCCCCGCCTCGCCGCCGTGCGCATGAGCGGAGCGGCCCGCAGGCGGAAGTGGGGCTGCGCGGGAGGCGCAGGGTCGGCGAGCGGCCGAGATGGCGCCCCCCGGGCGTCCCGCGGGCCCGCTGGCAATCCTGGTTCTCGTGCTGTGCGGGGCTCCCTGGACCCACGGGCGGCGGAGTGACGTGCGCGTCATCACGGACGAGAACTGGAGAGAGGTGCTGGAAGGAGAGTGGATGATAGAATTGTGAGTGTGGGCGGGGGTCCGGGCCCCGCTCCCCCGGCGCCCGAGCCGGTTCCGCCGGGATCCACCCAGCCCGCGTCGTGCCCGGGAGCGTCAGGTTTCTCTGAACTCTGCACCCCAGTTTCGTTGTTAGTTAGGGCTGTGGTGGGCTGCAGGATTACGAGTTACACGGGATCCTCTGGGTTTTGCTTAGAGCCTGAGCTTGGGGCGGGCGGGGGTCGTACTGCTTATCTTAGAGGAATGATCTTTCACAGACGGCCTTGTAGGCTTACTTTCGCCAGGGTTTATAGAAGAGCATCTTGAGCAGAATTTCTAGCTTTTTGTCTCTTCTTCAGGGACAGTTATATTTATTCATTTGTAGTGTTGGAGTTTGGGACGGTTTGTGGTACATTTCCTTTTTATTGTACATGCTCAGTAAGTTGAAATGGGGTAATAACTTTAAGACTTCGTCCCCCGTTCCTCATGTTGGCTTTCTTTTTCTTTACACATCCCGTTTTTCCTTTGGGTATGTGTTTTTGCAATGTAGAGAGAATGCCTTGAGTTGTGACTTCTAGGCCTCATTAAAAGATAAAAATTAATACATTAGTGCGATTGTTATAAACTCCTTAAAGCACCTGTTTATGATTGTTCGAACGAAGTTATGGGGGTTTTTTTTGTGTGTGGTACTGGGGTTCCTGGAAGCCCTTCTACCTCTGGGCTACACTCCCAGACCTGTTTTTATATTTTTATTTGGAAACAGGGTCTCTTAAGCCAGCACGGCTGGCTTCGAACTAGCGCGATCCTCCTGTCTCTGCCTCCCAAGCACGGGGATTACAGGCGTGTGCCACCACGCTCGGCCGAAGTCATGTTTCTTGTGTGATTTTTACTATAATGTCAGTTCTGCTGAGGTAGCAAATAAATTGCCATTATGTTAGATGCTAAATTGTTGGTGTTATGATCGATAGGATTGGAATTAATGGTACTGGTGAAAGCACATTTATTGATTAACTCTACTGACAATAGTAAGCACCTTTACATACATTATCGTATTTAGTTCCTTACAAATCCCCTGATAGTTATTATTTCTCCCATTTTACAGATGAGACACAGATGCCTAAATACCGTAATTGGCCTGTCCAGATATTATTGTATTGCTTTCTTTTGGGCTTCCAAAGTAACCATACAGTAATTTTTAGAGTACCCCGTTCTTTAACAAGGTTCAGGTGAATGTTTGCCGGGGTCCTGGACTCACCCATGTATGAAGTAAACAAACGTCGTAAAAACAAAAAATGAATTTTATGCAGTTTGATCAGACTGGGAAGAAGCAGCTCCATTGATTTGCTGGTCCTACAGAAGTGAATTACAATTTGTAGAAACAAAAGGCAGGTGATATACATATGTAGACTGTGCTTAGCCAGGGAATATGTCAGTCTTTGCTTGGTGCTTGCAACACATATTAGGGAATAGTTTTTATTTTCAGCATGAGGATATTCAGGAGTTCCTTTGTTTCAGTACAGAGTTTAGAAGGTGGGTGGAAATGTACATCCCAAAGGAAAACCCAGGAGACCAAACCAGAAACTCTGGAGTCATTTGAAAAAAAAAAAAAAATTAACATTTATATGGAGGGTAAGATAGGGGAAAATGTTTAGTGTGCTAATAATCTGCAATTCAGTGAAATGAATTCTTAAGCTCTGTTGAAGCTTCAGGGAGAGAAAGGATAACCAGTGGCAGCATTTGTTTTTCTGTCATTGCAGGAGTAATTTGTTTTATATTGTGCCCATAAAATAATTGATGTTATAAGCAATAGGTTAGGCAATAGTGACATGAATTTATGTGTAAAATGCTGTCAACTCTAAAGTTAGAAGAGGCATTAAAGGGAACAAAACACTGGATTGAGCCAAACACAAATTAGAGCTCCCTCTGAAATTATAGTATAGTGATTTTCTTTTCTTTTTCTTTTTTTCTTGGCGAATAGTTGTGAAGTTAAAGAAGTATTTAAAAGGTACAAGAAGCTGGGTGGGGTGGAACCGGCTTGTAATCCCAATACTTGGGAGGCTGAGACAGTAGGATCACAGGTTCAAGGACAGCCTCAGCTATTTGTGAAGCCCTCCACAACTTAGTGAGACCTTGTTCAAAATAAAAAATAATATAGGGCTGGGGGTGTAGCTGGGAGGTAGAATGCCCCTAGGTTCAGTCCCCAGTACTGGGAGAGGGGGCCACACAGGAAACAAGCTTTGTAAAGGATATAGTTAGTAATTCCAATAGTCTGCTTTCACTTGCAGGTGAATTATTTTCAGTAAATTTATTTCTGGTCAGAAGTTTTGTTATAGAGGTATTTTCATTGTAATACATTGTTAAGGCCTATGGCTTTTATATAAACTAGTTTGTCTTACAGTATTTCCAAGAAAAACACAAAGTACAGAATCCGTATTTTTGTCCTAAATACAGGCTTCATTGTTCCTGGTTCCATACACTGGGGCCAATTATAATACATGATAAAGTAGAAAAGTAAAGTCCTAGGGAAAAATTAGAACTTGGGAAGATAATGAATTCTGGAGGAGCATTAAAATGCTAATATGCTTGGCCATGTAATTGGTAAACTCAGCATCTTGGAAATTGGCTGACCTAGGGCTGACTGAAAGAGTTTTGTTTAGCCTGCTTAGTATTTGTGTCAGGGTTAGGTTTTGAAGTAATATTTTTACATCAAAATGCTCTAGGTCTGGGGTGTAGCTCGGTGAAAAAGCACTTGCCTTGCAAGTGCACCAACTTGGGTTCTATCCCTAAAAGACCCCCCCCCCAACCCAAAATACACGTCTCTAGCTTATTTTAAAATGAATAGCTTCCTTCCTGGTCCATTCATCCCTGTGGCAGTCCCGCTGAGTAATGGCTGTGGCCTTAAGTTGAAGATTCTGTTTCCGTATTCACCAAAGCTCAGGGTACTTCTATTTTTCCAGCATCTTGCGTTTGTAACTGTGCAGTGTAAAATTGTTAAAACTGATGAAATACAAAAAATAAAAAGCTTTGAGCTCTTTGTTGGCCATATTTTAATAGAAAAATCCAAAAGTTTTTAAGTAGCTGTTTTGCATGTGAAAACTCCTTGTGTCTTTTTTTTTTTTTTTTTGTGGTGGTACTGGGCTTCCTGGAAGCCCTTCTACCTCCGAGCTACACTCCCAGACCTATTTTATATTTTTGAAACAGGGTCTCTTACGCCAGCGCGGCTGGCTTCGAACCTGCGCGATCCTCCTGTCTCCACCTCCCAAACGCGGGGATTACAAGCGTGCGCCACCACGCCTGGCTTAAACTCCTTGTGTCTTTAAGAATTTATTCTCAGGATTAATTTGTGGTTAAAATAATCAATTTGTGTTTTTTTATTTCCAAAGTGTATTATTTAAAATGTTCTTCATAATTTTGTTTTATCCCAAGATGAATGGTAATGAGAGTGCTTAACTTTATTTATTTTTAATTATTTTTCTTAGTTATGCTCCATGGTGTCCTGCTTGTCAAAATCTTCAACCAGAATGGGAAAGTTTTGCTGAGTGGGGAGAAGATCTTGAAGTTAATGTTGCAAAAGTAGATGTCACAGAGCAGACAGGTACTGTAAGTCTGGCTGGTTCTGTTTCTTTGATAGTTATGTTCTATTTTCCACATTACATGGACTTAACCTTTCTGTAGGTTTTGAAAACATAATGGTCTGCATCTGTTTAAGCAGAGGGCTTAGCTCCTTCCTGATGAGGTCTCAGACCTACAGAGGCTGCACAAATCAGATTCCCTGGTTGTGTAACAGCACAGTCCTTGGATGTGTTGCTCTGAGGGACCATGGAGACATCATCCTTTCCTCGTTCTTGCCCATATAACTTTCCTGTATCTTTGCCTCCTAGCATCCAGACTTGCACATAAGATACCTTTGAAAAGTACAAAAACACTTGTTATAAGGAGGTTATGATTGAGTTTCTTTCAAAATCAAGCTTACTTTTTCAGATAAGAGGAGATTTGAATTTCTGAAAATTGTTGTGGTTTTGGTGTCAGGTACAACCTGGACTTGGTCTCCTGTGCAAGTAGTTGGACTCTCCCTTGATACTACTTTCCCAAACATGCTTCTCTTTTGTCCTTGGTGGTCATAGTAAATGGGTCTGTGGCCCTGGCTGCCTTATCCCAAAAGGTAATAGTAAGTACTATTTATTTTGCTTTTATCATTTAATCCTCACACAGTCTTGTGAGGTATATAATATTCCTAATTTACTGATTAGAACACTGAGGCACAGAGAGCTTAATCTTCAGTTGTCATTGCTTGACACTTGATTTATAATAATGTTAGTTGCTTTTTAATTTTTTTCTCAGTAGTGAACCCCAGGGGCATTCTACCTCTGAGTTATACCTCCAGCCTTTTTTTTTTTTTTTTTCTTTATTTTAAAACAGGGTCTCACTAAAGTGCAGAGGGCCTTAGTAAGTAGCTGAGGCTGGCCACAACCCTGCAATGCTCCTCTCTCAGCCTCCCAAGTACTGGGATTACAAGCCTGTGCCACCATGCCTGGCATGTTAGCTGCCTTTGTTATTGACTTTCTTGTGTGGGATACAGTCTTATTTCCAGTAACAACACAATGGCCTTTGTTTCTTGAATGTCAAATGCAATTTCATTTGACCTTGTTTATTATTGTTTTCCTTATCACAGATGGTCTTTTTTTTTTTTTTTTTTTGAGGTACTGGGGGTTGAACCCAGGGGCAGTCTGCCTCCAAGCTATACCCCCAGCCCTATTTTTTATTCTTTATTCTGAAACAGGGTCTCACTAAGTAGTTGAGCTGGCTGAGAACCTGCCATCCTCCTGTCTCAGCCTACCAAGTACTGGGATTACAGACATGCGCCACCATGCCCAGCTTCACTAGTAATCTTAACCACATAGTGATATAATTGACCAAGGACTTATAATATGTATATTCACAAATGTCTTTAATAGTTGAGCCTCCCAAACCTTCTGACTGGGACAGTAATCAGTAGTGTGTTTCTTACAGTTGTTTTAAATATATAATCAATGTTTCCATTGTTTATTACAAAGCCCAACTATTTTAGGTAAAATCTCATATCCTTATTAGCACGTAAATAATTCAGAATCAATTAAGTGATTGGCCCATATAAAATGTGCTGTATGTTCTTTATCATTTTAGGACTGAGTGGACGGTTTATCATAACTGCTCTTCCTACTATTTATCAGTAAGTATTTGAAAAGTCTCAGTTACAGAGAAGAGGGCATCACAGTGTAATCAGTAATTAAGGTCGGAGGCCTTGGATCATATTTGAAGAGCTGAGATGATCGCATTCGGCGAGTAGTTTAGAGAGCTTGTTTTGCTCTTAGTGGTGCCCGAGGTTCCTTTAGATGGGCAAGCAACACGCCTTAGAAGAGATTTTCCCTCGTTGTAGAAGGTGATGATCACATGAAATGGTGTGATCTTGTTCAGTCTAGTGAATGATGAGGAACCAAGAATGGTGATAAGTCCTGTGAGAAGTTGGATAAAGAGGAGAAAACCATTGTTAGGTAGAGAGTTACTGGAGAACATGAGTTTTAAATGAAACCTTAGAAGTAGAATGTTTAAGAATGCAAGGTAACAATTCTGAGAGCAATCTTCATAAACAGCAGGAATGTGATATGTTAAAAAGCCACTAAGAAAGTGCTGTTTTAAGTCAGAGTGAAAAGGAATATGTTGTCTGCAGTATCAGGTCTTTTAGTTTGACTGTCTTCTAAACTAACTGGAGGTGAGAAATCTCAAATCTGTCTATCTGCTGTGTGCCTTAATTTTGTCTATCCAGCGGGCTAAATACTAGGAAGGACTTCTCATTTAAAAGTTAAGAAAACAAGTTGGCAACTCCATGTTTATCATGCTAGTTTTGTACATTTTTTCCACTTTTTTTATTCAACCTTATGCCCTTTTTAAAACTTCTGTTCTTTCCCCCTCTTTTCACTCAGTCCTTTTTCGTATATGCTCTTTAACTATTACCAGTTTTCCTTTTTTGCCTCTCAATAGCCCTATGGAATTTCTTGCCCTTTTTCTTTTAGTCATGTTGTTTGCCTTACCTTTTCCTTTAATATGCTTATTGAAATCTTACATATACTTCCAAGAACAGCTCAAATGCCATCTTTTTTTCATAACTTTACTTTTGAGTGTGACTTTCCTTGTGGTTTTTTTCTTTGGGGGAAAAGGATCCCGTAACTGTAGGTAGTGTGGATCTATTGGGTTATTGCACCTGAAGATATGAGAGCCAGAAGATCATTTATGACCCATATATTGGGAATGAAAAGGGAGGAGGTAGAGGGGGGAAGGGAGTATAAAGTTAACTATAAATAGTATCACTGAAGTCCTTGAGAGGGAAGCACTGTCCTAAATGCCCCTTATAATTTAAAGCAGGATGGCTGAGATGATGTGATTATGACAGAAAAATACCTTTAAACTTTTAACTGATAATTTAAAAATAGCTAGTAACTCTTATGTGTAAGTACTGTTCTCATAACTTTTCATATGGTAATTTCTTTAATATGTGTATTATAAATAAGGCTTAAAAGTTAATTTTTTGAGATACATCTACATACTGTGTTTTATAATTTTATTATTTGAAAAAGTAACAGTCTTAAGGCTATTTGGGGCTAACATGTCACCAGTAGTATGTAATTAGTATAATATACTTCTTGTGCATTGCTAATGCTTTTAAATATTAAAATTGATTATAGAATGAGGTGAAGAAATCATAAAAAATTTATTTAGCTCAATTTTACTAATTAATATTTAATTCTGATCTTTAGTTGTAAAGATGGTGAATTTAGACGCTATCAGGGTCCAAGGACTAAAAAGGACTTCATTAATTTTATAAGTGAAAAAGAGTGGAAGAATATTGAACCTGTTTCATCATGGTTTGGTCCAGGTTCTGTTCTGTAAGTATGGGGGATTTTTTCCCCTCTTATTTACTTTAGAAAAATTGGAATACATAATTATATCTCATGTAATAAGGCATGTATACACTGTATCTTGATATCTTAGGGTATATTCACATTTATTATGTGTTTGACACTTTTGGTTTGACTTAAACATACTTTTTTTGTGGTACTGGGGGGGTGAAACCCAGGGGATTTTTATACCTCCATACTCCCAGACCTATTTTTTATATTTTATTTGGAAACAGGGTCTTGCTAAGTTGCTGAGAGCCTCACTAAGTAGCTGAACCTGGCTTTGAACCTGTGTGATCCTCCTGTCTCAGTTTCCCAAGCGCTGGGATTACAGGTGTGCGCCACCACACCCAGCTGACTTAAACGTACTTTAAGTCAGTACTTTGATGCTTTCTAGGCTAGGAAGAGGCATTCTGTAGGATTAAGTTGAATGCTGTTTTAGGAATAGATTTAGCTTTGTAGATATGGTCATCTGTATCATTAAAAATGAATCCCACAAAGATTGAACCAGGTAATAGACAAGGCTATCACTTGAGTGTGGTTTTGTTTTTTTCGGGTTCTTTGATTCTGTGGATTGAAGCCACACACATTCTTTCTCCAACCTACAACCCCCAGCCATTTTTTTTAAACAGTCTCACTAGGTTGTTGAGGCTGTCCTTGAATTTGCGATCTTGCGATCCTCCTCAGTCTCTCAAGTGCTGTGATTAGTGGTATGCCACCATGCCTAGCTGAGTGTGATCATTTGAATGAGGACTCAGACATTTACCTGCTCTTATTACCTTAAAACTTCAATTTTTAGTTATATTGACTATCAGATAACGTGTATAAATGTGTCTGAACAGTGACTAATGGCATACTTAACCACTGAGCGTAGAGGTAGATAGAAGGTAGGTATATTTCTCCGTATCAGTTAGGATTGGGAATGACAGGCATGTATCCTGCTACAGAGTAGGTGTACGAGGCCTGTGGTCATGTGAGAGGCCTGGGAATTGTGAGTTGCTTGAGGTCATCATGATCCCATCATCTCCCTGTCCTGTCACCATACTTGCTCTTGGAAGATGGGGAGTTGGCTTCTAACCATATGAGAGAAAAATGCTCTGGATTCTGGGACTGGAAGAAAGATCAGCCCTCAGCAGTAATTTGAAGTAGAAGTGTTTCTTTCCCACTCATGCTTTTCTTCCTAACAAAACCTTCAAATTGTCCTTCACCTGTCAGAACTTACCTTCTGAACCACCATACCAGCCCAATTGCAGCACCTAGTATTCCTGATAGTTGTATTGATACAGACTACGTTGAGGCTAGTCAGTGCCTGGGAGTTTCAGTTCCTTTTTGCTCTTCTCACTTGGCTTTTTAAACAACATAAGTGAATTTTATCCTTTTCTGGTAGAAGGAGGTGTTTCTTGTAAGTTTTTGTTGCAACGTCAAGACAGCAGGCTATATCTTTTTACTGGTAGATTGAATAAGGGGCACTCCCATTCTTAGCTCAGCATGTTCACCCACCTTAGCCATTGGCAACAACACATGTACTTATTGCTAGAGGGACAGTGGTTGAAAAACCACAAATTCTTTTTCTTAAGTATGCTTTTTAAAAAATGCCCAACTAGCCGGGCGTGGTGGCGCATGCTTGTAATCCCTGCGCTTGGGAGGCGGAGACAGGAGGATCGCACAGGTTTGAAGCCTGTGTTAGCTTAAGAGACTCTGTTTCCAAATAAAAAAGTATAAAAATAAGTCTGGGACTGTAGCCCAGAGGTAGAAGGGTTTCCAGGAACCCCAGTACCACCAAAAAAAAAAAAACCCCAATTATGTAAAGATAATTATTTTTACTTTTATGATGACATTTATTTCCTTCAGTTATTTGTAATTGTTAAAAGTTATCAAAGTAATGCTATTGTAATTTAATTTAACAAAAAAAAGAGTTTTTTGGGGGTTGAGGGTCAGCTCTAGTGATAGATAAATTTTAACTGGGAAGAATTAGTTCAACAAGTATTCCCAGTTGTTTCTTCAGGCTCCCCTCCCCCCCCTTTTGAAGAATTCTAAGGGTGATTTATAATTGTTATTCCCGTGGATTTCATAGAGTTTGTAACCTGTTGCTCAGCATATTGTAAAATAATCAAATGAAAGTTAAAAGTGAATGTTGAAGCCTTAGGAAGAAAAGAAATTATCAAGTATTTTATTTATGACAAGATCAGATGGTTGTAACAATTTAGAAACTTCTTTTTATGAGCAGGGCTTATTAAAGGCATGAAGTCAGTGATCACAAGTCTCAACAGCAGCAATAAAGTCTTGTGTTGAGGAAATTACAGAGTTGAAAATAGAATATATGAATGTGGACAAAGCCGTGTCTTTGTTTTGTAATCATCTTTCATTTTATTTTAGGATGAGTAGTATGTCAGCACTCTTTCGGCTATCTATGTACATCAGGGTATGGATTAAAATATTTCTATCTTAAATATACTTAATGCTTTTTTTTAAACATATAAGTTTCTAACTTAATTTTTTTTTCCATTTCAGACTTGTCATAACTATTTTATTGAAGACCTTGGATTACCAGTTTGGGGATCATACACAGTTTTTGCTTTAGCAACTCTGCTTTCAGGACTGTTATTAGGACTTGTAAGTACTTCATTTTTAGAGTGCTGGGAAGAAAAGTATTTTAAAGTGTGATAATGGAGTTGCATACATTGTGTCATATGTTTTACATGCAAATTTCTGTTTATTTTTGCAGTGTATGATATTTGTGGCAGATTGCCTTTGTCCTTCAAAAAGGCGCAAACCACAGCCGTATTCATTAAGTAAGTATATTAAAAATTGTTTTTACTCTACTGGGGGTTGAATAAGGACTGAGGAAGCATTCTACCACTGTGCCACATCCGCAGGCCTAAAGTGTTCATTGTTTCATTCACCGTAATATCATTAATTTCTGTGAGCATAGTCACACCCATACCAGATTGCTCTTCAGCTTAGGTTCTTAAGTGTGGAGGGATGGTCTCTATCAGATGTGGTATAAACCAATATGGGAATTATAGACCTGTGGATTTGGGGACATTGTTATTTTCTTGACTCTTTACAGAGAATTTCAACATGGCATGTAGCTTGTATATATTTAATAACATTGAGCATTTTATGTTGTTCATGGATCCATTTTAGTATTTCTGAGTTGAAATTTTTAGAAGTTCAATATATTCCACTCTTAAAGTCATTTGTTATTATAGTGGCTACATATGAAGATTCTTCATATGTAGTAGAGTTGATTTAGTAAATACAAAACATAATACAAAAGCACGTGTTTAACATTTAGGTCTAGTGACATCTAGGACATAGGTATTGGAGTTTGAGTTGTATTACAACTTGAGAGTATATGGACTTACTAGGAGAACTTGTTGAAACGAATTGCTGGTTCCTGTCCTCAGACCAGAACCAGAAGTTCTGTTGTAGAGCTTGGAATTTGTATTTCTAGCAAATTTCTAGGTGAAGTTAATGCTGCAGATGTGAAGACTTCTTGAAAAACACTGTTTTAGTGAAAATGGTTACCAGTAACAAATGTGTAGGTCTCTGCCCATGAAAGAACTTGTCTTTTGGTTTTGACCATACAAACTTATAAAAAGAATACTGACCCAGGCAGGCTCCCCACTTTGAATATACTGTGGGATATATAGCTGGTGTATAGAAAAGGAGGTAAGTGTTCTCAAAAGAAAGGGGGTAGGAACAGTGAATAGGTGGAATTTTACAAATTTTCTAAAGTGGCAGAGATGATACTCTTCCTTTTATCAAGTTACAAGGAAATTCATTCTTAGGAATTGTTTTTAAATGAGTTAGCTCATTCATATCAAACTAACGATTTTTCTACTAATGTCCACTAAAAGTTATTAGAGAAATTTATATCTTAAATATTGTAATTTAGTGAGATTGAAAAGGATAGGTATAAAATGCTCATTATCTTGGTAATTCATAATAAATACTAAGTAAGTATTTACTGGGGCATATGACTAAATAGTTTCTTTTCCTTTAGTGACATAACTTAGATATTAATCAAGACTTTTATGTGATGTTGCCCCTTCTGGAGCAGGCCACATGATTTGAGTTTTCCCCCAGTATGCGTGTTTGATATAGATTGGAGTTGCTAGGGAAAGAAACCCAATGCAGTCTACTTTAAGCAAAATAGGAATGTATTGGGTCACATCTGAGGATGGAGTTGACTGGATCTGTGGGATACAAATGATGATGTTAAAAAGCTGTGTTTTTTAATTGCTCAGTTCTCGATAGCTTTACTTGTTCCAGTCTCAGCTTGACTCTTTTTAGTCAGTAGCAGTGATATCATAGAATGCCATCATTCACAATCCTTGAGTAAGAAGAAAGTTCATTTTTTTCAACACCCCCCGCCCCCATCTTTTAGATAAATGTTGGTGCATTCCACTTGTGTAAAGGGCTTATTTCTTAGAAAAGTTACTGTAGCCAATGTGAAGACCTCTACATTATTGACCTTTTGGGCCAGATCATTTTTAATTGTGATAACTCTTTTTTTTACCAGTATCCCAGTAGTTGCCAGTAGCACTGCCCTCCTTGATGTGACAACAAGTGATATCTCTAGAGACATTGCTTAGTGTTTCTTGGGGATCCTGTCACTGTGTAGAGAGCCATTATTGTAAACTGTACTCATTAGAACTATGTGGAATGTGGCATAGGACAGGGTGTGTTAACCCAACATAAAGAGAGATGCTAGGCAGACCAAACAACAGGTTGTCCATGGCTTGGAGGGTTTTCCTATAGTTTGTTCTAGCCCTTTCCCCAATTCTGGGTTGCCTAGGATTAGGGGTAGTCTGGGATCAGTAAACATGGCAAAGCTCTTTGGCCCAGTTCCACCTCCTGAGTCTCAAAAACATGCTGTGTTCTGAGCTTAAGTTAACTAACAACGGGCCTCGTAACTAATGGGGGTGGGGTTGTGTATGTATGTGCACATGTTTAAATATTCATTGAGCTGTACAATTAATATTTGTACATTGTGATTATACTTGAACAAAATTATATAGGTCAAGAAGGGAAAACACATTTATGAGGCTAGAAAAAAATGTGGACAAGAGTATGGCCTTTATATTTATTTCTGTTTTCCTAAGAACTAAGACAGGATAGTATTGGAAGTTTTAGTATATTTTTTAGACCAGAAGGTAAATAACAAATTACTATAAGATAGTTTTATTTAATGCAATATATTTTCTTAAAACTTTCACATTCACAACATTAGTGCTATTTTATTAATTTCAAGAAGTGGGTAATTAGAATGAATTTGGTAAGTAAAGTGGATCTTTAAACCAGTTCTCCCCCCGTAAGCATTTATGCCTCTGGGACATCTAAGTATGAATGCCAAAGTAGTATAGAGGCATGGGAATCATTATATCTTGATTTTTACTCTAAAGCAAATCTACTGCATCAATAAAAAAACATTTTTGGTTTTTGTCTTTAAGAAAAGTCATTACCAGAATTTTCTCAACCTTTGAAAAAAGTAGAGGAGGAACAAGAGGCTGATGAAGAAGATGTTTCAGAAGAAGAAACAGGAAATAAAGAAGGAACAAACAAAGACTTTCCACAGACTGCCATAAGGCAACGCTCTGTAGGTCCATCATTGGCCACAGATACACCTAGTTAATTTGTATAGATATCTTAATATCATGACTTTGGCAGAAACAAATGATTATTTGTTTTGAAGTGAACTGTGACTTGCTTGTATTTTGCAGGATTCAGTCTAGATTATCATTAGATTGAACAATTTTTGTTCAAAAGATAGGCAGTTAGATATATAAATTTATACTATCATTTAAGAACATTATGGTTTAAACAGTTGTTTAATTTTGGAAAATTTGGTGTCAAGCAATAAGATTTGTGTGTGTTTCATAATAACCTTTTTCAAGTCTACATTTCCCAAGATTTACATTATTGGGGTACTTAAGATTACTTTAGAGAAAAAGATTTCTCATTTGATATAATTTTTCTCAGTTTCACTGTGTGAAAAACAACATATTTCCCATAAATGGGAATTTTGCCCCATTATCTCAAGAAATGTGTATTTCAGTGATAACTGTGATCTTTTAGAGAGTCCAAAATTTCCTATTTTTTAAATAATGCAACTAATAGAAACTACCTTGCTTTATAATTTTTTTCTACATATAGGATATGCTAGTGATTTAGGAAGCTTTTTTAAGTCCACGGTATTCTCTTGGTCCCTCTAAAGGTTGATTACCTTGTTTTCTTTTTCAATGTATAGTTTATATTTTTTTAATTTGACAGGGTTATATTTTTTCAGATATGAACAGTATTACTGTTGCATTTACTGTTCATAAGCAGTACTTTTTGTTGTTTCAAATTGAAGTTTACTGCGAGATTCATCAAATTGAACTGTCTTAATTTTGGCCATTTAATCCAGATTTTACATCATTATTGTCAAACTTTGTCTTAAATATTTGTGTGTGTGTTTTTTTTTAATGTGAAGGTGGACATTCCTGATTTGTATTTGATGTGGGAAAGCTTTGGTATTTTATATTTTGGGAATTCAAAGCTTAATTTGATATAAAATAAAGTTTGCATTCTACTCAGGAAAAAACATCTGTATGTTTTCAATGCTTCTTTGTTCTCTTGTATAGAAAATTCTTTAATTTGTAGTTAGTGCATGCTTGATGTTTTAAAATCATAATGTTTATGTTTCTTAAACAGCAATCTTTATATTGTTCATGACTGTTAATATTGTATTTTCCACATGGGAATCAGCAAAGTGGAACATAGATTTTACCTTACAGCAAGGGGAGGGTTGTGATGGCATATAATATTAGCCACAAGAAGAGGAATAACCATAAACATCAGATTGAGGCATTCAACCATTATGTAATAGATGGTTTCTGGCTTTTTTAATTTTTTATTTCTCTGTGAATTCATTAGGCTTACCATATCATAATGTACAACAGTGTTTTTTTAAGGCCTCTCCTTTAGAATTTTAAATATTTGTCATTGAATAGTTTGTATATGTAATATGTGATGCCTTAGAAAAATATTCTAAGCACAAAATAAACTTTTCTAAGCACTTCATTAAAGCCGAAGACCAAGTCTAGTTGCATATTTGAAAGTAAGGTTAATTGCTTTGTATTTATTAATGTTTCAGACAAACATCTGTATATAACTATAAATGTACTTCATATGTGTAATCAAAAGGCTCTAGCCTCTTTTTTTCTTTACTTAAAATGTTTAAGAAAAATAATGCTAACCGGGCATGTTGGCACACGCTTGTGATCTCAGTACTTGGGAGGCTGAGACAGGAGGATCGCACAGGTTCGAAGCCAGCCTCAGCTACTTAGTGAGGCTCAGCAACTTAGACCCTGTTTCCAAATAAAATAGGTCTGGGAGTATAGCCCAGAGGTAGAAAGCTGTTGTGTTCCATCTCCAGTACCAAAAGAAAAATAATGCTCATTAGTCCGGCATTCTGTTTTCTAGTCTAATGGTCTATTTGACATTCTCAGGTTTTTAATTAGGAGATGCTGTATTTCAGGAAATCATCTTGATATTTTCATAAGAATTTGATCTTACAGTTGTTGAAGATCATCACAGTAGACATCTGAATAATCCTTTGTTGATAGCAGGTTTACAGAAACTATATGGACCATTTACAGATGAATAAAATCCTGGAGAATTCTGAACCATTCCATAGTGATTCAACTCTGCCATTGAAGTTTCTGAAATAGACTGGCTACCATATGTTGCTTAGTGATTATCAATGAAACTGGAAAAAATATTGATTTCTTAGTATAGCAAATTCAAAGCTGCTATTCAGAGTTTCTGTCATAGATTTTCCAAGTTGTTTGCCTGTGTTAATTTATTTAGGTATAGCAAATACCATGTAAGGCAGGTAAGCATCTTTCAGAACAGGCTGAGTTATGGTAGAAATAAGTAGGATTTGAAGCCGGTCTGACTTAAGGCTTCACCTTTTTTTATTCATTAAAATTGCTGAAAATAGTCTGTATATATATATTTTTTGGCGGGGGGGACCAGGGTTGAACCCAGGGGTATTCGGTCTCTGAGCTATACTTGCAAGCCTTTTTATTATTTACAGGGTCTCACTAAGTTGCTGAGAGGCTAGTTTCCAACCTTTGATCCTCTCTTAGCCTCCCACACACTGGGATTATAGGTGTGTGCCACTGCACCTGGCTTCTATTTTGATTGTGAAATTTCACTTCTGTTAGAATATAGCAACAAATGCTATTCGGAAATTCTATAACTTAGTACTTGTAGTTTTATTATGCTTGTTACGGCATAAAGTTATAGTAAATAATGCTTTTTGAAAACAATTTTATTTCAAAGTAGTTGTGTCCTTCAACCCAAAGCACAAAGGGTAGATAAATTTATTTTATTTTATTTTATTTTTTGGTGGTACTGGTTCCTGGAAGCCCTTCTACCTCCAGGCTACACTCCCAGACCTATTTTATACTTTTTTTTTTTTTTTTTTTTTTTTTTTTGGAAACAGCATCTCTTAAGCCAGCATGGCTGGCTTCGAACCTGCACCATCCTCCTATCTCCACCTCCCAAGCGTGGGGATTACAAGTGTGCGCCACCACGCCCGGCCTGATAAATATTTTCGAATGTACCTCTTAATTTATTTTAGAGATAGGTAGTCGCTATCCTAATTCATTCCCATAGTTTGTAAGGCAGAGTTTTTACAGTAAACTACATTTGATCTGGTTTTTTAAAATCAAGATAATTGAATTAGGTTATGGATAATTTTATATAATTCTAAAAATTTTAAATTGAACATGCTTTCAGATTTAGATATGTTTGTATTGAATATGAAGCAGCATTTTTATTTAAAACAGCAACAAATTTAAGATGGAAATTTGGTAGTTTTTAAGGTCAAATTATATATTTAAATGGGTCTAACATCTCAAAAATAAATTTTCACTCATTTACTGTTAAGTAATATCAGTGTTTTGGCCATTAATGAAATCAGCTTGTATCTCCACTTAGCTGGGCTCTGTGTAACATTACTTTTAAAACTATTTTCATAGTGATAATCACAACTCAGCCTGGTTCTCTCTTGAAAACGAGAAATGAAGATGTGAGAATTAAATTGATAGAGGCTTGACTTACAAATATATTTCAGTCATAATTATTTTTTAGAGTTAGTGAAAATAAGCCAATGTGAAGAATAACTTAAGCAGCAATGTATTTAAACCTTTTGACTTCAGTGTTTTCAGTAAAGCATGTCAGAAACAGATCAAATGGATTGGAGCATAATAGCTCAGATACTTAAGAAATAATTGTTATGTAAACATCCCTAAAAAACTCTCTTAACTTGAGATGTCTCCCTGTTCCCATAGAATGAAGTATATATATTTATTGGACATTTATCTTTGTGGTACCAGGTATGGAACCCAGGGCCTCCCACATGCTAGGCAAGCACTGTACCACTGAGCTGCGTAAGTCCCAGCCCTTGTTTTGAGATGAGCTCACTGAGTTTCCCGTGCTGCCATTGAATTTGTGATGAAGTCAGTAAACAGGAGAGCAGAGCCAGGAGAATATCAGAAAATCAAGGCTGATACAGCATGGCCTGCTCTGGACATCTTGAGATAACTTTCCTTACCACCTAACCATTTGGAATAAGGCTTTTCACTCACTTGAAACTAAAGTATGAGCTTGATTGTCACCTCTCGACTCTGTGGACAGAAGTGTTGACTTAACCCAGTTCAGTTACAGCTATATCATTGAGCGTACTCACTTTAAACCACCGTTTACTTACTGGGACATTCCAAGATCAGAAGAAAAAGTTTACATATGTGGATGAAACTGACTTGGTCCAAATCAGATGTACTGCAAGCATACTGGGTAATGATAGGTTAAATAAATATAATTTGGGGGACATTTTTATTGCTTATAATTTATTCTAATGTTACATGTTCTGTAAGCATTGGAGTTAAAATTTGGGCAGCTAAAAATTATGTTGGATTCAACACTGTGAACCTAAAAAAGACAGCCTAAGAAAAGCTTTGTTTACCTTTTTAACATTTTTATACTTCAATTTCAATGTTGTGAACAAGTTTCTTATTATTTTAGACAGTAACTTGTGTTCTGAGGATGAGAGCAATATAGGTCTAAAGGTGGTGAGAAGGAATTAGCTTATCAGTTTGTCCCTTTCAGGAGGAGGAGGGAAAAGGTAAAGTATGTTTATGCTGTCTGGAATGGTTCTTAGACTAATTTTTTTTTTTTTTAATTTTCAGTATTGGGATGGAATGCAGGGGCACTGTACTGTTGAGCTATACCCCCAGGCCTATTTTTTTAGTCTTTTTATTATTTATTTATTTATTTATTTATATTTTGTACTGGGGATGGAACCCAGGGACATTGTACTTCCAAGCTACACCCTCAGCCCTATTTTTTTATTCTTTATTTTGAAACATGGTCTCATTGAGTTGCAAAGGGCCTCACTAAGTAGCTGAGGCTGTCCTTGAAGTGTGATCTTCCTGTCTCAGCCTCCCAAATGCTGGGATTACAAGTGCGATGTCTGACTATTTATTTTTTGAAACAGGGTCTCACTGAGTTGCGAAGTAGCTGAGGCTGTCTGCGAACAATGATCCTCCAGTTTACCAAACCTGGCTTTTTAATCAAATATTGATGCAAGTGGATTCCAGTTGGGCAACAGCCCTATTGCTTAATACTCTATAACTTGCATTATAACTTGATACTTTTTGAAGTGTTCTTTTGTAAACTTGGTGTGACTACCTTTTTTAAAAAAATAATATTCAAGTTCCTTGTCAATGTATGCTTTGACTTTATTACTGAGGGAGTTATATTATTGGGTAAGTTTTAATGCTATGTTGCATGCAAAATTTTTAAGTTATTCAATGTTTATATATGAATTAAAGATGTTTAATGGCCTCAGCTTTCAGACTGGTTTTTAATCAGGAAATGCAAGCTGCATAAAATGATGTAACTTTTGGATATGAGCTTCAGAGAAATAGTATACAAAAGCAGGAAAGTGTAGTGTACTTTTTAATAATCTTTGGTGCTCCATTTTGTTCTGAGATCTTATCCTATTTTGCAGCTTTTAAAAATGAACAGTAGATTTAAAAATCATCTTAGTAAAATCTCTAAAATTTGGAGGAGAAATTTATCGGACCATAAAATTCTGGATGAGTCTGGAAGCCATTCATTTAAACAGGGGTGAACAAACGGAAGTGTAGTAGCTAGACAGCTCATAGAAGGCGGATAGAAAGTGAGGGTTCAGATCTTGCCATCATTTGACTTTTTTCTACTTTGCATAGTTTTATTTGGAATTATTGGAAGCCGTGCTGAGTTGTACAACTGTAAAGTTAAATATCCTCTACACATTGTTATGCAGAACCCCAGCCTTTCTTCAAAAAGGATTATTGGTTGTCAGGTAGTACTTTGTATTACAGTGCTACTCATACCTGTGGTGATGATTCATTGTTCTTTGTGTTCAAATAGAAACATCAAAGTGAGTGATTATCTTTGAATTTTAGTTGCATTGGTGATGCCGCAATGTTTGTACATACAGGGAGATCAGATTGAATTAATGCTTGGTGTTAAGGAATAGGAAGACTAGTTGAGTGTAATGAGGTTCTGTAGGTTTGTTTGTTTGTTTGTTTGTTTATTTATTTATTTATTTATTTATTTATTTATTTATTTTGGTGGTACTGGGGGTGGAACCCAGAGGCTTTCTACCTTCAGGCTACACTCTCAGACCTATTTTTTTTTTAAATATATTTTATTTGGAAACAGGGTCTCACTAAGTTGCTGAGAGTCTCACTAAGTAGCTGAGGCTGGCTTCAAACCTGTGCAATCCTCCTGTCTTAGCCTCCCAAGGGCAGGGATTACAAGTGTGCGCCACCATGCCCGGCTATTTATTATTTTTTAAAGGAAAATTCATTATAGCTGGGCATGGCGGCACACACTTGTAATCCTAGTACTTGGGAGCCTGAAACAGGAGGATCACAAATTCAAAGCCAGCCTCAGAACCTTAGTAAGACCCTCTACAACTTAAACTCTTAAAAAAAAAATTTATATATATATATATATATATATATATATATATATATATATATATATATATATATATATATAGTTTCAAACTCAGAGGTAGAGTGCTCCTGGGTCCAGTCCCTAGTCCTACCAAAATAAAATAAGAAAAAAGAAACTTTATTATAAAATTGATAACAAAAGGTAACAAGGTGAAGTGCCAGGTGTGTACAGATCACACATTAGTGTCTTGGCACTATGGCAGCTTAGTAAATGTTTGCCAAATGTACTTTCTTGTTAGCTTTTTTTACTGGCCTTGAATTAGACCACCAAGGAACCCCTGATGGTATTGTTCGTTTTAGTTCACTAATCACACCCTGTCATCATCCCCATGGATTTACCTTATCTTTAACATGAAGGATTGTACTGTAAAAACTCTTCACTCTTGTGTATGTTGCTTTAGAGTTTACAAAGCACTTTGACACTTAACTGTAACAACCTGTAATGGATAAGTATGGCAAGTATTGTTATTTTTTATATTTCAATATAAATTTGCCTATAAATATGTAGCTTCTAAAGTAGCAATAATCAGTGTTTTATAGTATTTTAATAATTTTTTCCTCAACAATCCATGTCTGTGTTTTGCTTTCTACATTCAAGTATACTGGATTAAAGCAAAAATTCACTCTTTAGTTCAGTGTTTTAGTATTTTCAGTATCTGTTTTGATCACATAATAAAGCAGGGGCAGTTAATTTTCTTGAACATTATTCCCACCCAGAGCTTAGCAATTACTTAACTTTACATTATTCTGCCACAAATGATAATCAAATGGCCCACCTAAGTATCTAAAAATCATAAAGCTGTTATAAACCAAGCCTGTGGAAATTATAAAATTAGTATAAAACAATATACTGATACACATGTGTATTAGGCCCTACTAAAAATGTGCCAAAATAACAAGCTTTATTAAAGAAGAGGGTCTTTGGACAGAGAGGGAAGAGAAGTCATGATAAAAAATTATTAAGGTTGTAGGTAAAAAATTATTCTCTGTCACCAAGTGAGGAAGGGGGAGTACATCATGATAGCTGATGGCAGCTGAGAAACATACAGTGGCTGTTCAGACTGGCTCATGACCACAAGAGCGAGGAATCCGATGTCCAGCCATTCTACTATTCTTCCACCAATGTCCTTACATGGAACAAAACCTTCATTTATGGTAACAACAGGTTATTATATTGCTATTTAGTCCAACAGGTAGCAAACAATGGGAAAAATATTGGTAAACCACACTGACTTCAGTCCAAGAATCTTAATACCCCTAAAAATAGGTATTAAAATGAATTAATAAGAAATAGAATTCAAAGAGCATTGTCGTATTGAATATGACTTAATAAGTAAATGTCAATGATTTTCAATGGAAAAGACCATAGTATTTGGAAACTAGGAATGTTCTGATGTGACATTTATCAAAGTTCAGTTTATCCAACTGAGGCATCAGTTGGAAGAAGCCCCAGATTCACAGTCACCTCAGTTGAATAATCCATTAAATCGCAAAAAAGACAAACAATGAAAATAGCATTAAAGAAGCTTGGTGTGGCTCTGGATAAACTCTTTAGTTTTTCAATAGTTTTCCCCAGAAATGCAGTTTTAGAAACCTTGTAATTTCCTTAATGATAGAGATGATATAGCATCTTTTGTTATAATTGGTCTTTTTTCTAGTTCTTAATACAAGAGCTTCTTGGATACTTGGCATCTCTGGAATGAATGGTAAGTATTTTATATATTATTTTATATATTAATGAGATGGATGATAGTTGAAATTCCCCAGGAAGGGGAGGGGCTAGTTGCCAGAGGAACCAACTATGTAATTAGAAGATGGGAATGATCAGCCCCACCATGCCCTACTCCTCTACCCTCCAGAAGAGCTGGAGATTGGGTTCAGGCATTGTCTACCTCTACTGCTTCTCTGAACCATAGTGTGGAGGCTGGCTCCCTACCTCTGGGCTTCTTACAAAGTGAGGTGAAGAAGGTTAAAGGAAGCAACCCGGAATTCAATTTGAGTGGTTAGGTTTCAGGTCTCAAACCAAGGCCCAGTTTTTCTCCTTTCATTAAATTATACAACCTTTTTTGTAAGAGTGTAAATTGATGAATCAAAACAGACCCTGATGAATATCAGGGACTATACTTGAGAACAGGTATTAGGTTACCAGGGTAACAAACCTCTGTTCAGTTTGCAGGTTGTAGTCTTTTGTGTTACAAACCCAATTGTGTTATACTTCTAGTCATTGGTGGCCACCTAATCATCTGTTTTTGGTGCAGTTACCCCTATGGGTACTTGTTGATCACTTTGACTATGATTTGGTTATAAGAGTGGTCTGGCTCCACTCCTTATAAGACAGTGACATTTATATAAGTCAATACCATTGATTAGATAACTCTAAAGTGAAAGAGAAGTAGTACATTTTACCCATCAAATTGGGTCAAGTGAGGCAGCCTCCAAATATGCACCATCTGCTCCCCAGTTCTCTTCCAAGCTCGGTGTCTTTGAGAGTTCATAATTTTGGTGGAGATAGAAGCCTCTTTTTCTAGATACAATGTGATAGCAATTTTAGATTTCAGGCTGTCTTATTCTTGTGTTATGAGGCTGCTTACAAAGTTATCCAGCTTACTAGGTAATAACTAAGTCCAGGTATTCAGAAAATCACCTGATGTAAATACAAGGAAATGGACCCAGTGGAAGCTGGGTGGCTCCTCCCAAGGGAAAATGTGCACCACCCCAACAGTCAGTTTGGTTGGATGCTTCAGTCCGTTTCTGAGGACATTGTCTCTTCCAGAACACCAGGTCTTTGATTTGGGGTTGTGCCAGGTTTGTTGAAGAGCATTTTGACAAAAGGCTTGATCACCCCTGTTGATTGTAAGACTGATGTATTGCTTAGGCTCCTTGCAAAACCTGGTCTTGTCTGCTTGCTAGTAGTGTTTGGCATCTGGAATCAGATATAGTATTTCCAGATGCTCGGGCAAGCCTGTTATTTATGAGGAAAGACTTGGTAGACTCCACAGGAGTTATTAAAGTCAACCAGCATTTTTTTTTTTTTTTTTTTTGTGGTGGTACTGGGGTTCCTGGAAATCCTACCTCCAGGCTACACTCCCAGACCTATTTTATACTTTTTATTTGGAAACAGGGTCTTTTAAGCCAGTGCGTGGCTTCGAACCTGTGCGATCCTCCTGTCTCTGCCTCCCAAGCGCGAGGATTACAAGTGTTCGCCACCACGCCAGGCTCAACCAGCATCTTTAAACCATGGAACCTTGGGAATCTCTGAGAGTTTTGCCAAGTTGAGTTTTAGAAATTTATTTGTTCTTTCAAATTTTCCTGGCTACTGGAGCGGGGGTGGGGGGGTATGGGCAGTGATCTTTCTGAGTAAGCAGCAGGGCTTTACAAATGCACCACATAAAATCAGTGCTCCTGTCACTATAGAGATAGGTTTGAGTTCTCCAGTTTGGGGATATAACATCAGATAGTGTTTTTTTTTTTTCTTCTCCCATACAGGCATAGTTCCTCCGCAGGGAGAGGTCTCAGTCTGTTCTGAGGATAAGAAAGAATGACCAGGACATATTTAAAAACCCAATGCAGAGTATAATTGTATGAAACCCATTTGGAGGTGCACAAAGAGCACCTGAGTTTAGGGCTTTTATCCTTATTCCACCTTTACAGTGGCCAGAGACATAAAACATGCATTGATGACTCTATTAGCAATTTTAGTGGTTCCCCACTAGTTCAGTGCAGTGTTCAGTTTTCCTTACTGTGATAATTTTATGTAAAACTTTTACAACATTCTATTACAACATTCTATGCGGAGAGCGCCAGAGGTTTGCCTCCTGCAGTTGCATCCAGATTTCTCCCAGTGCCCCTTTTCTGAATCCTGATCCAGTTGCTGGCATTCTAAATAGCCCTTGTGAACCTCTCCAAAGGCTTGCTTTCTTGGGACTTCATGGGTGCTAGAGTCTTAGCAAAGAATGCCTG
Source organism: Muscardinus avellanarius (assembly GCF_963383645.1). Classification (NCBI taxonomy): domain Eukaryota; kingdom Metazoa; phylum Chordata; class Mammalia; order Rodentia; family Gliridae; genus Muscardinus; species Muscardinus avellanarius. The sequence goes on from NC_137798.1 coordinate 56,630,063, forward strand.
TCTTGCATATGATCAGCCATGGCATTTTGTTTTGTGTTTATGTTAGCCCTTTTGAGAGGAATTCTGACCTTTAAAATAACCACCACTGCAGGGAGAGCACTTACATGGTCTTCAGTCTTCTGCCTGCTCTTAAAATGAATTTTCTGTTGAGATCAAGAACCCTTATTGAAGCCAAAGTATTAAAACGTATGGACTACCCCCAAAGCAATCTGCTATATAACTGTGTATATTCATATTCTTTTTCTCCCTCCCTCCCTCCCTCTCTTCCTCTTTCTCTCTCTCTCCCTTCCTCTCCTGTGTGTGTTGGGTTGGGGGATAGGGATTGAGCCCAGGGACAATATACCACTGAGCTATTCCCCTAGCCCTTTTTGTTTTTTATTTTTGAAAGAGGGTATTACTGCACACTGGTCTTGAACTTGCAATCTTCCTGTCTCAACTTCCCAAGTACTGGGTCTTGCTTAACTCTCTTCTTTCTACCTATCTAGGCAAATTTTGCTTCATGTCATATTCTAAAGGCGAAGTGAGATGTGTTAAAATGTCTATCACCTGAAATTTTCTTAAGTTTGTTGATTTGACTGATCAACAAACAAGTTTTAAGTTTGGATTTTTTTTGGGGGGGTCTGGGGGTGGAACCCAGGGGCATTCTACCTCCGAGCTACACCCCCCCTGCCCTATTTTTTAATTCTTTATTTTGAAACAGGGTCTAACTAAGTTGCAGAGGGCCTCACTAAGAAGCTGAGGCTGGCCTCGAACCATGATCCTCCTGTCTCAGCCTCCCAAATGCTGGGATTACAAGCATGTGCTACCACGCCCGGCTTAAGTTTGGATTTTCTAATAAATTTGGGGTAGAGGTCATTCATGAATTGTGGCATTAACATTACCAGTTTCTTCTTCTCCAGATAATAGAAGAAGAGGAGCAGCAGCATCTTAAGTTTGACAACAATGAATGGAAATGTATGAGAGTAAGAAGTAGGAGGACTTCATAGGAGGTAAGCCCACCTGTCATAAATGTGCATTCCCTCAAGCAGCAAGGTTCTGTATTATGAAACACCATCACATTTAAAGGTGACATGAATAAAACCAAGTCTGTAGAGCTAGGTTAGCTGCTGCAGCTAAACTCAGAAGGTCTTCCCACAAATAACAAAAGAGACTGTAGCAAGTCATTGGCTTCTAGTGAGTCCTATGATGTTGAGTCAGAGCATTCAAAGTTTGTCCAGATCTTTCTTATACAAATAGGCAGAAAGATTGATGATAATTAAGAAAACCCAGAGTGAGATGTTGAAGAACTCAAGTTTGCTATTGTAGCACAAAAGCAGTCATCATAATATGTAAATAAGGGAACATGGCTATGTAACACTTTATTTATAAAACAGGTGCTGGACATGGGCTTTAGAATGACAAGTATTTTATTTCATTGGAGAAGTTAATTCTTTAACATTTTTGTGACTACTGATAAATCTGGAATTATTTTTTCCATCCTATCTTATGCTATGTAATAAGTGTCCTGCTTATACGGCATGTATTTTTCCCTTTTACCAGAATTTTTAAAAGTTTTTTACTTAAAAATTTTTTTTGTTATTTTTTCTCTCCCATTGGAAATAATTGGCTTCCATTTCTACTAAATTCCCTGTTTATATTTTTCTTCTCTTTTTGACTCTTTTCTTCATTCTGAGTGATTTCTTTAAAACTATTTTCAAATTTATTAATTCTTCAACCAAGTCTAATCTTCAATTAAATCTCTTTATTTATTTATTTATTTATTTATTTATTTATTTATTTTTTGCGTGTCTGGAGATGGAACCCAGGGGCATTCAACCTCCGAGCTACACCCCCTGCCCTAGGTTTTTTTTTTTTTATTCTTTAATTGAAACAGGGTCTCACTAAGTTGCGGAGGGCCTCACTAAGTAGCTGAGGCTGTCTGTGAACTGTAATCCTCTGGTCTCAGCCTCCCAAATGCTGGGATTACAAGCATGTGCCACCACGCCCGGCTTCAGTAATCTATTTTAAACTTCTTAAACACTTTACGTATGAGACAGGTGTGGTGGCACATGCTTATAATCCCAGTACTTAGGAGGCTGAGACAGGAGGATTGCAGGTTCAAAGCCAGCCTTGTCAATTCAGTGAGGCTCTCAACAACCCAGTGAGATTCTGTTTCCTAATAAGAAATAAAATCAGGCTAGGGGTGTGGCTTGGAGGTAGAATGCCTCTGGATTTATTCCCCATATCAAAAATAAATAAATACACACATACATACATACATACATACATACATACAAATAAAAATAAAGAACTACTTATGAAATCTCGTTCATGCCTTAAGTACTATCTTATATTTATGTACTTTCTTGCATCCTTTCTTTCTGTGTTGTCGGTCATCTTGAGCCTGATGTGGTTTGTGTCCAGCTGGGTGCTAGTCATGGTGATTTGTTTCCTCGTGTGTAAGGGCTTTTGATAGAAAGCTCATGTTTACTTAATCTGTGTAAACTCTTGAAGTCTTATCTTTCAGGCGGTTCCTCTATGATTTACATTTATTTCCATCAGTCACTTAAAAGTGTTATGTTCTTACCTTGGAGTTTTTCACACCCATGGATAGTAGGAATTTTGCCTCTGTCTGTAGGGCCAGCTGGGCCATAAAAACCTACAAAGGAAAAAGGAAATTATTTTTTTTCCCCTCCCAGCACCAAGATTAAATAGGCACCATGTCCTTGATATCTGCTTCTGTGGGCAGTGGTCCTAGTTCTTAACCTGGAGGGAGTAGTGGGGTCACCTCTGACCTTTCACTGTAGGTCCTAGGCTTTTTGTCAGGGCATCTGTTTGTATAAAAACTTAAGAAACTAAAAGATCCTGTCCACCAAGGCCCTGGAGAATCTCTAGTGGTAGCTGCCAGCTCTTGGACTTTATTGCTTCACTAGATTTGTGTTTTTGCTATGTCATGAATTTTATTTTTCAGTACTGGGGGTGGGACCCAGGGGCATTCTACTTCCAATCTACATTCCTAGCCTTATATTTTTTGGGAGGGTGAAACAGGGGGTTTCTTGAGAAGTTTCCTTAAGATGAAACGGAGTTTCTTGTGAAGAAACTCAGTGTTTCCTTACCGGTTTCTTGTCTACGGTGAGCGAAGAATGATACCCGCAGACTGCAGGAAGGGGAGGAAAAAGTTTATTGGAAGCAGCAGGGAATAGGGAAAAGTGGTTGAATACCCCTAAGGGCTGTTGGAACTCTGAAGTCCAGCATTTGCCTTCAGGACAATACTTGAGGGTAGACCAAGCCAAATGCCTTCAGTTGCAAGCTGCTTTCTCCCAAAGTCCACGCGATCTGCCAGAAAGGAATAGGGAAAGTGGCAGAACACCTCTAAGGGCTATCAGGGCTCTGGTGTCCAGCAGCTGCCTTCAGGACAATACTTGAGGGTAGCCCCAGCCAAATGCCTTCAGTTGCAAGCTGCTTTCTCCCAGAGTCCATGTGATCTGCCAGAAAGGAAGTGCAGGTCATCCCTAGGGGCCCTGGTTGGCTTTGATGTCCAGTGGAGGCCTTCAGGTCACTACTCGAGTGTAGCCCAGGCCAAGTGCCTTCAATTGCACTCCACCTTCTCTCAAAGCTAAGGCGACCTGCGAGAGAGAGAAGCTCCCCAATGGGGAGGGGTTCCCAGAGTGGGTAACCGTCTTGGTGACTGCACTAGGGGTTTATATATGTCTGCATGTCCTCTATTGCTTGGAGTTTGGGATTCTGGGAAGCAGCTCTCAGAATTTGCATAGGATATTTGCATGTCCTTTGAGGGGTCTCCTTTCAGAAGGAGTGTCAGACTTGCTCCAGTGATGTCTCCTGGGTTTGTTGATTAGTAAACAGATGGTTTTGTGAAGCTTTGGTCGTTCTTATCTCTGAACCTTGGAATAGTTGATCTCTTTTAGGAGCCTTGGAAGTTAATTAGTATTCATTGCCCCTCAGGAAATTAACTTATTTCTACCTAGGCCTCTTCCCTATCTGCCTACTTCCTTTCTATCTCCTCACTGGGGTTGGAACTCAGGGGCTTTTCTACCTCTGGGCTATACTCCCAGACTTATTTTTTATACTTTATTTGGAAATGGGATCTCACTAAGTTGCTGAGAGCCTCACTAAGTAGCTGAGGCTGGCTTCAAACCTGTGAGATCCTCCTGTCTTCAGCCTCCCAAGGGCTTCCTGTTTTCACCTCCCAAGGTGAAAAAGCACCTTTCAAGCATGCGCCACCACGCCTGGCTCCCCAGCCCTATTTTTTATTCTTTATTTTAAAACAAGGTTTCACTAAGTTGCAGAAGGCCTCACTAAGTAGCTGAGACTGTCCTAGAATCCACGATCCTCCTGTCTTAGCTTCCGAAGTACTGGGATTACAAGTGCGTGCCACATGCCCAGCTAGTCATGAATTTAAAGAGATTTTTTTCAAAAAGTTTATCTAGAGCCGGGCGTGGTGGCGCACGCTTATAATCCCGCGCTTGGGAGGCAGAGACAGGAGGATCGCGCAGGTTCAAAGCCAGCCGCGCTCCTGGCTTAGGAGACCCTGTTTACCAATAAAAAATGTAAAAATAGGTCTGGGAGTGTAGCCCGGAGGTAGAAGGGCTTCCAGGAACTCCAGTACCACCAAAAAAAAAAAAAAAAGTTTATCTAGAATTTTTAGGCATCTGTTGCAGGAGGTTTTCTCGTTACCCACTTCACTAATTTGCCTGAAACAGAAGTACTCTTTTGGTATTGTGGGTTTGCACTTAATAATAAAAGAACCTCCTTACTATTGCTTTAGTGGTGTTTTGAGAAAATTAAAGATTGACAAAACTTCATTATTGTAAAAAATGATTTAACAATACTGAAGCACAGTAGAATGAGGTCACAAACACAGAACTGAATTTAAGCAGTGCTGTCCCAGCAGGGTGCGTTGGCGCGCACCCATAATCCCAGGATTTGGGAGGCGGAGTCAGGAGGACCCGGGTTTGCAGACAGTCTCAGCTACTTAGTGAGGCCTTCTGTAACTTAATGAGATCCTGTTTCAAAATAAAGAATAAAAACTTGGGCTAGGGGTGTAGCTTGAAGGTAGACTGCTCCTGAGTTCAATCCCCAGCACCACACACACATACAAATGAACAGCGGTGTCCTGAAATTCAGTGTGATGCTTCTGTTCTTCCTTTTTACTATCAAATATTATTATTAAGTCATTTGGGTTGGCAATGAGGTGTGCATTCTTGGTCATTTCACTCATTCAAGCAGTTACAATAGTTAACTTTACTTGATGAATTCTACTTTAGTAAAATTTTAAAATGATATAAATATTTTAAAGTCATAAATGATGGGACTTTCACCTCTGGTTATACTTTCTATAATGTTAACCTTTAAATTTATTAAGGTTAGTGAGTGACCTTTTCATGGGGCAGAAGAGAAATCGCAGAGGAAATTCTTGGGAGCTATCTTCTTAAGACCTTATTCAGATAAAAAAAAAATCTATGTTTAGTAGCAGAGGACAGGATAGTTAATTAAGTTGTACGAATACATTTTCTCTTACCTTGAAAAAGCACATTGTAATTAGTTTTATGCCTAAGGCAGGATTAATTCTAAGAAATTCTCAGTGTGATAAAATGCAAACCTCATTTATTTGGAAAGATCAAAGGAGCAGAGGTTCTGAGCCTCATAGGGCTTTGGAACCCCCAAGATTATGTACTATTTTAAATATATATATTTATCTTCTTGGAGGCAGAATAATTCATAGGTTGTTCACAGGGTAGAACTCTTCTTTTCAGATATTTTATGAGTATTTTGTGAATTAAGTAACGTACTCCCATTGATTGACACACATTTCTTACTTATGCCTCAATTTGTCCTTAAGGGCAAGCTTGTATCTTTTTCTTAGCTTGAGTCTCCATCACTCCTTTTTACAAATCAGAGGGTAAGATAGTCTGTTGGAAGTGATTCCCTTAAGTTAGAGTGAGGGATCAGGGGAATCAATTAGGGAGTGAGGGAAAGTATTGCAATATATGTTGAGCAGTTTATTCCTATGGGTGTCTTTCCTTCCTTCCTTCCTTCCTTCCTTCCTTCCTTCCTTCCTTCCTTCCTCCCTCCCTCCCTCCCTCCCTCCCTCCCTCTTTCTTTCTTTCTTTCTTTCTTTCTTTCTTTCTTTCTTTCTTTCTTTCTTCTTTCCTTCTTTCCTTCTTTCTTTCTTTTGTACTGGGGGTTGAACCCAGGGGCATTCTGTCTCTAAGCTATACCCCAGCCCTTTATTTATTTATTTATTTTTTGAAACAGGGTCTCACAAAGTTATGGAGGGCTTCACTAAGTTGCTGAAGTTGGCCTTGAAACTGCGATCTTCCTGTCTCAGCTTCCCAAATACTGGGATTACAGTTGTGTGCCACCAAGCCTGGTGGGATATTCTTTTAAACATATCTCAGAACTGTATGCTTAGGGAACAAAAACAGGAAACATTTCTCCTTTTTTTTTTTCCTATTGGTTAAACCTGGCTATGTAAGCATTAACCCCCAAGAAGTGGAACTGAAAGGATTTATGCCTCTTATGTTTAGTGCATAAAAGATGTCCATGAAAAATTTTTGAACCTAATAGGATCCAGATCAATTTGGAGCACACAGTAGGCATTCTGTGGCTACTCACAAACTTAACATTATGGTTATGTCTTAGAAAAGAGAATTAGCACAAATAGAAAGTTATTATTTCTGTTTTCCCAAATCTGTTAAACAGACCATAGGCTGTAGTTCATTTTAAACAAAATATTATTCTGCTGATTTTTTAAAAAATTAGTGGTCAACACTCCTCCTAAACAATTTACACATTAATCTCAATGGAGCTTGATCTAGTAATAATATAAAGATATTAATGTCACATGACCACCCCATTCAGAAATGTGCCATTTGGAAATGTTTTCATCTCCTGGAACCACTCTATTATGAAATATATGTAGCCGGGCGTGGTGGCACATGCTTGTAATCCCCGCGCTTGGGAGGAGGAGACAGGAGAATAGCACAGGTTCGAAGCCAGTCTCGCTGGCTTAAGAGACCCTTTTTCCAAATAAAAATATAAAAAAGAGGTCTGGGAGTGTAGCCCGGAGGTAGAAGGGTTTCCAGGAACCCCAGTACCACCAAAAAAATTAAAAAATAAATAAATAAAAAGAAAGAAAAAAAAGAAATATGTGTAGATTTACAGAAAAGACTTGGAAAAAATCATACAGCGTTCTCATTCATATACCTTCAACTCAGCTATCTCTCATGTTAACATTTATTCAACAGAATAATAAGGAAATTAACATAGATACTATATTATTAGTTTTCAACTTTAAACCAATTTCAACTTTAAACCAGTTTCAACAGTTTTCCCACTAATATCTTTCTTTTAGTCTGAGATCTAGCCAGAATCTTACTATGCATTTAGTTATCACATCTATGAACTATCTCTAATAATTTCATTGTCCTTCCTAACTTTGACATTTTTAGAAAATACTGATCAGCTAGTTTGTAACTATCCCTTTGTTGTGGTTTGTCTGATGTTGTCTCATGATTAGAGTGAGATTATGCATTTTTTTTCTCGTAAGAATGCCACAGAAGTGTCTTGTGCCCTTCTCAGTGTGTGGTGTGTGGTTTCAGGGAGTGCCGAGTAAGGCTTACTACATAATTCTTTATTGAAATAATATATTCTAGATGTCTGCACTGTAGAGTGACTGTGTTTCCCTTTGTAATCATGTAAGGAGATACTTTGAAATTACAGAAATATCCTGTTTCTCACAAACTTTTGCTCACTCATCTTTCATCCACTGATGGTTCTTAGCTACAGTTATTCAATCAAGGTATTTGCCTAGTGGTGATTTTCCACTTCCATCCTTCCTTTATTATTTATTAATTGCAATGCTGATTTATTTGTATCAGTTTGGACTCATGGACATGCTCTGTCGTTACCATTATATAAACTGCTTTTCAAAGTGTTCTACTCAGCCACCAGGAGCTCCTCCTAGGCAGCTCCCGCATCTGTGGAGCATTCCCGACCACTTTTCAGCATTTTCTCTCTGTCGTCATGTTTCCTGTGAAGGTCTGGAATCAACTATTTCTCCAGTGAGCTTCAGCTCTGTGTGGGGAATGGTATTTTAAAACTAAGATCTTAGAGCCAGCTGTGTGCATTGTTTCTAGGCCTTCTCAAAAGATAGAAGGTAGAGATGTATGTAAGTGTATTAACCCAAGTAGACACACATACACAGTTCTTTGGGTGTTTACTTCTTTTTGCGTTGCCAATGGAATTTATTGCCATACTTTCCAGTTTGTGATGGTCTGATAAGGTTTGGCATCTCAGTATAGTTTTCATTTACATATTTGTGCATATAACATATTTCAGGGCCACTGACATGTTTTCAGGTTATTAACTGTTTCTGCTGGGTTTTGGTCTTTTTCCCCTTGGTGTTCAAGAGCTCTTTACCTATTAGGCCTATGTCGGATGCAAACATTTACTTCCTTTTTGTCAGTTGTCTTTCACTCTTTTTATGTTGGGTATTTTTCTGCTTTACATTTCATTTTTATGTGGTCAGAGTATCAGTCTTTTATTGAGTCTTAGTTTGTAATCTGTGATTGAAGAGGAACTTGTGTTTTTTTCTAGCACGTGTGTGTGTGTGTGTGTGTGTGTGTATGTATGTATGTATGTCTACATATATACATGTACATATATGCAGAAATTTTTTCTCCAAATGGCCTTTCACTTATTTTGCACCCCTTTGCTAAAAGTCCATCTTTGCCCCAGTGCCATAAGAGGCAACTCTTATCATATACTAAATTATATGGAATCCCCTTAAAATTTCCTTTTTGCTCTGGTTTGGGAGGGGTGGTGTCTGGGGATTGAACCAAGGGCATTCTATCTTCAAGCTAAACCCCCAGCCCATTTTACTCTTTATCTGTAAATAGGGTCTCATCAAGTCTCAGCAAGTCTTAATAAGTTGATGAGGCTGACTTCGAACCTGTGATTCTCCTGTTTCAGCCTTCCAAGTACTGGGATTACAGGTGTGCACCACCATACCTGGCTCCTTTTGCTCAATTTGTTCTGTGTCATGGTACATTTTTTCAGAGTATGAAGGAAATGCCAAAGGAATTTATGCTATCTTTTCATTGCCTGTGGCCACAAATAATCTTCTGAGTTGGTATTTGTTCTTCTGAAAGAATAGTTAATTATTGTAGCAGTAATCATGAAAGCTACAGAAATTTACCTTCTGGCTTTGTATTTATAAAACGCCATTACCCAAATTGAACCTTCAGCTATGAGACATTATTCCTTCTGTCTAAATGTTATCAGTGTTTTTCTATTCAAAAAACATTAGGCTGAAATGAATCTTTCTAAAATTAGTCTCAGGCTACTTTGGAACCACTGTACTGAAGCCTTGAAGAATGGTCTCGTGGGCCCAGACTTTATTAAAATAGGTTTATTGTCCTTAGCTCTTGGACTTGTTTGCTTAATTCATCTGCTGGATCTAGGTGGACAGGTTGTAACACTGTGATTCATTGGAATTTTGAGGCATTTTATCTCTCCTAAGCACCTATGTGCAGAGAACAAAGTTGCCTGGCAACAATGATGTCCCCATTCAAATTCAGAAAACCTGAAACAAAGTCTAGACATTGTCCTTCTGGAATGTCTTTATATTGATAGGAGGAAGAATGCCACCCGAAAGAGCACTCTTGTTTTTATAATTAACAGTTAGCTGTTCAGAGAAAAAAGATTGTTAAAGGCTAATGCAGGAAATACAGCATCTTTTCCCATCTCATGAGGCCTGTCCCGAGTATTTGATTAGTTCCATAGATCTGGCTTTGCTTTCAAAGAACTCCTGCCTTCGAATTTGTGGGCTTCAATTTTCAGAGGGCAAAGAATGCGCCAGAGAAATTTTAATTTCTTGCTTTGATTTCGTCCTTCTATTTTAATATTGACAGTGATGAAGAAAGGTGCTTCTATTAAATTTTTTACAGACACCTTAGTTATACCATTGACCTCTAGAGGGAGCAAGAGGGTCATACTAGTTAAGTAGTAACATTCCCGAAAAAGGACTCATCCTTCTCTCTAACCCATATGGAAACTAGTTTCAGCAGGTGGGGCTATTTGCCTGGGAATGGTTAATCCTTTCCCCACAGCTCTGCCTCTATTCTCCTCCCTAGATACATCCCCACCTTTCTCCCTACCCAACAAAACCGTGAGTGCATGCACCAAGTTAAACCGTTAGTCCTTTTGAATAGTTGGAGAGCCTACTCTCCAGGTAGCTTTGGGCTGCAAGTCAGCATATCACAAGTCCTTTGTAGATAGGAAAGTCAAAGTTGACAGAGAATAGATGGTTTCTTTGCTGCTCTCCTCCTTCACAGGGAGTTTGCTCCATGAGAACTAGTCTCAAATAAGCACTCAGCGCTTCCTGTAGAATTCAAGCACAATCAGGATGACCTAGTTTTAACATACATATTTCTTCTCTCCTCTGCGTATTGCCAAGTTCAAAATGAGTTTGTGGTACCTGTGCTTGGACCTTAAATGTTATGCTAAACCTGAGAGAGATTGCCTGAGATAGGTGTGGGGTTGAGGGCGGTTTCCCTCCGTCGCCTTGCAGAGCCTTTCAGCCCTGTTGCCGTCTGTGCCAAGACGGAGACTCTTCATACTGCACGCTGGGCCTTAGGGACCACTTTCGTGTGGTGCTGACTCAAAAACCCACATCTCTGACATCTCTTCAGTGACCCACTTGATATTACCTCTTGGCTGTCTTACTGGAATTTCAAATTTACTAGCTTCAAGTCAGAGTCATTGCTTTTCCCACATCAAACCTGATGTTTTCTTAGGATTTCCCATTCCAGTAAAAGATTCCCCCATCTGTCTAATCAGTAACTCACTTAGGAGTTGGCTCCGGGGTTTTCTTCATCCCCTCCCATCTAATCGATCCACCTGCCAATTCTATAAATTCTGCCTCTGAAATATTTCTTGTACCTGCCTCCTCCCTTTTGCCTGCTTTCCAGGGTACTTCCACCAGATAGCAAGCTGAGGCTACCTGTTACCCAGAGCATTCAGATAGCTTCCTGACAGGTGTAATGATTGCCACAGTTTGGAAAATATTAATGTGCTTTTCTCTTTTTCTAAACTATATCTGTGTCCAAGAGGGTTTAAAAGAATGTAAAGCGCCAGGCTTGATGGTGCATGCTTGTAATCCCAGCATTCCGGAGGTTGAGACTGAAGGATCCCAGTTCATGGAAAGGCTCAGCTACTTGTGAGGCCCTCTGCAACTTAGTGAGACCCTGTTTCAAAATAAAGAATAAAAAAAAATAGAGCAGGGGGTGTATCTTGGAGGTCAAAGCTGCTGGATTCCATCCCCAGACCTGCAAAACAACAACAGCAGCAACAACCAGAATGCAAAGCAAAAGAAAGTCAACATTAGACATCTGACATTTAAAAATGGGGTTTAATAGAAAGATAGTAGACTTGAAAGCTAGTCTTTATAGGGAGAGAAGGGATTTTATAAATGTTTTAGTTTTATTTACATGGCAAGGATTAACCTGGAAGGTTATAAGTTTTTCTGATAACATGTAGAATATTTAATCACCATTAATGCTCAGTGATAAGGCTGGCAGTTCAGAAGATAAGGGCTATGATAATAAGGTCTACTCTCCAGCCTGAATATATATTTTGGAGGCAGAAGACAAGACAGAGAAAATGGAGACAGAGGGGGTAGAAAGTCATTTGAGTATTCTTATTTTTCTTCTGGGCTACAGCATGAAAGGGGGTGGAGTCTGTTAGGTACATGGAGGAAAATAGGACAAGAGGGGCTCCTTTCTACCATCCAGTCTGGGGCACTGGAAAGAGGTCCCCTTAACGGAACCTCTTGGCCAACCTGGAGGGTACCAGATGAAATAAATGCAGAGATGTGGTCAGAGAGAATGATAGCCTAAAATGGTATCCCAGGTCTTCTTCTGTTTTCCCAAGACATGAACAGAGAGTTGAGAGCCAGCAGGGCTGGAGACTTGGAGACAGCCAGAGGGGCCCGCAAAGCCAGTGAGAGCCAAGATGTTGGTGTCAGCAGGGTCCCTGGAGCGAAGAGGAAGCAGACCAACACGTATGCCAGCTGCAGTCCCACCATCTCCCCTAACGACGCCCTGAGGGCCAACAACCAGGGGCAAGGGATGCTGCTGGAACCACAGGAACCTGAGGATCCTGCCTGGTTTTCAGGACTCTTTTCCTCTAAATCCACCCTGCACATTTCTATCCTGTTCCCCTCCTGGGGTGGGGGTGGGGTGGGGGGAGATGCAGTCTAAATCTAAAGATTAAGCATATTTAATCAAAGAGGCAAATTTAAATGGTATCAGTCAAGATTTGCTCCTTCATTTCTTTGTGTGTGGTACTGGAGATGGGACCCAGAGGCATTCTACCTTTGAGGTATACTCCCAGCCCATTTTGTTTTTTATTTTGAAAGAGTGTTTTCCAGGTTGCTGAGAGTCTTGCTACATTGCTGAGCCTGCCCGTGAACCTGCGATCAGCCTGTTCCAGCCTCCCAAGTACTGGGATTACAGGCTTGTGCCACCATGCCTTGCAACCCTGGTCCTTTTGTCCCTTTCTATTGTGAAGGAAGTAGTGAGCAAGTATAGGTCATCTCTAGACAAAGAAGAAGCCTCATTTATTTGTACACTTCAGTTCTGGGATGGGTTCACTGTGGCCCTGCTATACTGGTTGCTTCCTGCCCCCACCTCGAGTGTTCCTGTGGAACACCCTCCACTCAGCCCACACAGAGGCTTTTAGTGGCGTAAAACTCTGGCTAGATCTCCCATCCCAACCTTCTAAAGGCTTCACTTTGGGTACAGAATGAAAGTCCAGCACCTTGCCACGGCATGCGAAGTCCTGCACGGCCTAGCCTTGTCTTCCCCTCTTCCTTTGTCCTTTACTTTGTTCAGGAAGCTGGAGGACAATGACCCTCCCCTTCCTTGAACGAGTTGGATGGTGTCCTGTCTTTGCAGTTACTGTTTGTGCTGATGCCTTCCCTGGGACTCAGCCTCTTCCTTCTTCTCTTGTTCTGTGTGTCCCTAGGCTGATGGTAAGAACTGCATTGGTGGACATGCCCTCTTCCTCTTCCTCTTCCTGACTCCCAGTTAGAATTGGTCAATGAGAAGCACTGGCAGATGAGAGAGAGAAAGAGGGAGAGGGAGAAGGAGAGGGAGTGTGTGTGGGGGAGAGAGAGAGAGAGAGAAGGAGAGAGAGAGAAAGAAAGAAAGAAAGAAAGAAAGAAAGAAAGAAAGAAAGAGGAAGGAGGAGGAGGAGGAGGCAAGCGGCATGGCTCCAGGCTGTTGACTCGCCCTGTTCTTCTTGGCTAGTTACCTGGAGTTGGCTGCATCTCTTTACCAAAGACCACAGCTCTTGTCAGAGATCCTCTGCATCTTTTGGTCACGGCTCTTCTTGTTGCCCCTGCAGATCAAGGGTGGGAGCTCGGGGCCCCTCCGTGCACACCTTTGGTAGCCCTGGTAGTTTCATTAACTCTCTGTACTTTTGTACCAAGTTTCTTTTGCTTCCTGTCAGCTGTCAGCTGTCACTCTGCTCCTGCAGCAGGCCCCTTCCCCTATCTCTATGTGTTTGACAGTTCTAAATATTTCATATAGTGAATTCATGTATTACTTGTCCTTATGACTCTGACTTCTACTCTTTATAACACATGACTTTTGTCTTAAAGACCTTTTTTATTAATATGTACTAATTATATAGAATAGTAGGTTTTATCATGGCATATTTGTACATAGATATAACATAATTTGATCAGTTTCATTCCTCAGTAAATCCTCCTATCCTCCCTTCCCCATCTCCCTTTGATCTCTTCCTCTAGACTAATAGCTTCCCTTCTGTATTCACAAACTTCCCTGACACCCTCTACCTTCCCCATTTGAGAGGAAACATATGACACTTACCTTTCTGAGTCTGGGTTATTTCATTTGACATAATGATCTCCAGTTCCATCTATTTTCCTACAAATAACATAATTTTATTCTTTTTATGGCTGAATAATATTACATTGTGTGCGTGTATACACACACACACACACACACACACACACACACACATATATATATATATATATTTATCACATTTTACTTATCCATTCATTTGTTGGTGGATACCTAGTTTAGTTCTATAAATTGAGTATTATGGATTGTGATGTGATAAACATGGGTATACATGAATCTCTAAAGTATGCTGATTTTAATTTTTTTCAGATAAATACTGAGGAGTGGTATAGCTGGGTCATATGGTAGTTTTATTTTTATTTTTGTGAGGAACCTATATACTGATTTCATAGTAGCTTTTCTAAATTTACATTCTTACCAAAAGTGTATAAAAGTGTCTTTTTCCCGTGTCCTCACCAGCTTTTGTTGTATAACAACATATTTTTAATTTCTGTATTGCAATTGTGCTCCCCTGACATTATTTTTTATTGTTTTTTCACTTGTTTTTTCATTCCAGCCAGACTGCCAGCCAAGGATAGGAGCAGCCTTGTTGATTTCACTCATTGTTTTTTCCTCACCACCTAGAACAGACCTTGTACATAGTCAACAGGCAATAAATTTTTTTTTAAAGAATGAAAAGCAGCTGGACGCCATGGTGCACGCTTGTAATCCCAGTACTTGGGAGACTGAGACAGGAGGATCACAGGTTCATGGCCCACCTCAGCAGCTTTGAGGCCCTCTTCAACTTAGTGAGACCCTGTTTCAAAATAGAGAATAAAATAGGGCTGGGGTTGTAGCTTGGAGGTAGAAGCTGATTTTTCTTGCTTTCAAGAAGCCTAGGTCTCAAGGCAGGTGTAAGTGGGTCTGTCACAAGCAGGTCAGGAAGTTGTCTTATTTCTTGTACCTTTATTTTATCAAGTTACTGTTGGTTAAACAACTCCAGCAATATAGTGCTTTAGGAAGCAGAAAGGGATAGACAAAATAATAGTGTTTCAGATTAGACCCTTCTAATGGAGACACAGAAGGCACTATCCTGTCTTCTTTCTCTCTTTCAGGTGTGTCCACTCTTGAGAATGAAAGTTGCTTTGTATGTCTTTAAAATATTGAGAACATGTAGTTGGAGTTTCTGCTGAATGAATATCATACAAACTTATCTTACACCAGAAAATGGAAAGTGTGCCCTGAGAGGACCATGTTCGGATGCTTGGGCTACGTAAAAATATCACGGCCAGGGTTTCACAGAGTGTCCCCAGCAGAACTGACTGTGCAAGTCACTGTGCCAGTGGCACAGCTCTCTGGGCTGCGTCCCAGGTCTCCCGAGTCATAAATCCAAGAGCTGGGCTCAGGAATCTGTATATATAAAAACTTCTTCAGCTGTATCTGGAGTGCAGCTAGCGCGATAGTCACTGGGCTAGTGTGAAGAGGATGGGGTTTGCTTGGCTCTTCAAGTTCAGGGAGCTGATTATGTTGTTTTAAATGTCCTGAACAATTAGCACAAGGCTAATGAACCAAACACATTTCATGTTTGAATCAATACATGTTTCCTCTCCTGTCTTTGGGAGTATTTCTCAGCAGCACCTGGGGACTTGAAGACTTGGCATTTGAAAGCGAATATTAATTTTAGTTTATAAAGTATGGAATTGGAGTTGGAAAGGTTAGCAAACTTACTTGACCACAACGGCATTGGGAGTATTCTCTGAGAGTATTTTCTTTCTCTCTTTAAGCCTTATAACTCAGTAATCCATTGCATGAAGCTGTTTTTACTTTAAAATGAGACCCATCTGGATTCTATGGACAGTTTTGTTTCCTCTTGTCTCTCTCAATACTCTAAAGTGTATTTCTGTAAAGAGCAACCTCATCAGGAGTGTAGTATTGTGGGTAAGCCCTGTCTCCAGAGGCTTCTCCAGCTTGTTTATTTTCTGATTGTTGCCTATAAAATAGGCACCTGTGAACCCAGCTGATGTGTGCACTGGTCCATATCATGTATACATTCAGATTGCACAGATTTCCAGCAACATTACAGTTGGAATTTCATGATCTTTATCTTTCATTTATATTATGCCATGAATAACTTTATTGAGGTATAATTTACATATAATGAACTGCACCCACTTAGGAACAGATAGTTGTACAAATAGTTGAGTGTTTACAAATGTATTCACCTTGTAATTGCTACCATAATCAAAACAACACATATTTTCATCCTTCCAGAAAGTTCTCCCATACCCTAATGTCATCTCTCCTAAATCTTTTGGCCCAAGACAACCACTTATCTGCTTCCTGTCACTTCACATTCATTTGTATTCTCTAGATATTTATACAAATGATAAGTGGGATCCTTTTATATCATTTCTTTTACTCATCATAGTATTTTTAGATATAAATATTTGTTCATTTTATTTTAGTTTCTCTTACTTACCTAATATTTCTATAACCATTACCACCTTGCTTTTTTTATTTTTATTTATTTATTTATTTATTTTTTGCTGGTACTGGGGGTGGAACCCAGAGGCTTTCTACCTCCTGGCTATACTCCCAGACCTTTTTTATATTTTATTTGGAAACAGTGTCTCACTAAGTTGCTGAAAGCCTCACTGAGTAGCTGAGGCTGGCTTCGAACCTGTGCGAACCTCCTGTCTCGGCCTCCCAAGCACGGGGATTACAAGTGTGCACCATTACGCCTGGCTCCACCTTGCTTTTTTAAAGTCAGATAACTTAAGCTTGGTGTATATATATTTATATATTATATATACAATTATATATATATATATATATATATAATTTCCATCCTTCTGTCATATACACATATGTTTATGTCCTATAAACATATACACATACAAGGGCCAGGAAGTCGTTCTATCTGTAAAGGTCATCCTTGCAGACATAATGTAGGACAGCAAAGACAAAGGGTAGATTTGGAGGATTTGGAGGGCAAAGAGAGAATAATCAACAGTAGTAGGTAGGTATTCCTTTTTAATAAAAAATAGGGAAAGTCAGAAGAAGCCTACAATTAGTGGCAAAGTCAACATTCCAACCGTGCTCTCTGACTCCGAATCCCATCTCCCCTTTCCATCTAAGAGGGTTTACTGCCCCATAAAAATTTGAAGGCCCCCAGGGCAAGGAAATTTAGGACATATAGAAAACATAATGGTGTTTGTTAAGATGGGGTGACAGTGCTGATTCTGGAGATGATGAAGATGGTAGTGATGGGAGGTGATGGCCACTACTGGGGTGCTGATGATGGCGATAATGGTGATGAGATATGAGGGACGGGATGGTGGTACTTTAAAGTGCACTCAGATTCGAGGAGAGCTGAAGGTAACAGAAAATAAAGCCTATTTTTTTGTGGTACTTTTGCTTATTTTTCCTCATTTAATCCCTATTACAATTTTTGAGATGTACATTATCATTTCCATTTTAGAAGAGAGTCTGAACCCAAAACATTCTCTCAACAGTTTCCAAAGAGAAGCAGGTAATAAACATTTAATCCACTCTTTGTATTTCAAGTATTTGTAAAAATCAATTACGAGCATTTTTAGTGGCATATAACTTCAAAAAATCACCAATTTTTCATGCTTAAAATAAAAGCAAATTTCCTTCATGCCAAGTTATTGCTAGACCTTTGAGAAAGAATGAGATGATGCATATTAAAACTTGGGAGAATTTCAAATTTTGTTGTTTTTGTTGTCATTGTTGCCCTTGGACAGGAAAATGAAGGTACAGATAGTGATGTATAGTTCAGTTTATTTTTTTATTAAATAAATATTAAACATATTGTTCCCTGGATTCCAGTTTGGCTTGGCTAAGCTGCAGCAGACCTGCATGTGGGAGGAGGGAGTGGTCAGGGGATTTATTCCCCACCCCTGCCCAGTTTTTACCTTGCTTGGCCATGATTTAGTCAGGTCGCCACAGCTCCTCCTGGGGGCAGCCCTGCTCCCATAGCTGAGGTCCTGAAAAGGCTCCTTAATATTACTCCTCTTGCCTCTTAGGCTTGGGGTGCTGACTACCTCCTGCTCTTCCCACTGGCTGGCTGTTTTGCGATTCCCCTAGCCCTGCCCACATCTTTTACCTTCTTGTTAGCACCACTCAGCACCTTAGCCACCCCACCCCACCCTGGTCTTTGGTACTAGGGTGGGAACTTTGCCAGTGACATCCCCCTTTGCTGACACCCACGTCAGATCTGCCAGCACGGGGTGCTGCGAGGAATGAGCAGGGCTGCAGCAAGGAGCTGGGTTCGGTTCTGGTTCTTCTCATTGCCTGCTCTTCTTGTTAGCGTCCTCAGCCCTCAGCAGTGGCGGTGGATTCCAGCCCCTGCCACTTTGCTGGCTCTCCAGAGCTGTCCGCAGCGCACTTGCTCTGCAGCAGCTTGCTCTCAGGTTGAATGAGAGAGGTAGCCGCGCATACCGCTTTTTCTGAGGCCTGGGTCCCAGATCTATGATCCCCAATGAGTTTCTTGGCTCCAGTGCCCCAGGCTCTTCCCTTTGCTTTGGTCAGAAGCACCAGCTGTTTACGGTTGCTTTTGGGAGTCATTTGTGTGAATTATCTTTCCTGTATTCAGATCTCTAATCCTTTCTTTTGTTTTTATTATGGTGAAAAACATGTAACAAAAATGGATTTGTAACCATTTTTTAATGCACCATTCAGTAGTGTTAAGTATTTTCATGTTATTGTGCAACTAATCTCCAGAACTTGTTCGCCGTACACAACTGAACCTCTGTGCCCAATTAAATGGCTACTGCCTACTTCTGACCTCCAGCCCCTGATACCCACCCTTCTACTTTCTGATCCTACTACTTTAGTAGATTACTTTATTACTTTTTCTTTTTTTCAGCATGTGGCACTGGAGATTGAACCCAGGGGCACTCCACATCTGAGCTATACCCCCAGCCCTATTATTTTGAAACACAGTTTTACTAAGTTGCTGAGGGCCTCATTAAGTTACCAAGCCTGGCCTTGAACCGGCAATCCTCCTGTCTCAACCTTCCATCTAATTGGATTGCTTTAGATACCTCATGTAAAGATATATAAAACTTTCAAGTTAATTCTTTATGTTTAAATTACTTCATTAAAATAGTTTATATGGTTTCTGTTTTCCTGATTGGACTCTGAGTTATCTCTGTAAATAATCCTATCTTTAAAATTTTTTTCAGTTGAATACTTTGTGCATTATGATTCATCTGATTCCTGCTGGGACCCTGACTGATAACTATCTTATGGAATTTGGTGGGGGAGGATTAAATGAAGATCAAGTTAATATAATGGCAAAGATGAAAGTCCTTTTAGCACTCAATATTATTTATTATTGTTGCTGGTTGTACTGCTCTAAATGAGGCTGTGTTTAAGCCTCCCTGCCTTATTGTATTTCTTTGCCAACACCTGAGGAGAGGAATAACAAATGAGAAGATGGCTGCAACCTCAGAGCTTCAACAATCTCCCTGTGGCCCGAGGCCTGAGGATCAAAAAGAAAACCCAAGACCAGAACTCTGTCTCCTTTCCCAAGAGAGGATATGAGGAACTGAAAAGCCCCATATTCACATTCTCAAGTTAGTGTGGGGAAGAAGCCTGGGCGTCTCTGTCCTTAAGTGACACAGGACTTTGGCTCCACCAAACTAGGGCTCTGGTCCCACTTATCAGACCCCAGTGCTGCACTGACACTCCAACATCCTGACTTAAAATGAAAAATCTGCTGTTTTTCCAGCCTGGAAAAATCCCTGACCACCATCCAACTCACAAGTGCCAGCAAACTCCTTACAGCCCTCGTCCTGGCCAGAGACTTCCCTGGCAGGGTTGGGTCTGCTGACCTCTTTAGGAAGAGCCCTTCTTTCCAATGGGTTGGGTGGTCAAGGGAGGCTCCAGTGGTCTCACCCAGGAGCTGTGCAAGCTGAGCGCAGGGCAGGATGTGGGGGGTGGGGGTGCGGGAAGGGCTGCAGGCAAGCCCAGCAAGGAGGCCTTGTATTACTCCATTAGTGACCCTGCTGGTGTGCCTTCTGGGGAATTCTCACCACTGACTCCTGGTGGGAAGTCAGAACTCCATGTCTGAGGGCAAGGACTGAGAAGTTTCTTTAGCAGCTGTTAGGAAAACCTGAACCCCAAAGGCAAGACATTGCTTCCTCTTGAAATTGATTCCATCTCTGTAGTTAGGTAGAACTAACCGGGAGATAAAAGCTCACCTGTGTGAGTTCTGTGTCTAGTTTTGTGGTTATGAGATGCAGACATGACTGACTCCACTTATATCCAGTAACTATATAAACCCCTGAAAGTTACATGAGGGATCTTGTGTATGCATGGGGATCTGGAACCTGTAACTTTCATTTATTCATTGATTCACAAGATGAAGTCCCTTCTCTCTGCCTCCTTCACCTCTGAATGGAGTCACTGGAGGACAAGACCATGACCTTCATCAGCAAGTCTCCAACAGCTTCCAATCCAGCGTGCTTCCTGCATAGTCTGTTAATGAATATTTACTGAACTGAATGCGTATAAGCAGGCTTCAACTTCTGGGAGTCCACAACAAGTCCTTTCTACCCTGTAGGTTAGCTTGTGGTCAGAGACACTTTGGGAGAGTCTCAGTAACTGTTCTCTTCTGTTTGTGGGGATGGTTTATGTTTTTTCCCAGAGGGGTCTTGAAGTCAGGGATTAAAGACAAGTTTGGGAGGCTGGGTTGTTTTCCTACTTTCACTTTCTTTTCCCTTCTAGTTCTATATATGAAAAATCACAGTCTCTTCCCCACTCAACTATTCAATAAAGTTGGTATGGGAATCACAATAAAAATTAGAGGAAAGAATTTTGTCATGAACTCAAAGTCATGGTACTAGCTTTGATAGATGAAATAGGAATTAGTCATTTGCTTTTACTTCCAAGTCATTAGAGGAGAAAAAGAGGCAAACTGAGGGAGGGAGAAGATATGCAGTGGAATATTATAATAAAGGCCATAGTAAAGAAACACCATATAATGTAGGTGAGTAAGTAAAAAAAGAGAGCTTTGAGTCCCTCACCTAAAAATAGAGCAATGAAAATGAGAACATTACAGGAAGAAAGAGAACTATTCATTTTACCATTATCCTATTAATTGGAACTATTTTCCTCTTCATCTTAGTTATGACCACTGGTCTTCTAGAACATTAAGAAAGGGTACTTGGGTTAGGAAGTTGTAACTTCAGTTAAGTGATTCTAGAATGCACATTTCCCATATCCCAGCATCTCTGGAGATCAGTTGATGGTGTTGGCCAGGCTCAGTGGAGATGCAGTTGTTAGTAATGTCAACTTAGTCATAGCAGTTCGTACAGTCATCCCTTCATTTGAATTAAGTGCATCGCTAGAACTGCAGATATTGAGTTCAATTCCATTTAAAAGGTCTTCAGAAGGATTGCACTGTAATTTGACATTGAAGTGACGAATGACCTTGTGTGAAAAGGCACAGAAACAGAGCGGTGGAGCTTTAATTTGGTATCAGCGAGGCAGTTCTGCATGGCCAGAGGAGTCAGCACAATGGTGTGTATTTTTGCAAAGCAGCCACCAAAGTGCTTTCTGGGACTTAAGAGGAGCCATCCCTCAAGTAGAGATATTGTTACTGAGATGCACAGAAAGATTGGCCATCATAAACCTGACCAGGTGACAGTAGAAACTGCTGTTACATCTTGGTAAATAGCCAGACACTGTGAGAATCGGAGCATCTTTTTATGTTGTCTATAATCCTTCCTCCCCAAGTGACTAATTAGGAGACAGAACCAGACTGTGAGTATGGAGGGGGAAAAAGCTGTCCTCTTAGAGATATGAAAAAAAAATTGAAAACAAAAGTATAGTTCTTTATTTAAGTAAAGACTTTTCAGCTTGGGGGTACTTCTTATAAAACATTAAAAACAGCCTAGATTGTTTAAAAAGTCAGCAGTTTCAATACCCCACAACAAATATATTTTTGAAGGAAATTTGAGTAGTAAATATTTAATTGTCTCCAAGATTATACCTTTAAGTTTACCAAGCATGATTATTTCATGAGCATATTAGAGTCTATAGAATTAATCCTTAATGTCTCTAAAATAACAAATTAATTCAGGTTAATAAAGACAGTATTGCATATATCTGCATTTTTGCCAAATTTCAAACAGAACATGAAAAAAAAAAAGAATATTTACAGACTTGGTTTTTTAATTCATCCCATCTACCCACTCCTTGACTTTCTGCAAGGGTACATAAAAAATTCTAGGCATTTCAGGTTTTTAATTCTCCATCATGTTTATGGTAGTTCTTAATTTAAGACTCAGGGGCATAATTCCATAAATGGGCTTCAGGAAACTCAGTACCCCTGAACTTACATGAAAAATCTTGGACAGTCTGTGCTGTTGGGTTGTGTTAGAGAGAGGTGGATTCCAGTTGTCAGTAGATTTATTAAAAGTGTTCATGTGGTAAAGGGTCTATGCACCGCCGGTGAACATTTGGAATCTGTTGTGACAAGGCCCCTAGTCCCTCCCAGAAAATGGGCACTTAATGTGAACATTTTGGCTTAGCAGAGGCTGGGGCTAGACCAAATGGCAGCTGAGAGGGAGACTCATGAGCCACAGTGGCAAGGCACCTGGGGATGGCTTTGTGATTCTGTTTTGGTTGGAGATTTGGCTGCCAAAATGTCTCTGTTCTTCCTCAAAATAAACAAGAAAAAGCCATTGCATTCTTATGCCATCCAGGTTTAATCTGATACTTTGAACTTTGTTTTTAAGTGACAAGACCAAAGTCCCAATCCTTTAGTTTTTTTCTTTCTCTAGCAGGGTCAGTGATGCCTCAGTCATTATAAGGCCACTTGCCACTGGTAGTGACTGTTACATTATAATTTGAAAATGCAGAAAGGCCAGGCTCAATGGATTCTTCATTCCACAGGATTCCTCTACCTCACAGGCCGGCTTGGCCTACACTGATGCTTACCCCCTGAATGTCCTAGATCAGGAAGGGACTTGGGAGTTAAGGATGGCTCAGAGTTTAGCAAGCTTCAGTATGTATTGGAAAGTTTGTTAAAAAAAAAAAAAAGATTCATTGGATCATCCCAAAGGTTTCGATTCAGTTGGTTTGGGGTGGAGTCCTACAGTTGTCTTCTTTTCCTCACACCTCCAGGTGATTTAAAGGAAGGGGCTGCAGAGGGCTTTGGTAATCCTGGCGTTGAGAGCTTGGAGGAAGAGAAGCACATCAGGGATGCTCAATCATTTTGTCTTTTGTGCACTGTGTTGGGTCTGGGTTCTCTCCTGATCTTCTGGGACTGGCCTGACAGAGGAGACCTGCCTGCCTCTGCTTCCTCAGAAATGTGCTGCAGGGGCCAGGATGCCCTGGGTCCTGGCACCATGTTCCCTCAATCTCAGCAGCTGAGATGTGCCTGCTCGGCTCCGTCATCTCCGCATCGGCATTTCTTTCTAGCCAAAGGAACATATCTCCTGAAAGGACATTGAATGTAGGATGCAATATCTGGGCTCAATTCATAACCAAGAACTGTTTGTCCAGGGCTATGCCTTTCCAAACCCTGAACCGCACCAAGGCCATACCATGAAGTTTTAAAGAAGAGAATGGTCCAAGCAGTAGTATCTGTCCTCTTCTCTCAGGGAGGAGGCAGAGTGGTATAGTAGAAGGGCACTGCCCTGGAAGTCCTAAGTCATCTATTCATTCATTTATTTATTTGTTTACTCAGCAAATTTTTTGTTGCCCACCCTGTGCTAAGTACTCATGGATGAAGGATATAGACTCATGGATAAGCAGAGTGAAAGACATTAAAACATGAATCTAAAGTTTCTATGTGAGAGAGGATTAGGACTACAATCTGGTTTTTTTTTTTTTTTTTTTTTGTGGTACTGAGGATGGAACCCAGGGGCTTTTCTACCTCTGGGCTGTACTCCCAGACCTATTTTATATTTTATTTGGAAACAGGGTCTCACTAAGTTGCTGAGAGCCTAACTAAGTAGCTGAGGCCAGCTTCGAACCTGTGCAATCCTCCTGTCTCAGCCTCCCAAGTGCAAGGATTACAAGTGTGCACCACCACGCCCGGCTACAATCTGGTTTTAAGAGACAAATGGAGTGGCCTAGGGGCCCCTCCTGATGGTGAGCTATATCACAAAACTACTTGTCTCTGCTCACATCATTTAGAGTGGACGGTTGGGAAAGCTAATGGAGATTATTGAGTGGTCAAAAATACAATTCCACCCAATACCACACCAAGCCTCTTGGTGCCAATATCAGAGGGTCAACAGATCATTATCTAATCTGTGAAATTGCTCTTTCAATCAGTTGATTAGTTAATGACAATTCTAAGTGCCAAGAGGCATACAGCATCCTAGGAACTCATAAAGGACATACGGTCTGGAGTAAGGCACAAGGAAGAGATTTCTTCAGCAAGTAATTGAATTGAAATTAGAATAAGAGGTCATAAGGGTGGGGAATGAGCAGTATGTTGGGGCCTGGACAGGGTAGCTGGAACCCAGGAAACTATTACAACAAGGTTAGAGAGAGACCTGGCAAGCCAGGCGTGGTGGTTCGTAATCCCAGCATTCGGGAGGCTGACACAGGAGGATCGCAGTTTGTGGACAGCCTCAGCTACTTAGTCAGGTCCTTTCCAATGCAGTGAGACCCTGTTTCCAAATAAAGAATAAAAAATAGGGCTGGGGTGTAGCTTGGAGGTAGAATGCCCCTGGGTTCCATCTCCAGTACTGAAAAAAAAAAAAAGAGTCCTGGTAATATCTGATGGGGGCTTGTGGATTTATTCTTTCTACTTGTTGGTATGTGATCTTGAGGAAGTTTCCCAATTTCCTCATCTTTGAAGTGGGGGACAGAGCCAACATGACAAGACTGCAGCAAGAATTCAGATTTTCCCTGTAAATGTAGATCACAAGAACAGATTATCATGAGTTCACAGTGTCTGATAGCTCATATTTTATTCTCTTGAAAATGCTAGGATGGGCCAGGCGTGGTGACGCACCTTGTAATCCCAGCATTCGGGAGGCAGACACAGGAGGATCGCAGTTCGCGGACAGCCTCAGCTACTTAGTGAGGCCCTCCGCAACTCAGTGAGACCCTGTTTCAAAATAAAGAATAAAAAATAGGGCTAGAGATGTAGCTTGGAGGTAGAATGCCCCTGGGTTCCATCCCTAATAGCACCTAAAAAGAAAAAAGCAGAAAGAAAGAAAAAACTAGGATGGTTTGACTGTGGTCCAGATAAGACCCTCAGCCCCTCAGAAGCCTCTGAGCAGGACGAGGAGGCACATCTGTCCTGTTCCCAGGCCTTGAGCCATCCTGTTTAGAGTTTAATGTGGGCTCAGCCAGAATGCATTTCTCCAGCAGGCTGTCCAGTTTCTGGGAAGAAACAATCTTTCCAGTTCCTGGGTATACCATCACTTTTATTTGATTTCTGTCTTAATGATTTTTAGCCTATTGGTTATTTTTTATTGTTTGATGGTGGGGCATTATACCAGAGGCATTATACCTAGGAGGTACATCCCCAGCCCTTTTTATTTTGAAATAGAATATCACTAAGTTACTGAGGGTCCTGGTAGGTTGCAGAGGCTGGCATCAAACCTGAAATCCTCTGTCCCAGCCTCCTAAGTACTGAGATTACAGGTATGAGCCTGGCCCCAGCCATTTAGGTAGTTGACTTTTTTAGCAGTATGTTGGGATCAGCAATCCTTGTTTAGATAAACATGCGTTTTTCTACCTCCATGAATACATATTAATAGACTCTATAGACAATGATGAATCAACGTGACATTTGGTGGTAGCATCACTAATTAAGATTGTACCTAACATTTATTTTAATTTTATATATTAAATTTGCATGGTTCACAAATGGCCAATGGAGATTCTTTGATGAAGTGTAGCTCTTTCTGTTCTTCATCCTCTCTTTTTCTCCTTGTCTCCTTTTCTGAAGATTGGGGAAACATCTACTTGTAGACTGTGTAGACTGAACCTGAGACATCGGGTTAAGTCTAGCTGCTCAGAAGGCTGAAACAGAAGGATGGCAAGTCTGAGGCCAGCTTAGGCAACTTAGCAAGACCTTGTCTCACAATAAAAAATGAAAAGGGTGGCTGGGGATGTAGAACACTCCTGAGTTCAATCCCCAGCATGGCCAAAAAAAAAAAAAAAAAAAAAAAGGATATTTTGAGCTTTGCAAGAGTTTTTAAAAACACCTCTCTTGCCATCCCATGCACACATCCTCACATTAGCACTTCTGGTTTCTATTTGTTTATAAATATGTAGTCTTGGAGATTTCTGTGACTTAATGAGGAGGCATAGAAAAAGTTCTCTGGGGCCCTGACACCTAAGGTTGGCTTCATCACTTGCCAGCTCTATGACATTATGTGGGGTGGATTTGGCTCTAAGAAGCAGAAAACTTGACCAGTGGTGTCTTACACAAAGATGATTGATTGATTGCCTTACTTAGGTATTTTTTTTTAAGAAGTAGGGATGGAATCTAGGGACATTCTAACTCTGAGCTACACCCCCAGCCCTATTTTTATTCTTTATTTTAAAACAAGGTCTTATTAAGTTGCAGAGGGCCTCACTAGCTGAGCCTTGCTGTGAACTTGCAGTTCTCCTTTCTCAGCCTCCCAAGACAAGTGTGCACCACCATGCCTGGCTAGTGTACTTTCTTAGTAAAGCAAGAAAGCTGAAGGTAGGAAGGTGCTTCCTTGATGGAGCTTAGCTGAGTGAGGCCACCCAGGACCAGGTTCCCTGTCTTTCCCCTCCACTTCCCTTAGCAAGTGGCTGCTTTATCATCTGCTTGTGAATGTATCACCACAGATGCTCACCTCTGCCCCAGACTCCATGTCTCCTCTCAGGCAAGACAGACATGGAAGGTGGTACCTCCTGTCTGCCCCGCTTACGAGAAAGCAGAAAGTTTTCAAGAAACCGCCCTGCGGATGCCACTGGCCAGAACTGTTGTGCAGCCATGTCCCCTTGCAAGGGAGACTGAGAAAATATTTAGTTTTTCACCTTGTAAAGTGAAAAGTAACAAGGGAGGAGGGTTGGAAATACCCCTAGGATTAATTAGTTGGCAGTATCTGTCACAGTGTCCTTGGCCAATTTACACGGTTGTGGACATTAATTTTCTCAGCTAGAAAAAATGAGGTGGTTTAACCAGAATCCAGATGTCCCCTGGCTTCCCTTCAGTCCTAACCCGGGACTTGGCAGATCACCTGGAGATCTTGTTAAGGTACAGCCTCTTCGGGCAGTGGGCTGTGGAGCCTGAGGCTCTGCACTTCTAACCGGCTCCCAGTTGATGGCGATGCAGCTGGGCTACATTTGATATACCAGGTCCTAAAATCTATGGCTCTTTAGGCAGCTTTCCACTTTTCTCATTAGACAAACTGGCTTACGGCAAAGGCCATACAAAGTTTTAAAGTTGCCTAGAATGACTTTAGATTCATGTAAATTTCTTGTCCATCGACAGATCTGTACATTTCTTATATTTTCTCAGCATCTGAGCTAGAACCTCAGTCTTAATGAGATCATGAGTAGTTGGAAAGAGGGTCATAGGGGAGAAGATTCTAAATTAATTCTCACAGCAACCCTAGGATTGAGATGAGCTTGTTCTCATTACACACACACACACACACACACACACACACACACACACCCCTGAGAATCAGAGATTCAGCGAGGTCATATGACTTTGGTAAGATCATATAGCTGATAGATGGCAGGGTTTTGGTTTTAACCTGGGTCCCTGATTTCAAAATCTGCTTTTCTTCCATTTCACCTTGACTCTTGGGACCACACATGAATATAAGATCGCTCCCAGTTGAGTGAAGATTAGCTTGCTGCAAACCTGACTGTGTTGGTTAGTCTCCATTTGTCCCTCCAGATCCTTTCCTTCTGGCCTCTCTCGGCTCTGGCTTCATTGGGTCTCCCCAGTGGAGATTATCTGCAAGAGCCTGTGGTGCATGTAAGAGATAGAGGTTAGGACATTTATGTGCTTGCTTTCTTCACTGACTATTATGTTTTTCTACTTTCAGGTCATTACTCATGTGTCCTTTCTTACTCATGTGGACTCTCATACTTATGTGGCCACAGCTCTCTCTGGTTTCCAGTGATCACTCTCCCTTGACCCTTCAGTCCTGAAGATAACTGCCTCCCCTGTTGCTAGTCCCTGGGTGCCTCAGTATGACCTCTTTTTTTTTTTTTTTTTGGTTCCCTTAACTCTGCCCATCTCTCTGTAAATAGTCTTTTTTGGTTGCCTTGTGGAGTTGCTGCCTCAGCTCACTAATTTCCTAAGCAGCTACTGTTAAACTCTATAGAAGTTAGAAGGGGTGGTTAGTGAGGTTTCAGCATCCAGACCCTGGGAGAAATCAGGGCATCAGCTGGACCTTGACAGAGGAGGAGAATATGCAGGAAGAATGAAGGGAGAACGTGTCAGAAAAGCATCTCATAAAGACAAATATTAAAGGGGATGGGGATCTGCCTGTAATTAGGGATCAATAGTGAAATAGGTTGCCCAGGCTGACACCAAATAAAGGTAGGCTGTAGGAATAATAATGCTAGTGTCAAGTGTTTGATTAGTGCTATTCTAAGGGCTTTGCTTGAACTAACTCACCCAGCTCTCGACAGTCCTGTGATTATACTTGTTTTTAAAGAGAAGGAAATTGAAGCACAGAAGGACTATGAACTAGTCCCAGGTACCACAGCTCCGGGTGTCCAGGATTTGAGCCTTTGTGGTCTGGCTCTGAACCTGCCCGTGGCCCTCTATTTTGTGCTAACCATAGAGTTCCAGAAGCCCGTGGCTGTTTTGGAGAAGGGAGGAACTGTGAAGAAAGTGATATGTAAGAGAGAGGGCCTGGAGGTGCAGCGTAGAAGGCATGTGGGAAGAGCCCATGGACTCTGCTGCTGTCAGGAGAGCGTGGGGAGGCGGCTCTCCACCGTGGACCCAGGCATGGGAGTCAGTCACATGGGTTCATGGTTTCCAGCCTGTCCTTTCCTGAGAGTGAGGATGAAGGTCTGTCTTTCCTTTTCCTACGCCCCAGGCCAGTTCTTTACCACAGTGGCAGGGAGAAGGAAAGGAGCTCAGTCAGGGCTTCTGGGCACTGCCAGTACCAGTTAGCAGAAGGGCCTGGGGGAGATAGGGCCTGACTCCGCAGCCTGTTAGGTCTCAACACACGTTGGTTCTCTCTTACCCACAGGGGATGCATCCCAGGACCCCAGTGAACCCTTGAAACCACAAATAGGACTGAACCCTGTATATACTATGTTTTTTCATACACATACATACTTATAATAAAGCTTAATTTATTATTATTATTATTATTATTATTATTATTATTATTATTAGTGGTACTGGGGTTCCCGGAAGCCCCTCTACCTCCGGGCTACACTCCCAGACCTATTTTTTTATATATATTTTTATTTGGAAACAGGGTCTCTTAAGCCAGCGCGGCTGGCTTCGAACCTGCGCGATCCTCCTGTCTCCGCCTCCC
This sequence comes from Muscardinus avellanarius, assembly GCF_963383645.1. Classification (NCBI taxonomy): domain Eukaryota; kingdom Metazoa; phylum Chordata; class Mammalia; order Rodentia; family Gliridae; genus Muscardinus; species Muscardinus avellanarius. Next base: position 56,659,428 of record NC_137798.1, read on the forward strand.
AAGCATGGGGATTACAAGCGTGCGCCACCACGCCCAGCTTAAAGCTTAATTTATAAATGAGGCACAGTAAGAGATTAACAACACAATAATAAAACAGGACATTTATAACAATATACTGAAATAAAATTTATTTAAAACATACGAATTTTTTACTTTTGGATTTTTCCATCTACCACTTTCAGACTAGACCAAAGTTAACCCGGGTAACTGAACCAGAGACAGTTAAACTTCAGAAAGGGGAGACTGATATTTGTTTGTAATCGTGCAAAAATGAGTTTTTCCCATTCAAATAGCTCTAATTGCTCAATTTGCTCTCTTTCTGTTTTCCCAGTGGAAATGTGGATTTAACCTGAATCTAATTTTCCCCAGCCTTACAATGGCGGTAGTAACAACCGCCTCATGCATACTGGTGTTCCCGCGTGTGCATCCATATCACGGAGACTAACTCAAAGTTGGTGCTCACAGAGATAAGTAGACATTGCTCCCTCCTCTCAATCCACTTTTCTTTCTTTTAAAATCATTATGGAATGGTAATAAGGATGTTGGGGTGTGATCTTTATTTCAACTGTGAAAAATTTCAAACATACACAAAGTAAAGAGAGTTTTAAAGTGTCTTTTCATCATCCTCAAGATATAATAATGCTCAACAGCATGTTTTTGGTTTATCTTTTAGTTCCGCTACAGTGTTTAAATCTCAAATATCATAAATTTCATCTCAAATTCATCAGTATACATTTATAGAAAATTATATTTTCTTAATATAATGTCATTAATACATCTTCCAAAATGAATAATGACTCAGTCGCAATACACAGACCATATGCAAATATCTCCAATTTTCAACAGTCTTTTTTGTTCAGATCAAGATCCAAATATGGTGAAGAGAACAAGAGAGAGAAACCAGCTACATGGGGCCCAGTTCACAGTTTTTAGGAGTTCAGGGAAGCTGGGCATGGTGACTCACACTTGTAATACCAGCATTTGGAAGGCTGAGACAGGAGGATCCGGGTCTGTGACCAGCCTCAGCTACTTAAGCCCTTTGTAACTTGGTGAGACCCTGTTTCAAAATAAAGAATAAAAAAAATAAATAAACTGGGTGTGGTGGTACGTGCTTGTAATCTCAGAGTTTGGGAGGCTGAGACAGGAGGATCGCACAGGTTCAAAGTCAGCCTCAGCTACTTAGGCTCTCAGCAACTTAGTGAGACCCTGTTTCCAAATAAATTGTAAAATAGGGCTGGGAGTGTAGCCCGGAGGTAGAAAGCCCCTGGGTTCCACACGCCTCCCCCCCAGTACCACCTAAATAAGGCTAGGTGCGTAGCACAGAGGTAGAATGCCCCTGGGTTCCATCTCCAATACTGCAAAAAAAAAAAAAAAAAAAAAAGGAGTTCAGGAATTTCTTTACTTTGTGCATAATGACTCAGTTTTGCCAATTAAGTGTACCCTGACATTTGTGGTTTTGAATTGTCTGGAAAAAAAAACTCTAAATGTCCGTGGAATTTAGTAGTGTCTGCTAAGGCACAAATGTGAATTGTAGACACATCCAAGATTGTCTTGGAGGGATTTGTTCAACTATAGGATGAACAAAGCTGAGACTTGGCACTTGGCTTCTCAATGATGATTCATTCTGTTTTATTCTTTCTGTATTTCTAGTACATTTTTTAAAGAGTCCTACATAAGATTATTGATTTTTTATTTTTCCCTAATAAGGACATTATGGCTTGAATTTATGTCCTTCAGACCTTGTGCATTAGGCAAAGCAGCCATGTTCAGGGGCCAGAGTTGGTTGCCAGGGAAGGGTCCTCGGAAGCATGGCTGAGGACAGTGTTTTCTTGTGGGAGCTGCTGCAGTTTCTTGCTTCTCTCTCCTCTGCTGTCAGGAACTGATCATAAGTGCTCCTTCTTTTCCTTACTCTGTTCCTTGCCATTATACCCTGAGGACCTGCAGCCTCCTCCTGTGTCGGGGCCCACTCGGCTGGACAGAGATGGCACCCAGGCTTGTTGCCAGCGTGGACTCAAGATGGCGCCTAGGCTTGCAGCCAAGTCACGAGGCTCACGAGGCTGGCGGTGCCCTGAGCCTGCACAGTGAGCCCTATCAGGAGCCCTACGGATGATCAGTGACGCAGCGCCTCGTGCTACCACCAGCCCGCCTATGAGAAGGTTAGAAATGCGCATGCCCTAGCTGTGGGAAGCTTGGGGTTGGTGGAGTGATAAGGGAGGGGTCATGAGACTGATATATATTTGCCTGCCGTGCGCATTGAGTGGGGAGCATTAAAGAGGAAGTATCATCAGCAGACTCGGCGTTTGTTTCTTCTTTCCTGGGGCTCTGCAGGACGGAGCCTTAGGGACGCGATAAGTGGCGCCGAAACCCGGGAGAGAAAAAAAAAAAAAAAAAAACAACGTAGCAAAAAATTCGCAGGTAAGCGATAAAATAAGATAAGGCTCGCGGATAAGCGAGCGACAGTGCTGTGTAGGTTCGCAGGAATTTGCGACGATAGGTTCGTAGGAATTTGCGACGATAGGTTCGCTGGAATTTGCGACGAAGTAAAACTTATCATGGGGTCTAAGGTTGCTACCATGAAGGTCAAAGAGGCTCTTCGTAACATTCTGTCTAAGGGGGGAGTGAAAGTGAAAGCAGCCACTTTAGAAAATTTTCTTAGCACAGTTAAAACTGTAGTGCACGCTTGTAATCCCAGCATTCGGGAGGCTGAGACCTGGAGGATCGCAGTTTGCGGACAGCCTCAGCTACTTAGTGAGGCCCTCTGCAACTCAGTGAGACCCGGTTTCAAAATAAAGAATAAAATATAGGGCAGAGGGTGTAGCTCGGAGGTTAAGTGCCTCTGGGTTCCATACCCAGACCCGCAAAAAAAAAAAAGAAAAAAAACAAACAAAAAAAAACAAAAAAACCTGTAGCTCTGTGGTTTTTAGAGGAAGGATATGTTAACACTCCTCAGTGGAAATGTCTTGGTCAGGATCTTCTTAAGGCCGATGCTGAAGGGGCTCTCCCACCTGGGACATTGGCTATCTGGAGCTTAATTAAATCATGCCTGACAGACAAAACAGGGAGGTATCATCAAGTTCTGGCTGAAGGCTCTAATGTTTTAGAGGAAGCAAAAGAAGAGATTTCAGGGCAAGGTCAACAGGCAGACTCTCAGAGGGATGAGAAGTCCTCTGAAAGCAACTCCTCTTGATTCCTCCGAGGAGGAACAAGAGATATGGCCTGTTCTACCAGGAAGAGATAAGGAGGAAGAAGCTTTGTTAGAATCTTGGCGCAGATTCCAAATGTCTTATAACAGAAAAAAGAAACATCCTGAACCTTCCGCTCCTCCCCCCTCCCTCTCCTAGTCCGCCGCCATATCTTACTGAGAAAGGAAAGTCTGATAGGTGGAAGAGACCTGAGGTTAGTCCGTGGGCGGAGATTTTGCCTACACCAGGAGCATTTCCTGTGTTTCTTGACCAGAATCAGCAAAGGTATCATGAGCCATTAGATTGGAAGATTGTTCAAAGATTAAAAGAAGCTGTGTCTACATATGGAGTGCAGGCCTCATTTACCTTGTCACTGGTAGAATCCTTTGAAAGATACTCCATGACTCCAAATGATTGGATGAATTTGTGCAGGGCTGTACTGTCTGGTGGAGCCTATCTTAATTGGAAGTCAGCCTATATAGAATATTGCTCTGATCAAGCTCGTGTTAATGCTCAGACAGGGCAACCTGCTTGGAATTTGGATATGTTAATGGGACAGGGACCATTTGCTAATAATCAAAATGGGTACCCACAGCAGGTGTATGGGCAAATTAATCAAGCAGCATTAAGGGCATGGAAGATGTTATCAGGGACAGGTAATTTAGGAGCCAGTTTGTCAAAAGTTACTCAACGACCCAATGAGCCTTTTGCTGATTTTTTATCACGGCTTGTGGAAACAGCTTCTCGGGTTTTCCCTGATGTGGACGCTGCCATGCCATTGATTAAACAGCTAGCTTATGAGCAAGCCAATAAGCCTTGTTGGGATGCAATACGTACCTATAAAAATAAGGGCCTAGAAATATGGCTCAAGGTATGCAGAGACATAACTGACTCTGTCATACAAGGACAAGCCATAGCTGCTGCCATTGTTGCTGGGTTGCAGGGCAAGCCTTACAATCAAAAGCAGAGAGGCAGTTCAAGGGAATTGTTTCTGATGTGGTCAACCAGGACACTTTAAAAGAGATTGTATATAGACTAATTCTGGAGCATCTTCTAGACCAGCCCAGAGGATTCCCAATCTGTGTCCTCGGTGTAGAAAAGGCAATCATTGGGCTGTAGAGTGCAGATCTCGATGGGATATAGATAGAAAGCCTCTTCCCCCACCGCAATCAAGTGCTAGGCCAAAAAACGGGCAGAGGGGCCCTGTGCCTCAGGGCCCTCAAATGTATGGGGCAATTCAACAGGAGACAGGAAATGCAGGACCACAGATGAGGCAGGTGCCTCGATTTCAGCAGCCTCTCCCACCATACGGAGAGCAACCCCAGGGAGTGCAGGATTGGACGTCTGTGCCACCGTCCGACTCATATTAACCCCTGAAATGGGAGTTCAAAAAGTAGATTCAGATTTTCATGGACCCCTTCCTTCTAATACTGTAGGACTGCTTCTAGGCCGAAGTTCCACTACCTTATCGGGTCTAGTGGTGCATCCAGGAGTTATTGACCAGGACTATACAGGCAATGTGAAATATTAGTTTCTTCCCCTCGTGGGATTTCTGTTATAAATGATGGGGACCGCATTGCTCAGATAATTCTGTTGCCTAGTAAACATTCTCTTTTTCCTAGTCAAAGACAGGCAAGAAAAGATAAGGGCTTTGGTTCTGCAGGTCCTCCTGGAGCATGGCTCACTATGGACATGGGGTCACGTCCCATGTGTCAACTCACTATACAGGGAGTCTCTTTTTGGGGTCTCTTGGACTTAGGTACAGACCGTAGTATCATTAGATTATCTGAATGGCCAAAAGATTGGGGATTACAACAGACAGATCAATTACTTAAAGGGTTAGGATATGCAAATAGTCCAAGCTGCAGTGCTGTTCACCTTAATTGGACAGATCAAGAAGGTCATTCAGGGACATTCCAACCTTTTGTTCTGGAGCTTCCTGTATCCTTGTGGAGTCGGGATGTGTTACAACAAATGGGAGTAAAATTGACTACTGAATCTGTATATAGCCCTCAAAGTCAACAACTTATGCATGATACAGGCTATTCAGGGACAGGTGGGCTTGGCCGATTTGAACAAGGTCGAAAGTCCCCTGTTCCCATGATGGGAAGAAACAATCTTAAAGATAAAAGAGGACTGGGTTTTTCTATGGGGCCACTGAACAATTAAAGATTAAATGGAAAACAGATATGCCAGTGTGGGTCTCTCAGTGGCCCCTTCCTAAAGAAAAAGTTACAGCAGCCCACGAGCTGGCACAGGAGCAGTTATCGGCAGGACATTTACAGTCCTCCACTTCTCCATGGAATACCCCTATTTTTGTTATCAAAAAGAAATCAGGTAAATGGAGATTGTTACATGATCTCCGAGCAGTAAATAATAGTATGGAGATCATGGGACCAGTGCATTTGGGGCTACCAGTCATATCAGCCCTCCCTGCCAATTGGCCCACTGTTGTGTTGGACGTCAAAGACTGTTTCTTCTCTATCTCACTGAAGATACCCCTCGATTTGCTTTTACAATACCATCCATTAACCATCAGCAGGTGGATCAAAGATATGAATGGACAGTGCTACCACAGGGTATGGCTAATAGTCCCACGTTGTGCCAAATATATGTAGATAAAGCCCTACAATCTATTAGGAGAGAATTTGCCTCTTCCATGATTTGTCATTATATGGATGATATTTTATTATGTGCTAAAACCCCAGAAATTTTGGATGAAATGCTTATAAAAACTATATTATGTCTTAAACAATGGAACTTAATTATAGCTCCAGAAAAAATACAACAGGGAAATGTTAAACAATACCTTGGCACCAAATTAGAAGATACTATTATTTGTCCTCTTAAGGTTAGCTTGAGTGTGAACAATTTACAAACTTTAAATGATTTTCAAAAACTTTTAGGGGATATAAATTGGATTCGACCATATTGCAGACTTAGTAATGCTGACCTAAAACCTTTGTTTGATTTGCTAAAAGGGGATTCAGATTTACTTTCTTCGCGATCTTTAACACCTGAGGTGCGAACATGTATTCAACTTGTAGAGGAAAGATTATCTGAAGCACAAGTGGATCGTATAGATTATCAGAAAAAACTGCTCTTATGTATTCTTACCACAGATCTCACACCCACTGGAGTGTTGTGGCAAGAGGGTCCCATAATGTGGGTACACCTCCCTCATTCTCCCAAAAAAGTGTTGCCATGGTATCCAGCCTGTGTTGCACAAATAATTATTAAGGCATTAAAGGCATCTCTGACTGCATTTGGGATGCAGCCTGATCTTATCATCACTCCATATACTAAAGAACAGCTTGCCACTCTAGCTGCCACCAATTCTGACTGGGCCATTGTCCATGTAATGGCCACAGGACAATTCGATAATCATTATCCACAACATCCATGGCTCAGGTTTGTTTTGGCTCATCCTATTATTTTTCCTAAAATCACTCGATCTGCACCGATTGCTGGAGCGCCAAATATTTTTACAGATGGATCCAAAGGAGGTATGGGAGTGATATTCAAAGAGGGCTCAGATCCACAAACTTTTTTTTTTTCCCCATTCATCAGCACAGGCAGTAGAGATTTTGACAGTGATTCAAGTATTTATGCTCTATGATTCCACTCCATTCAATTTAATTTCAGATAGCTTATATGTGGTACAGGCACTTAATAGCCTTGAATGTGTAGGACATATTAAGGGACAATCTACTATTCTTTTATTATTGGCTAAGTTACAACAATATATTTGGAACCAAAAATGTTCCTTCTATGCAACCCACATACTATTTAGACAGTCAGCCACAAAACCTTCTAAGATAAAGAAACCTATTTTTCTGTTTTATATAGTTTTATTGTATTCTAGAAAACTGCCTAATACCCCACCATTTTATAAGAGACGGGACATGTAATACTAAAAAGTAGGACTGATATTATTTCAGAATAAAGGAGCATCTTTTGTAGGAAGTGATAGTAGGTCACCTCCATATGTTCCATGGCTCTGGTTTTCTCATTGTTGCCATGCACGCTGTCACAGTTTGGTATTAGGAAAGCATTTCTTTCCCAAGATTGCTTGGCTAGTAAACTTTGTAAAGAGATAAAAATGTCATTCTTTTTGAAAAATAGTTGTTGAGTGGGAGATGAAACTTTTAGTGAAAGTTTTAAATACTTAACTTGTGATGTGGAAATAGGCACAGAGATGTTACTCTCTTGAACTGTGGTTTGGGGAAATGGAACAGGTATAAACATTCCCATATTTTAATATAAATCTGGAGTTAGATTATGAGATATTAAGAATTATGTTTTAAAATTCATTGAAATTCTGATACTGCTGGATGTGCTGGCACACACCAGTAATACCAGTACTGTGGATGCTAAGACAGGAGAATCATAGATTTATAGCCAGACTCAGCAATGTAGAGAGAGTCTTAGCAACCAAGCGAGACCCTATTTCAAAATAAAAACAAAACAAAACAAAAAAAACCCAGCCGGGTGTGGTGGTGCATGCTTGTAATCCCAGCTTTGGGAGCCTGAGACAGGAGGATCTCAGTTCATGGCCCAGTACCGCAAAAACAAAAACAAAAAAACAAAACAAAACAAAAAACTCAAACATAGAAACAAAACTGTCGACTAGACTAGGGACTGGGGATATAGTTTGGAGGTAGAGTACTCCTGGGTTAATCCCCAGTATCACACACACACACACACACACACACACACACACACACACACAAGAAAAGAAAAGGAAAAAAGAAAAAAGAATTCTGACCTCAATACCTTTTGACTTCCAAGAACTTTTATTGGTCTTGCTTGCATTTTCCAAGCCCATATTTCTGTCTTTGGCCTGTACCCCACACCCATCATCCCTTGTATGAGGCCATGATCATTTTATATGCCTCAAATCTTCTTCCATAGCCTATAGCCAATGCCAAGTAGATGAACCTCTCCTTTCAATCTCTTACCTCCTTTGCTCTGCTGAGCTTCAGACCAATTATCCAATTGCCATTCAACAGTTTCACTTGAAATTTCTTGACGGGGAGCTCGCCCTCTGCTTCCTTCATCCGGCTCCTCCTCCTCTTCTCATCCCCATTGTACAAAATAGGGAAGATGCTCCTGTCGGAAACTGAGAGTTCTCCTTGACAGATCCATCATCTCTCACCATGCCATCACTACTGCTGCCACCTCGTCTAGGTCACTGTTATCTCTTGCCTGGACTGTTTCAATAGTTCTTCTGAACCCCCCATATTTATTCCTTTAGGATTCTTTCTTCATAGAATAGCCAGATAGCTTTTGTTTGTTTGTTTGTTTTGTTGTTATTTTTTTTTTTTTGTGGTACTGGGGTTCCTGGAAGCCCTTCTACCTCCGGGCTACACTCCCAGACTTATTTTATATTTTTATTTGGAAACAGGGTCTCTTAAGCCAGCGCAGCTGGCTTCGATCCTCCTGTCTCTGCCTCCCAAGCACGGGGATTACAGGCGTGTGCCACCACGCCCGGCTTAGCCAGATAGCTTTTTAAAATGGATATTATATTATGTCACATCCTCTGTTCAAAACTCTGAGTGTTTTGGGGACTAAATGGAAAAAAAATCCTTAACAGGTGCTATATGACCTGTGTGATCTGCCCAATACTAACCTCATCTCAGACAACTTTCTTTTTCATTTATTGTTCTTGTTTGAGACACACTGGACTTTGGTTGCCTTGAATGCTCAAAGCCCTGTCCAGGCTCAGGGTAGGAAACACATTCCTCTACTTACAAGGTCCTTCTTCTTTGCCTCCCCACTCCCTGCCTGTTCCTCCTGGCTATAGTGTAGATCTGGAATCTTCTCCACAGTGGTACTATTGGGAGATGGCGGACTTTGGGGTGGTCTTAGGCCATTGGCAGCATAACCCTGAAGGGAACTGTAGGAGCCTGGTCTCTTCCTCATCCTTCCTTTTACTTCTTGACCATGAAGTAAGCAGTTTTGTCTGTTGTATGCTCCTGCCGTGATGTTCTACCCCACAAGCCCACAGCAATGTCACAAGCCCACAGCAATGGGCTAATGCATCATGGACCGGAGCCTTCAGAATTGTGAGCCAAAAGCAACCTTCTCTTCTTCTAATCTGATTATCTCGGGTATTATAGTGACAAAAAGCTAACAGAAATTTTGAACCAAGGAATGAGAGGCAGTTTTCACCATGACAATGTAGAGAAGCCTTTGGAATTAATGTTCAGAAAAAGTTTGAAAAAGTTTGGAGGAATGGCTAGAGAAAATCTAGATGTTGTAAGCAGAGCTTAATATGTAATTTTGGTAGAAGCTCAGAAGACCAGAAAACTGATAAGAATGTTGAGATGATCAAAGGACAGACATAGCCCTGAGATCCTAACTTACACCCATTCAAAGTACCACAAGAACTAGATGAACCCAAGTCCCCAATTAAACAGGGACTTAGGCTGCCTTTGCTAAAAAGCACTGACTCTTCCTTGGACCTGCTGATACCTGATGGGTGACTACAAGCAGGATAAAGCTTGGCATCTTTGCCTTCATTTTGCATTTGGCACCTTTGTTACCTTAAACTTTGGGTCAGAATCCTGCTCAGCTCTGAATGTAGGCATGTAAATCGCTTAAGAAGCATCTGACCCTGGGTAATAAAAGGTTTATTAGCTCTAAATAAACCTAACCTATCTCATTACTCTTCAAGTCTAATAACACCAAGACAAAAGTGACTTACGGTATTTTTATGAATTGCAGAGATATTCACCTACCAGTTTTTACAGTGCCCTGTGCTAGACCACCTGGGGTGGTGCCTAGAAGCCTCCAGCTATTGCCCTTCACCTTCCAGGAGCAGTGGAGATTACCTGGGGAGCAGCCTGATCTCCCTCTCTCAGTGCTATCTCTCTTCTTCTTGAGGTCAGGCCTCCCCAAGCTGCCCTTTGTCTGTGTGTTCGTACTCTGACTCTTGTTTCTGTTGTCACTAGATCAGAAATTCTCATCTCTGGTATTGATTGTAAAGGCTATGCTGATGAGGTTGCAAATGGAAATCAGAACTCTATTGGGAATTGGACTAGAAACCATACTTGCTCCACCATGGTAAAGAATTTGGCTGCATTTTGCCCAAGCCCTCCTACTTTGTGGGAGACTGAATTTAAACATGGTAGACTAGTTTATCTGGTATAGAAAATTTCAAGACATTAAAATATTCCGACCACAGCATGGGTATGATTGCTTTTAACTAGGTTTATAGTGACAATTAGAACCAAAATGGAACAGAACAAAATTTTGAAAAGCTTACAGTTGGCTATGAAGGGTGTGGTTGCAAGTCCTCTAAAGAAGTCCACTTTAGTCCTCTAAAGTGCTTTCTAAAGGTACATTAGGAAAGATGCCTCAAGGGCATTTTAGGAATCTTCAAGGCCAAGTGTGGCCTTACTGGCTCAAAGAGGTAGAAATGCAAGTTTGTTAAAGACTTTCTATTTCTTTGGAGAAATGAACTCTGGGGCTGCCCTTCTGGGACCACTGAGGGAATCACTGATCCTGGATTCTTTCCCCATGTTCACTCAGCAAGGCGCTTCAAGGCTGCTGCAGTGGTGGCTCAAGGTACAGTTTATGCTGGCAGCAGACCTTAGCATTGTCTGCATGAGGCTGGTTTTTCAGGCATGAAGAATTCAAGGACATGCCTCAAAGGGCATTGTGAGATTCCAGTCTCTTCTTCTTTTCCCCTTTCATTTCCTGGCCATAAGGTGAGCGATTTTCCTCTGCCATGGGCTCCACCATGATGTGCTACCTCACCACGGGCCTGAAGCAACAGGACCACTTGGTCATGAACTTGAACCTTCAAAACTGAGCCAAAGCATACTTTCTCACTTTTTAAGTTGACTGTTGTAGGTATTTTGCTCTAGTGATGGAAAGTCGACTAACATTCTTCCCTAGAATGTAAGCTCCCTGAGGATAGACCCTTAACTATTTTGCCTATTCACAAATAGCCAACATCTGGCACAGTCCCTGGTAGAATAGCTACTTGGTTATGTCTGTTGAATGAGTGAGTGACTATTCCAATGAATACCAAACTTCTCCCATTCCTGTAAGAGGACAGAAAAGAGAGGCTGAATTTATTTTAAAAAGAAAGAAAGGTCATTTTTTTGTTGTTAGACCAAAATTGATATTGAGTATTCAGGCCAGTATTTACTTTTATAGTTATAATAATTGACATTTCTATGAAATAAAGTAAATCACATTTTAAGTGGGTGCTAAGATTAGCTTCTTTTTATTTGCGTTACTTAAATCGCCATGGTTCCTGTAAAACTCCTGCAAAGAATGATTTCCCTGTCTCAGTGATGTGTTAAACCTGTCCATTTCTAAAGAACAAGGACCTATAACATGTTCACTTAGACAAATTTTATTAGTGCTAAAATCAAATACATGTAAAATAGCCCCATAAATGAAGCCCACATCTTCATGATCATTTTAAAAGAGGAGAGTCACCATAGTTGTAGAACCATTTCCTATAATACTCTTCAATAAATTATGCAGTTTTGCGTGTTCTTTTGTTTAATGGAGATGAAATGTGCTCTGAGACCTGTAAGCCCTTTACTCTCTTTAAATGCTTTGTGCTAGTGACTCACCTTTGGCACCACATCGTATTTGCTAATTATCTCCACTTTCCATTTTAGACTTTTACTACATGTTACTTTCGTTCTTACTTTCTTTTACTTTGAGAATATGATTTATCTCTTAATTTATACTATAAGCTTCTTATAAGCAGGAGACCATGTATTTTCTACTTCCGCATCCTCTGTGTTCATAATCAGGGTAGTCAAAGTCATAGAGCACTAATAAAACATCCAAAACCTAAGGGCCTTTATTTCCTCCTTGACCTGCATGTCTGGTGTGAGTCAGCAAAGGGTCTCTGATCATTGTGCTCTCGCTGGGACCCAGGCTGATGCAGGCCTCAGCCTGACACCAGCTTCTCTGAGAAAAACAGCAGTGGGAGGAAACAGAAACCACACAGCTGGCTTGTGGAGCTCCTGTGACTGCAGAATGCATCTCATTCCACAAGTGTGCCACTGGTTAATGTAAGCCACCGGCTAATGCAAGTCCTTGGGCTTAGCCAATGCAGGGAAAGAGGAGTCTGAAACACTGGGTGCATTACACTGATCCTTCTCTCTCAGTCCTCTCTCTGTTCCAGGCTCATGGTGAGATTCCTATATACTTGTTTCACTGAAGTCGTAGGCAAAAGTAAAGAAGACAGTTGCTGGTTGACAATGAAGGAAGTACTGCTATGGTGTATTTATACTTTTTTCCTGTTTTCTCAACTTCTCTTCTAAAATCTGGCAGGAAATACCCTAGAGAAAATATCAAAATACAGGGCCCTTGTAAATCTTGATGCAGGAAATACCTATGCACTTAGTTAATCATTTGGTTTTCCACCCTGACCGAGTCAACATTTGTGCCAGTGATTTGAATGACTGCAAATGTTGTCATGTAGAAACACTTGCAAGCTACATGAACCTGTAGCTAAATTACTGGAGTAATTTGGGTGATAGAATTATGACCCAAAGCTGGGATCATGGGTTGGGATAATGAGTTCAGGCTAAAGCATCAATGTGTGGTGATGTTTGCATCTAAAGACCAATTGCACAACTACGGGATGGTTGAACTCTTGAATAACGGCTTGTGTAAAAAAAAAAAAATCTCTATGGCGCTCTGTTGAAATGAATTGCACTGGGATTCAGTAGTGGGACGTGGTGGCCAAATGAGCTAAAGGAAGGTCAGTTTGTCCATATGGGAACCCGACCCCCAGAACAGGGCAGGGGCACACGGACTTGGCTCAGGCAGTGTTCAGGAGCCTGAGCTCAGTTCAGGATGTCACTATTTGAGCAATCTGGACAGATGAGCCTGCCAAGAATAGAGTTATGAGGTTACTAATGGAACAAGAACACTCAAGGAGCGGAGGAAGGAGCTGGGTCAGCTTAACCTAGAGAATAGGGAATAAATTGGAGGATGGAGGGTGGTGATCTGAATACCCAGAGTACCAGGTGGATGATGTTGTAGAATGAAGGACAGGAATTGGTTATAGGGATAATGACTTTTATTTTTATTTTTCGTGGTACTAGGATTTAAACTCAGGGACATTCTACCTCTTAGCTATACCCCAATCCCTATTTTATTTTTCATTTTGAAACAGGGTCTTACTAAGTTGCAGAGGGACTCACTAAGTCGCTTAAACTGTCCTTGAACCTGTGACCCTCCTGTCTTAGCCTCCAAAGTACTGGGATTACAAGTATGTGACATTGATATTGACTCACTCTGTGAGTTAAGTCTTTCATAGGTTATGTCAGAGAAGGTATTTGTGAATACAAAGAGCAGATGGACCAGTTATCCAAGTTTGCCCAAGATTCAGGGTTTTTTTTTTTTTCTGGTTTTCTAAAACCAGAAGAAAAAAAAAAACCAGGCAAGCCTTTGCTAATCAGGCATCCTATCAGAGAAGATTGCCTTTAATCTCTCCCTCTGAAGAGATTCTATATTTCTAAGGTATGTTTATTTTTCTCACAAAAATTTCAGACAAAGCAGTGACTCATACAATATTTTTTTTGTTTCCAATCTCATACTAATTTAGTCACACAAGACTTTTGCATCCTGTTTAAGCAATTGTTCCATACATGTGTCTAAGACTCAGTCATTCCTGGTAGATTCATGCCCCACAATTGTGTCACATAATCAGGTGAGCATTTCCCTGCAAGTCCAAGGTCATTCCTTATGTAAATGACCCTTTTCAATAAAGAGCTGTAAAGTACCATAATGGATAATTTTTTGATTGTTCAAATTGCTGTTATTTTTAGAGAAAGCATTAAAGAGGTGAACAGCAGTACAGGCAGTGAAATAGTTCCATCACGATGAAATGTCACTGGGGTTATGCACAGTGAAAGAGCTGTTTGTGTTCCACACAGGCCTATAGAAACTTTGTTCCTTTCTCTTAATCATTTATTGTGTTTGTGGTTCTGGAGTAAACTTGTTAAATCAAACTGCAACCTTGCAGATTTGCTCATTCTTTGGGGATCAGTGTTTGTGTAAAGAAGAACAAGACCTTCACAAAGAGGTTTTGTAGCTTTCTCCCGGCATTCCTCTTGGTGATGTGCCACTTTCCCTGTTCTCACTGTTCAGCGCAATAAAACCGTGAGATAGTAACTGAGGTCTGCCAACTTCCGGAAGCCTTCTCCCTTATAACACACTTGATAAAGCCATGTAAATAGAGTCTTTTGAGAAGAGAAGAATAGGTTATATTTTTGTCTAGTTGGTGATTTATGGAGGAGAAAAGGAATCCCTTCAAGTTTCTAGCTTAACACCCAGTCCCTCCCGTAGCAATACATGGAGGGGTGAGAGAATCCCTCTTGCTGTGACCGAGGGTAGTGGCCACGACGTGGGGGGAGACGGACTGCGTATACAGACCCCTCTGCTCGTGCTCCTCCTGCTTTGGTTTGTCATCATACCTTCTGGGGATCTGCCTTTAGTAATACACCTGGCTCCTCTCTTTGCTCTCAAATAGAAATTTCTCTTTGATGCTGTCCTCTATAGTTGTTGGTGATAGACTTACTTTAATGCCAGAGGGAAAAAATCTTGTAGCGTATGGTAAATGAAGTCAATAATGGGTCAGTCTTGAACATTCTATTGCTTTTGTTGCTACCCATGCAGGAGAGGTGAACAGTTGTCAGTCCCCTGGTTGTATCATTTTGTGTGCTATGATACACAAAGGTAGCCTGGGAAACTCTAGTTGGGAACATAAATAATGTAATATAGAAGGACAATGAGGAACTCCATAGAAACCCTGATAGAGAAGACATACATTTGTTTCTAGTGTCTGCAACCCGTCCTCACCATCTCACCAACCTGCTAAGTTCCACAGATAGAATTCTAGAATGTGACATTGAGCAGGAAGATCTGTGCTTACCTCGAGCAGCCTTTTATATTGATTTGTGAAGGAAATCAGGACTTGAGAATTTTTTGGACACTGAGCTTCTGATCCAGAATCTCTTTAAACTTTTCGTGAATCAACCTAACAGTAAATATTGGAAATCCATTGTTCAAGTTCAGGAAAAGGCCTGCCAAAGGCAAATAGCATGTGTGCTCATCGATGATAATCAGCTTTATTTTATTTTGCAATATCCCTGCTGTGTTTAAACACTCATGGGAATGTGGCTGCCCTTTCCGGGTTTATATTTGAAGTTGTAGAAAAGGATAAAGGTGGATTCCCTTCCTTGCCACAAATGATTGCTTTTCAAATATTCACGTGTGTGTGTGTGTGTGTGTGTGTGTGTGTGTGTGTGTGTGTGTGTATTTGAAATATATATATATATATATATATATATATATATATATATATATATATATATATATATATTTGGACCTAGGAATATTCTATCTCCAAGTTACACCCCTTAGGCCTTTTTATTTATTTATTTATTTTTTGTGGTACTACGGATGGAACCTAGAGGCATTGTACCTCTGAGCTATACCCTTAGCCCTAGTTTTTATTCTTTATTTTGAAACAGTGTCTCACTGAGTTAGGGTCTCACTAAGTTGCTGAGTCTGGCCTTAAACCAACAATCATCCTATCTCAGCACACCTGGAATTGAGGTACTTGGGGTTACAGGTGTGCACCATCATACATGGCTACGCTATTTACCTTGAGGGAAAATGAATATCCCCTGACCATTTGCCTGGTTAGGAGGAAGATGAAACTTGGTTGTAGAATGGAAAACTAGTCTCAAAAGAGAGATTGGAGAAAAGGATTGAGAAATAATTTGCTCATGGTGGTAAGATATCATATACTGTGTGTGTTGGCTCTGAAAACTCAATGTGTTAAGGATGGTGTGCCAAAGTGACTCAACAGTGTCAGGAATTTGAGAAGCTGCAGAGCAGGGCAGCGGGGTTGGCTCCTGGGACTGACTCTCATGGACCTGCAGTGGAGACCATCCTTGTCTATATGGCGCGATATCAGATTCACTGTGGTTGTGCTTCTCAGAGAATTGTGGTGGTTTTTTTTTTTTTTTTTTTTTTAGTGGTACTGGGGTTCCTGGAAGCCCTTCTACCTCTGGGCTACACTCCCAGACCTTTTTTTTATATTTTTATTTGAAAACAGGGTCTCTTAAGCCAGTGCAGCTGGCTTCGAACCTGCGTGATCCTCCTGTCTCCGCCTCCCAAGCGCGGGGATTACAAGCGTGTGCCACCACGCCCGGCTGAGAACTGTGTTTTAAATTTATTAAACTATTATAAAAAAAAAAAACCCTGGATAGTACTGATTGGATTTACTCCACCCTTCAAGAAATTCTCCTTCACAAATACCCAGGACATCGCTGAGCTCATATATCTCTATGCTGCTGCCCTATTCTTTTCTTTTTTTTTAATTTTATTTTATTGGTGCACTGTATTCATACATCATAGTGGGATACAAACTTTTGTAAACATACATGCACACATCGCCCAGTCAGCCCCCACCCGATCCCCACCCCATTCTCTCCCCATCCCTCCTTCCCATGCTTGGCTTAGTGGTTGACATCTAGTATTATAGCAATTTATCCAAAATTAAAAATGATAATCTCACATAACAGTTTCATTTGTCTGATACCAAGTGTTTGATGATTTAAAGATAGCATTTCAATATTTCTTTTTGCTTTCTTTCTTACTAGAGCATATTTTTTTCTGTTTTTTTAGGTGAAACTATCATATATTTATATATTTATTTTTCAGAAAAAAATCTATCCTAATATGGAATATGAATTCTAGATACCCAAAACGATCTTGAAAAAGAACAAAGCTAGCAGATATATATTTTCTGATTTCAAACCATATAAAGCTACAATAATTGAAACAGTGTAGTACTGTTCTAAAGGCAGATATATAGACCATTGGAGTTAAATACAAGCCTAGAGCTAAATTCTTCCCTATATTGTCAAGTTATTTTTGACAAGGTTTCCACAAAAATTTGGTGGTGGAAATAATAATCTTTTAACTAAATATTGTTGAAAAATAATAATTACATGGAAAAGAATTAGGACCTTTACCTAATCCCATATACAAGTATTAACTCAAAATAGATAAAAGACCTAAATATAAATCTTAAGACTATAAACTTTTAGGAGAAAATCTGGGTCATAAAACCTCACAACATTGAAATTGGCAGTGATTTCTTGGATATGATTTCAATGGCACAGGCAACAGAAGAATATACAAACTCCCTAAAAAATAAAAGAAAATATTGTATATCCAAAGACAATGTAAACAGAGTTAAAAGTTACTAATAGAATTGGATAAAATATTTCCAAATGCTATATCTGAAGGTATATTAATATTCCAACTAGAAATCCTAAAAATTAACAACAATAAAGGCAAACAATACAACTTAGAGATAGGTAAAAGACTAACATAAATAATGAATCTCCACCGATAACCAATCTTAGTTGTCTGTTGGATGGAAACTCTTGTTTCTCTGGTTCTGGTGTGTGTTACCTATTTCTTCTTTGTAGTTAATCTCTTTGAGTAATTTCTCTAGCGCTGGTTTTGAAGACATAAAATCCTTCAGTTTCTGTTTGTCATGGAAGCTTCTTATTACTCCACCTAATTTGATAGAAAGTTTTGCTGGATAGGAAATTTTTGGCTGGAAGTTGTTTTCTTTCAGAGTTTGGAATATGTTACTCCAAGCCCTTCTGGCTCTCATGACTTGGTTTGGGAAGTCTGGAGTGATTCTAATTGGTTTGCCTCTGAATGTCACTTGGCCCTTTGTTTTTGTTGCCTTTAAGATTCTCTGCTTGGCTTCCACATTGGTCATTTTGACAATTATATGGCGTGGGGATCCTCTTCTCCGATCCTGTCTAAAGGGAGTTCTATAAGTTTCCTGGATCTGTGTATCAACCTCTTGCTCTATATTTGGAAAATTTTCTGCTATTACTTCCTTGAAGAGATTGTTGATCCCTTTGGTATCACTTTCGTTTCCCTCCTCTATTCCAATTATTCTTAGGTTAGCTCTCTTAAGATGGGCCCATATTTCTTCAATGTCAGATTCCTGCTGTTGGATATTTTTTTCTAGATTAGAAACTATGCATTCATTTTTGGATTGCTCATCTTCTAAGAGCGAGATTCTGTTCTCCATGTGGTCTAATCGGTTGTTTGTGCTTTGAATTGAGGCCTTTACTTCATTAATTGCATCCTTTATCTCTTTTTGGCTCTCTCTGAGTTCTTTTCGAAGCACCTCTATTATTTCTACAGTTATTTTCCTGATTTGATCTTCTAGAAATCTCTGATTTTCTGTTTTATCAGGTTCTGATGTTGTGGGGTTGTGCACATTCATTACTCCAGTGTTATTCCTCTTTCCCATGATTTCGGAGGTTTGTGCCTTCTCTGGGTTCTTCCCTTGGGTCACTATGGCTTCACTTAAGGTGCTCTGGATCTCGAGTCTGTATTATCTCAGACCCCACTACTCCTTTACTGGGTTGTATCACAGAGTCTCCGACCCAGGGAGTCGATAGAGGCTGCTTTAAACTATGGGGGGTGCCAGGTTGCACGTTCTCCTATGGTGTGATATCTCTGCCACCACCACTCCCTCACTGGGTCAAGTCCCAGGAGGCCCAATACTGCGATTTCTCCTCTGTGGCCCGCAATTTGACTCACTGTTCTTGAGTACGCAGATGTAGCTGTACTGGACTCGGTGAATTCACTGCTGCTGCCGCAGCCGGTGGCAATATGGCCTGCCCTATTCTTTTCCATGTCTGTCGGTTCCCGTCTCTGCTGTTCTGTGAGTGTGACACACACTGGACCTGGCTCACATGTCACCTGTAGTCTATCTCATGCCTCAGCTGCACCAGCATGCTGTAAATCTGAAAAACAGTTCTTGTATTCAAACTGGTCTCAAAGCAAAATTATCCCTAGGCAGTAAAAAGCTGTTTTTCCTTTACTTGCTTTCAAAAGGATTTATATAATAATAATGTATGTAATTGACAGTTATGAATTAATTATTCTAGGAGAGACAATCACTGGTTATAACTCTCTTTCTCATGACATCCATCAGATGACTGAAATAAACTGCTAATACCAGCACACTTTTTTTTTCTTGTAAGTTTTGTCTGTCTTTCCTATAGAATCCTCAAACATGACAAACAAGAGTATGCTCCATCTGACTTTTCATTTAACACACAAAATCTGTGTAGATTCTGTTTTCTCGTGGACTTAAAGTGGGGAGCTTGTTCAAAGGACTGAGGCAACCAACACAGCTGCTATCAGTATCTTGTTGCATTGGTATTTGTTATTATATACAAAGATATTTCAGAGAAAACAATTTTTAATTAACTGTGTGTGTGTGTGTGTGTGTGTGTGTGTGTGTGTGTGTGTGTGTGTACATAGACAAAATATGCAGCATTGGGAAGAGATTTTCTTTGGAGGTCATGAGCTAGTAAGATTCTTTAACATATCACTTTGATGTGCTGCCCTTTTTCCATGTAAAGCCTTAGATGGCCGTGTTGTCAACTTGGGTATGGCATATTGACTTTCTTATCACCGTTGCACACTTTTAGCCAAATCATTAAGGATAATAATTAGTATGTCCTCTATGTATCTGTAAATTACAAACTCAAATCTGGACACATTTCTCTTCAAATTAATCTATTTGGGGTCTACAGAATGTTGACGAAATCGTTGTTGGGTTTTTTTTTTTTTTTTACTGCACTTTTAAAAACTACTCTGCCTTTATAGTAGTGCCCTCTTGTCCATTTTCTTTTCCATGGTTTCAGCCAAAGTCTGAAAATGTTAAGTTGAAAATTCCAGAAATGAACAATTCATAAATTCTAAATAACCTGGCATTCTGAATAACATAATGAAATCTTGTGCCATCCCTCTCCATCCCACGTAGGATACGAATCATTCCTTGGTCCAGTGTATCCATGCTGTATATGCTACCTGCCTGTTAGTCACTCAGCTACCCCAGTTATTTGAAATACTGTCATGGTCCTGCAGTGCTTGTGTCTGAGTAATCCTTAGGAGCCTAATGCCACATTGCTTCATTTATCACATATGCCTTGTATTATCTCATGTCCTGCCAAGAACAAAGGGAATACAGTACAGTAAGGTATTCTGAGAGTGGGGAGTGCACATTCACATAACTTCTGCTAAAATATATTATTATAATTGCTGTCTTTTATTACTAGTCATTTTAATGTCTTAGTGTGCCTATTTTATAAATTAAATTTTAGCATAGCTATGCACGAATAGGAAAAAAGCACCATATATATCAGGTTTGGTTCTATCTGCAGTTTTGGGCACAGACTGGGGCTCTTGGAATGTATCCACTGTAGACAGGGGGTCTACTGTAAACATTCTGCAACATTATTTTGACTGCATAAGTTTTCATCAGATACAGATATAATTCAACTTTTGACATAATTCATGATTATTAAAATCTAGTTTCTCCAATCCAGGTGTTTGTCTACTCCCATAAAAGTTATTTAGTTTTCTATAGTTTAAGTACGGCCACTTTTAGCAAGAGTTGTATGGAAAGTCTAAAAATCATTTCTTATTTGTTGGCTTATTAATAAATATTAAGTACTTAATGTATAGTAGGTATGTTTGTATTTGCATAGAAACTCTGTCATATGTGGCAAGAATACTAAAAATGTGTGACTCTTGTTCCGGTTACTGTACTTTTAGAAACTTACCATAAAGAAGTAATCACTGATGTGCAGATAGATTTGTGCACTTGAATGTTCATTGCCATATGGAGAGCAAAAGAACGGATGTGACCTAAATTCCCAACAGTGGAGAAATAGTTGAAATAATTGTGGCTGATCCATATGATGGAATGCTCTTCAGCCATTACAAATGTTAGTTCAACGAGTACTTAAGAATGTGAGAATTGCTTGGAATAGAATGTTAAGTGAAAAAAATCAGGCTGTAAAATTACGTGCCCAATGTGGGATCCCAGTTTTGTACAAAACAAGTCTATTCATAGAAAATGAAAGAAGAGAATAACAAAATATAATCTGTTTCCTCTAATAGCTGATTCCTGCCCACTTTTATTTTTTCTGTACCCAGTTGTCTATGGAAAATATATATTACTTTTGTGATTAAAATGTTTTGAGAAATTAAAAATAGTCAAGGTGCCTAATTAATTTCAAAGAAGTGGAGCACCTTTAATTGGACTCATTGTTTCATTTTGGTGAACTGAGATGCTTCAAAAATAGATGGATCCTTCACTTTTATGGTGATGCCAAGAAAACATTTTTGGAGTTTTTTTTTAAGAAGGGAAACATGCCAGGGAATCGGGGGAGTTGTCACCAGTGTTCCCCACACACTTGTTCTTCCAGACCCAGCCTAAAGGGAAACTCCTGGCAATCTTCTCTGTACACTGCTGTGGCATCACCAACACAATTCCTGTAGAGTCCCTTATCACCTGTGTTGCTGTTCTCTGTTTCTTTTTCCACCTAGATTGTTCCAGGGGTAAGCATGGTTCCTGGCTTACAGCACTTAGTAAAATGTTGCCTGTATGACTAGGGAATGAATGGCTAAGCCAATGCTAGTATTACTCAGTTACCCCCGAACCCAACCCAGTTATCTCCATTGGCGCCTGCACCACCTGTTTTAGTTTTTACATTTCCCAAGTGAGAACTGTTGAGCAGAAAGGAGGCTGCCTGTTCTGTAGGTCAGCCTCCTGTATGATTTGGTCATGAGCTCTGTGGTAGAGCTAGTACACTTTTGCACACTGAATCACCCCCTATATTTTGGTGGTACTAGGGATTGCACCCAGAGGCATTCTACCTCTGAGCTACACCCCCAGTCCCCTTTTACTTTTTAATTTTTCAAATAGGTTCTCACTAAGTTGCAGAGGGTCTCACTAAGTTACTGAGGCTGGCCAGGAAGCTGTGATTCTCCTGTTTCAGCCTTACAAGTACTAGGATTATCGGCATATGCTACCACTCCTGGCTCTTAACTATCTTTTTAGAGTAGGTTGGGGAAGGCTATTCTGGTTCTCTGAGCAAAAAACCCTAATAATGAAATAAGAGCCATAGAGTAAAAAATGCTGGGAAGAGAGGCTATTGTTTCTTGTGGCTGGACAAAAAGATGGGTGTCTGGGCTAGAAATAGGGGCCTTGCTAACAAACAGCTACTCTGGGAGGACCCTGGCTGTTCTGGAGTCACTGAGCAGATGTCTGCAGCACAGCACTCTTTCTGTTAACTGCAAATTCCATTCTTATGGTGTCGGACTGACTAATAGGACATGGGTCACATTCTGGTTCTAAATGCCATGCCCACAGTTCCTGCTGGAGGGAGCTGTGGGCTCACAAGCTGAGGATACTCTGGTTTCCTTGGGTGAAGAATATATGTATATATGTATTCTTCCTTGGATAAATACATATACATATATTATTCTTCATTTATAAAGTATGTGTGGGTGTGTGGGTGTGTATGCACTTATGACTGTTAGTGTGTGTGTGTGTGTGTGTGTGTGTGTGTGTTTATGTAGAAAAGAGAATGAGGAAGGGAGGGAGGGAGGGAGGGAGGGAGAGAGAGTCGGGGGGGGGGAGAGAGAGAGAGAGAGAGAGAGAGAGAGAGAGAGAGAGAGAGAGAGAGAGAGAGAAAGAAATTGAGAGAAACTGAGAATTGGCTTTCACCAAGAGATAATATTAAAGACATTACTGTTACTGGTATGGCCTTTTCTTTGCTGTTATGAATTGCTCTACTGATAGAATTAACAAGTACTTCATCTGTCATAAATCACATTTAATATTTATGCCTAAAATAAACTGAGTTCTTGCCCTAA
Organism: Muscardinus avellanarius; assembly: GCF_963383645.1. Classification (NCBI taxonomy): domain Eukaryota; kingdom Metazoa; phylum Chordata; class Mammalia; order Rodentia; family Gliridae; genus Muscardinus; species Muscardinus avellanarius. The sequence continues at coordinate 56,682,383 of NC_137798.1, forward strand.
TCTGGCTTGCTCACTGTGAACTTCTTAGCCTCAGGGAGAGGATCATTCCAATGGCATCTCATCCAGATTATTTGGAGAGAAGGGAGTGGAGGTGGAGAAAATGAAAAGGCTGATTCTGCCTTCCAAGGAGATTAATTAATGCCACTGCCCTCCGGCCCCAGTCCCTGGGTGGCACATGGTTCCTCTTGGTTTTCTGAAGCATCTACCTTGGGTGAACAGAGGCCATTCAAGGACACCCTGTCTCTGAAGGGTCTCTCTCTCTCCTTCCTGAGAAAACCTCAATTTCTATTTTCTAATTTCTGAAACATTTTTTCAATTCTAACATGAATTCCTATGTCTATAATATTGTCTAAAAGTAAGAGGTTTGTTTTTTTAAGAGGTTTGTTTTTTCTTTCTAATAAGGCTGCCTTTTTGTAAGGGGTTGTGAAAGACTCTTCCATTTTATATCCACTTTTATAGACTGTGACCAGGAAGCTCTTAACATTGTCCAGATGCAAGCTGACTGGTTTCTATTTTATATAGGAGCTCTTCCATGAAGGGTAGCGGAGAATTTAGCTTTATGATTTGACAAAACCAAACTGACAGTAAGTGCATTATCAGTGTCATTGGGCAGCACAGGGCCTACATAACTGTGTCCCAGATGAACCCCCCCTCAAGGTGAACCTTAATGCCAAGAACTCACTCTCTTAGTTAGTGTAATTTCATAATAAATTTGATGAGATTCCAGTACTTGGGAGGCTGAGACAGGATGATTGAGCAGGTTTGAAGCCAGCCTCAGCAACGTAGTGAGACCCTGTTTACAAATAAAATATAAAAAATAGGTTTTGGAGCGTAGCTTGGAGGTAGAATGCACCTGGGTTCCATCCCCAGTACCACCAAAATAAATAAATAAATAAATAAATAAATAAATAAATAAATAAATAAATACATAAATATAAATTTTATGAAAGTACAAATGGATTCCCCTTCTTTAAGTTATTTCAGAGATTCTTATTTCTTTTTTGATTTTTTCAAATCATATTGTCAAATTACAATCAATATTTTGGGGGGTTGGTGTACTTTCTGAATTTGTAGATATGAGTATCTGCCTCTGTGGAATCTGAGTCCTCCCACCCCATGTTGTCCTTCTCCATCTATGTGATCCTTCATATCCCTCCAGAGTTTTAATAATTTTCTTCAAGAAGGTCTTGTGAATATTATTCTATGGCCAAATTCAGTGTCTGGAACATAATAGGTACCCTGCAAATTTTTTTCTCAAGTAAACATGTTTTTGTTGCCATTATGAATGGAATAAAAGTTCAACAAACGTTTCTTATTGATCTCTTTTGTCTGGGAATCTTTCTGAAGAATTTTTCAATTCTAACATGAATTCCTATGTATATAATACATTGTCTAAAATTAAGAGATTTGGTTTTTTTCTATCTATACACCTTTAATTTTATTTTAATGTGGGGACCTGGTACTTGTGGCTGATATCTGCAGTAAGGTCAGTCTTGTGAGACTGAGTCCTTGAGCTTGTGGAATCCGATACTGATGGTCAGAGTTAAATTGTCAGATACTGAAATACTGTCTGGGAATTGTGGAATTGATCATTGGTGTAAAAAACCTCCATAAATTTGTTATCAGTATTTGTTGGTGTCAGAAGGAAAAGTGCTTTTTACTTGGTATGTGTAATCCTCAGTGTTCAAAAATTATGTTTTTCTGATTTATCTAAAGGATTAAGGAATCTATATGTTTTAAAATCAATATTGATAATCATAATTATTTAATTCTTCTATGTCTTACCAGTTTTAGGCCTAGGTGATCTATCAGTCGTTTTCTGAGAAAGGTAAGTCTACCTCTATGACGTGTCCATTTTTTTCTCATTACTTTGTAACTTTTGACTTGGTGTATTATTTCATGATATTAGTCAACACAAGAGATTCAGACTCATTCTATCTTCCTGAAAAAAATCCTTATTTAGCATGTTTAATACTAATAAATATATTTGCTTAAAATTCCGTATTTTCTGATGCTAAGACGGCTCTGCTAGCTTTCTTAGTTTCTGTTTGTCTGGTATATCTTTTTATCATATATTATAAATATCATATAGCTGAAATTTTTTAAAATTTTGTTCTAAGGCTATATTATAATCAGTCATCCTATTTTTTGCATTTGTTATTGACATAGTTGGGCTTATTTCTCTCATCTTATTTTTAGTTTTTGTTCTAACCTGCTTTATTTTTACTATTATTTTTGCCCTTTTTGTCCTTAGATTTTAGTTTTATTTTCCCTTTATAACTTGGAAGCTGTACTTTTTCATTCTATTAGTGGTAATCCTTTAAAATTTTGTCATCAATAAATACTTGACTATGTTTACCAAGCAATGTGAGGGTTTCTACCCCCTCCCCAGCTTTCAGTTGTACAAAATTTCAGCTGTGAAAATGTGATGATTTGATGTAGGTATACATCATGAACTGATTAAAATAACTGAGTTTGTTAAGACAGCCATCACTTTATATTGTTACCATTTGTGTGTGTGATGAAAATACTTAGTCAATTATAAGTATCCCACACAGTATAATGCTCTCTCTTGAATTTAAGTGTAGTTAAGTACCGGGCTGTAGGTTGATAGTTATTTTATCACAATAGTATGAAAATATAGTTTGATCTTCCTGTGAGATAAATTGTTGCTCACAGGAACTCTGCTACCTACCGGTCTACTTCATGTCAGTGTAATTTGTCTCTTCTATGTTCGCTTGAGAAATTTTCATTATTTTTGAACTTTAACAATTTTACCACAGTAGGTCTAGAAATAGATTTCTTTTTACTTGCCCTTCTCAAAATGTGGATATGTTTTCATTTTGAGAAATCACGCATCACTCGGATTTGGAGAAGCTTGACCACTGTCTTTTCAAATTTTACCTCACTCACCCTTGTGCTCTTATTCTACTCTATCTGGAGATATACTTTGGACCTTCATATTCTAGCCTTACCTCTTAAAGTAATTTTATATTTTTCACTCGTTTTAGCCAATTTCTTTGTGGCTGTAACAAATACCTGAAATAAATCAACTTAAAAAGAAGAAAGATTTATTTTGGCTCATGGTTTCAAAGGTCTGTTTCAGCTTACATTTCCATGGTCCATTGGCTCTGGTGCTTCGGGGCCTGTGGCAAGGTAATATATCATTGGTGTGGGGGGACATGGCAGAGGAAGCTGCTTACCTCATGGCAGCTGGGAGACAAAAACAGAGGCAGGAAGGTCCAGGGGCCTCCAGTATCCCCTTCAAGGGCATCTTCCAGTGATCTGACTTCCTTCTGATAGGCCTCACTTCCTAACAGTTTGACTATCTCCCAATAACACCACAGGCTGAGGCCCAAGCCTTCAACACACGGGCCTTTGTGGACATTCAAAATCTTCTTTTGTTGTGGTTTGCATAATTCCTTTAGATCTAGCTCCTTCTTCTTTTTTTTTTTTTTTTTGGTGGTACTGGGGTTCCTGAAGCCCTTCTACCTCCGGGCTACACTCCCAGACCTATTTTATATTTTTGAAACAGGGTCTCTTACGCCAGCGCGGCTGGCTTCGAACGTGCGCGATCCTCCTGTCTCCGCCTCCCAAGCGCGGGGATTACAAGCGTGCGCCACCATGCCCGGCTAGCTCCTTCTTATTACTCTCTTCACTTCTGTTTAACCTGCCACACACACTTTATACTTCTAATTTTAAATACTGCTCTTCATTCCTCCAATTCTATTTAAAAAATTATCCTTTTGCATAATTTCAGTTTATAATTTCAATGTCTAAAAAATAGCTTGATCATTTAAAATATACTAATTTTTTTTGTGTGTGTGGTACTGGGAGTGGAACCCAGTTTCTTTTCTACCTCCGGGCTATGCTCCCAGACCTATTTTATACTTTATTTGGAAACAGGGTCTCACTAAGTTGCTGAGAGCCTCACTAAGTAGCTGAAGCTGGCTTCGAACCTGTGCGGTCCTCCTGTCTGAGCCTCCCAAGTGCTGGGATTACAAGCGTGCACCACCACACCCGGCTAAAATATACTATTTTTAGTTTGTTTCAGTTCTGTTTTATTATTATCTTGAATGATAATGTTCCCATGTGGTACATCTGTTAACATTTCTTCTCAATAGTTTTTCATTTCTTCTGAGGGATTGTAATACATTTTTTTCCTTTGTGATATTTCTGTGTACCCAGTTGGTCTAAATGTCCCTACAAGGGGTAGCTAAAGCATGAATTCAGGCAAGTTAAATATTTCTTGGTATAGAAGACATGGTTACAATAGAGAAGACAGATCAAGCAGCAAATGAAAGGCAGGTTCCAAGTGGGAGAAAAGAAAACTGATGGAACAAGATCCTGGAGAAGGTAAGAAGCTGACAGATGACACACCCAGGTGTGACTTTATAAAACAAATTTACCGTCGGGCACGGTGGGCATGCTTGTAATCCCTCTGCTTGGGAAGCCGAGACAGGAGGATTGTGCAGGTTTAAAGCTAGCCTTGAGGCTTAAGAGACCCTGTTTTAAAAAAAAAAATATATATATATATATATGTATGTATGTATGTATGTATATTTATAGGTCTGGGAGTGTAGCCTGGGAGGTAGAAGGGTTCCATCCCCAGTACCACCAATAAAATAAATAAATAAATAAATAAATAAATAAATAAAACAATTTTACACTGATGTAATGATAAAACTGTGGTGAAAATTACAGAAACATTTTGAATAAAGAACTAGAGAGAGCCCCCAATAGATGACTTACTCTTCTTAGCATGACAAGGTAGTCAGACAGACACATTGTTCAGACAAAGGATAGAAGTAGTGTTGGATCATAGAAAAAAACTAACCAGAAAAATTGTTGGGAAGGAGTGAGAGCCAAGCCAGGGATCACAGAAACAGACACGTGGGATGCCATCTATGATTTCAGTGATTCATCCCATATTTCTTGGCAACCTTGGAGTAGGGGAGAGAAAGCTAAGGATGTCCCAGCTTTCATGACTGCCAGTCCAGCCACAGGAGGCAGTTTGAGAGTGGGCAATTCTGAGATTTGGCCAAAAGCCTGTTTAAATCCTTTCTGGTGAAATCCAAGCTGGGTTGGATACAGATGAAACTGGGAAGACACTGAGGAATGATGAGACTAGAGAAGGATCTAGAAAGTAGAGACCTAGTGAAGTGAGGAATGAGAGCACTGAGCCGGGTGTGGGGACGCGCCCCTGTAATCCCGGTACTTAGATGGAGACAGGAGGATGCCAGGTTTGAGTCCAACCTCAGCAACTTAACAAGACTGTGTTTCAAAATGAAAAGGGCTGAGGATGGATATATATATATATATATATATATATATATATATATATATATATATATATATATATATATATATATATATCACAGCTAGAATACCCGTAGGTTCAATTCCCATTACTACAAAAAAACAAAGCAAGCAACAACCACAACAAAATGAGAGAGCTGTAGGGTCAGAAGTAAAGGAGTTTTCAGTCAGAAGGAGAGATTTTCCAGACATTTTGCAGAATGAGGTCTTGGTGATCAGCTGGTTCTCTGTGCTGAGCATACCCATAATTATTTGTGGGTCGGTTATTTCCTAGGTACTTGCTATGTGGGAAAAAGTGAGTGGCTCTGAGCTTAGCATGGGGCTTCTCAATTCCAATTTCCTATTGTAAAGAGAGAGAATAACCAGCTTTGCGGAACCATTATTCCACATTACATTTTTTAAAAAGGTACCTATTAGGTGCTCCATAATTTAAAAGATCTCCAGAGTCTCTAAAACCTTCAAATTAGAAAGCCACAGGAGATTCTATCATGGTAAGTATTTTAGCATCCCTTGAGCTTTGGAGCCCTGTTCCTTCACATGCTTACCCATAATTCCTAGCCCCTCCGCTTCCTGGTCTTGATCCAGGATGTTCACCGGATGCCATAGCCATTCCTTTCCAGCGGCCTCTGCCCCCTCCTGTCAGCCGGGATTTACATTTTCCCTGGTGAGCCACCAACCACCTCTGCAAAGTGGTGACTGTCATAAGCAGCGCTGTGGTTTGGCTGTCTTTGGTGCCAGCCATGCTGGTTCTGCCCTTTCTTTCCATGTGACACGGTGGCGGGGACCGGGGCCTCTGTCAGCATTTCTTTCCTTCTGCCCCCTTGGTCTGTTGTTTCTAGGAGGGAGCAGAACTTCATCGCTGAGTCATCAGTGGACTGAGCTATGGGAAGGGAGTCTTACAACTCTTAATCTTTCTCTGCTTGTTTGTGACCCTGCTTTACCCTCCAGAGCTGGGGAAGGGACCTGTCTCCAGGGAGAAGTCTGTAGGAAGAGATTGACGTAACAGGGATAATTGGTTAGGGTGAGACCTAATTCCTCCCTGTCCAATCTTGCTGCCCACTTCGCAGTGGGAACAAGTCCATTCATTGCACCATGTCATGGGGACTTGCTTTGGCATCGAATACAGAAAAGGGATTGCATTCACTTTCCAAAAAGAGCTTATTTGTGACTGGCCTACACAGGAAAAACAGAGCAGAAAAAGAAGGAAAGTTTTGATGCAGAAAGAAACACAAGGTGGTAGAAGGTAGAAGTAGAGAACCATAGTAAGAGACCAGACAGCTGGGCCATCTCGGCTGGACAGTGTCCCTGGACTCCTCCTCCTGGCTCTGCCCTGAAGTTTCTGTTCTTGCTGACATTTCCAAGTCATAAGTCAGGGAGGCACATGTGAAGAGCCTTATGAGCTTGTTGAAATATGAGCAGTTGGGAGCTCCTCTGGATGGAGGAGGACCTGCGGGTGTTGGAGGTGAGCAGGCTTTGAGTTGAACAGCAAGAAGAGATGATATTTGGACCCAGCGGCCACTGTCTATGGATTCCAAGATTTCTCCTTTAAAAGGATACTTTGGGGTTTTGGCTTGTAAAACGATAGCACAGTGAGTCACTTCTGCTGAGCTGGAGTGGAAAATTGCTAGTGTTTATTCTCATAAGATTCCAAAAGTCTATAGGTGTGCATCCTTATGACCTTTTATTCCCTTTTCATATTGCCTTTAAAAAAATTCATAATTAAGAAAAATCTTCCTCATTTTACCTCTGGTGGATCAAATAATTTTTCTCTTATTGAAGCCCACAATAATCTTGAGAACTATCTAGGCACTTTTTATATATATAAAGAAGCTGTGTTTTACCCCCAAATATTGTCTTTGTAACAAATTTTCCAAAAACTTAGGACCAGTTCCAATATCCAATTAACTGTTTTATGTTTTCAGGTTGGTGATAGCTTTATGTATGTGCGTGTTCCAATACTTCACGTGTACATTTGTCTTAGAGGCTTTCTTTCTGGAGCCCTTCAGAATTCACGATTCTTTTTTTTCTTTGTGTTGGTGGTTGAACCAGAGGTAGTCTACCTTTCAGCTACTCCTGCAGCCCTATTTTATTTTTTATTTTCAAACAGGACCTGGTTAAGTTGCTGAGGGACCTTGCTAAGTTGTTGAGGCTGGTTTTGAACCTATGATCCCCTTGTCTCAGGCCCCCAAGTACTGGGATTATAGGCATGTGCCACCATGCCTGGTTTAAGAACTATTTTTAATTGTTCAATGCATTAATGTGTGGATAATGATGATGTGGCAGGTGTTGTGTTTATTTTCAGACATCTGTGATTTTATTTAAAATTTATATCCCCTTGAAGCAGGTATTATTATTGTTTTCTAGAGGAATACAGTGAGGTTCAGAAAAGTTAGCTAAGATAATCCCAAATCAGACATTTGGAAAAGTCAGGATATGAACCCAGGCCTGTCCTACCTCAAATCCCATGTGTCTAACCAGTCTGCAAGAGACCCTCAGTCTGGAATCCATACCCCTACCACCTCTAAATTCCATGTGAATTTTCATGTATGTATATTTTGCTAGCAAGAGGGATCTTGATCTATATCCAATTTTTAAAAAAATTTTTTATTGGTGCACTGTATTCATACATCATAGTGGGATACAAAAAAACCTTTTGTAGACTTACATGCACACATCGCCAGTCAACTCCCACCCGATCCCCACCCCATTCCCTCCCCATCCCTCCTTCCCATGCTTGGCTTAGTGGTTGACATCTAGTATTATAGCAATTTATCCAAAATTAAAAATGATAATCTCACATAACAGTTTCATTTGTCTGATACCAAGCTTTTGATGACTTAAAGATAACATTTCAATATTTCTTTTTGCTTTCTTTCTTTTTTTTAACAATTTTTTTATTGAACATAAGTAGTATACATTTACACTATATTTGGTGCCCTCTCCCCCCCCGCCCCCATTTATATCCAATTTTCAAAGGGCTATGATCTCATAAAAGCAAAGCCATTGCACTAAACTATTAGAGTCAGTAGCTTGGTTAGGATGCTCTGGGTTGCAAACAAATCCAAACTCAAATGAAACCAAATATGTGCTAGTGATACAGGTGAATCAAGACTCCTGCTGTACTGTTCTGTGGTGCTCTTGGCTTTGCCCTCCTCCAGGGCCACCTAATCCTCAGCCTCCCCTCACTAATCGTAAAACACCTGCTCACCACATGAGGTATTTTGGTCCTGCAGGTCAACATCTGCTCGCCACGTGTCCAAACAAGAGCCATGTCACTCCTCTTGACCATCCAGTAAAACTTTTGGGCTCCTTTCTGATTGGATCCAGTTAGGTCATGCGCTCTGTCCTGCCCAGTCGCTGGTGTTGAGGGATGCTGTTCCCTAGCAGGCAGAGAGCCAGAAGAGTACAGGGGAGCCACGGGATGAGGCCAACACACCAAGAAGGTGTCTTCAGATCTCTCATGGTGAACTGAAGAAACGAAAGCTCAGACATCTCGAAAAGCAGATCCTGGCTTGCTCCACACATCAGTTGGGGAGGAAGTCTGAAACCTGAACTCTCATTCTGGAATCCACAGTTTAAAGAGGGTAAAATTACCTTAGGCCACTCAGGACCCACCACTGGCATTTAAGAGTTAGGAGAGGAGTCATTTTTAACCCAAAAAGCATGGCTGTTTCATGACAGTTAGAAGAAAGGTAAAATGGATTGGGGAGCGCATCTGAACACAGTTGGTATTCCCCCTTGGTACTTCAGAGAGGCTCTTAGAACAGACTCCCTATCTCAATAGGACAAGATAAAAGCAAATTCAGCTTTTAGGAGGAAACTTTTTGGCTTTTCATTGTTCTCTTTGATTTGAGGAGTTTAATATGCTGCCTTTCCCTCATTCCCAATCAGAGTCTATTTAGTGAAACCGGATGCCCCTACCCACTAAGAGATGTTTCCTTTAGTTAAAATCACTGCTTCTGAGACACATTTTCGTGGCCTGCATTAAAGACTGCTTTGGTGTGTTTTCCACTTCTTTGGGAGTGTATAGTGTCGGACTCCAAGAGTGGGTGGGGTAGAGGAAGAGCATTTGAAAATGAGAATGTGAAGGAAGACACAAGTCTTTTTATGAGAAACTCTGCAGAGTGATGACTGCATGTGTCTGAAAATATAATTATCCTCTTTTGTTTGCTTGATAGAGTTGTGATAGATAGAATCTTGACAGCTCTGTTATGAAATGTTAAAATGTAATTTAGGTTAAAAATCTTAATTATCTTAAATTATAGTCTGAAGTCATGTTCGTGGCTTTGATCCTTTTATGTGTGTGACACAGCAGGGGCTGCAGGTGCAGCTAATTCAGCTGCTTTGTTTGCATAAAAGAATGGAGAAAAAAAGGTTGATTGACTCACTGGACACCCCTCTGGGGCTATATGTGTGCACAGAGGTACACCAGCAGGATTGACCTCCTGCCCAGAAATATCTGGATGAGGCTTTTAAATTTACAGCAGAGGGGGCTTGTGCTTATGTCCATTCATTAGAGAATAAAGCCCAAGCTCCTTAGTGTAGCATTCCGGTTCCAAAGGACCTGGTCTCAACCATTTTCTCAGGCTGAAGGAGATTCATGGTACAGAGAGGACAGCGTGGGTTTCCGCGGTAGGCAAGAGACTCTCAGCTGCCCCACTGACTCACTGAGCCAGCCAGGGCTCAGAGACCTCTGAACACCACTCTCTTTAGTTTACTACGAAGGTGATGAAGACATGCCACTCGGCGTGTTCACGTCATTGTATCTCTCCCCTCTGCTTTCTAGCACCTGCCTTATTTCCCTTCTCTGTCCTTTCCTTACGTCCAGCTATTTTTTATTTCACCTGGCCTCTCTCCCTCCCATGAAGAAGACTGCACATTTCTTGGGGACACAGGTCTTTTCTCCCTGACTCACTCCCTGTGCCCAGGAGAGTGATTTGCAACATGGTTAAGGGCTGGGTGCAACTTTGCTAAATGAGTACTGACCTGCATTTTTCAACATCCATTTGGCCTTCTTTACAAATGTCAATAAAAATATTAAAAAATACATAAATCAGAAGGAGTAGGGTTGGTGCAGTGAGTCAGATGCTTTGGGCTCAAGTGCTAAGTGGTAATGTTGGGCAATCACCATTCTGTGCCTCAGTCTCCTCAACAAAGTTGGGGGGATAATAAGACCTTCTTTAGAGGATCATTGAAAGAAAAAAGAGACAGTAAATGTAAAATATACTTAGGAGAGTTAAGTACTTAATTGACATTAATTACCATTATTGTTTCCCAGTACATTAATTCTGCCAGGTAAACACTCCTCTACCATACACTTGTGAAATTCAATGCAAGTCTTAAATTTTCATGAACTGAAAACTGAGTGAGAGCAGAGAAATATCATCTTCCTTCTCACTTTGTCCAAGGTAGAGACCAAGATATGCAGGACCATAGGCTGTTTCCTTAGACGATATGAGCATTTCTAAAGGAGAGCTGCTTGTGTGTGAACGTGTGCCCTGGCCTGAGTACGCTACCGAGGAGGCTGCCAGCCTCAGCCATTGTTCCTTTTCCCATCTTCAGAAGGCATCCACCGCGAGGACAAAATTTGACATCTATTTTCTTTAGGAAAGAATTAAAAACCAACATTTGTGAAACTTAATATTTATTTATTTATTTATTTATTTTTGCAGTACTGGGGATTGAACCCAGGGGAAATCTACCTCTGAGCTATACTCTCAGCCCCATTTTATTTTTTTATTTTGAAACAGAATCATGCTAAGTTGCTAAAGTTTGGCCTTAAACCTGTGATTCTTCTGTCTCAGATTACCAAGTACTGGGATTACAGGTGTACACCATCATGCCCAGCACTTATGATGTATTTATTTATTTATAAAAATTTATTATTTTTATTTTTATGTGGATCATATCGAAAATGGCATGCATTCAGACTGTGCTTGGTGCCCTTCCCCCCCATTCCCCCCCAACCATGAGAGTCCAGGTTAACCATGCTACGTTCATACTTTTACACATATTCGGTGATGTATTTATTTTTACATAAATAATCTCTTTTAATTCTCACAGTGATCCCCTAAAGAACTTCCTATCATTATCCCAACCTCACAGGAGAAGAAACCAAAGTACTGAGCAGTCAAGTACCCAGTTTCAGGTGCGATGACTAGACAGTGTGAAAGACAGACTCCCACCCAGGCAAGTCCATCCCAGACCCTGGGCTTCACCACCAGCCTGCTGCATCTCCTTCATGACGTCTGTGTCCCGGTGGTCCACTGCGACTGTGAGTCCTTGATCTCCACGAGGCCAGCCCTCCCACATGGGTGCTCCTCTCTTCCCACCCTAATGAGTGGTGATAAAAATTAATGCGGTTTTGGACTTGAATGCCTGTGGTTATCATTTCAAAGAGGGAGTCGTAATTTAAAAGAGATTTAGTGACGTTTCATGAATTCAGAAAGATGGTGCTCTTGAGGCTTAGAGTGAGTTGAAAGTGAATTCAACATAAAGCAACCAGCTTGATGCAATGTCTGCTTAGGGCCTGCACAGATCCACTCTGAAGCAAGTGAAAAGTGCCACGTGCAATAAGGGCAGACACCATTTCCTTTCTTCTGTTATGGGAACCCTTACTGCCAGGCTTCCACCCTGCTCCTGGCTTAGAATCCCTGCACACCTGCACAATAGCAAGAGCTGGTTTTCCCACAAACACACTGTGCATGCTTATTTTCAAACCCCAGGGTAGAATCAAGTTCTAGAGGGGGAAAGAGAAAACAGTGAATTGTATTTTTCTTCAAAGCACCTTGAGCTTCACCTGCTTGTGTCAGGAAACATCCACAGTGCAGTGTGTGTCTCTCATCCTGGGGAGCTCCCAGGGGCATGCATTGCCTGAATGAGGGGGATTCTCCAGAGTTAATTGCTTTCATTTGATTCGCGGCCTTCCTGAAGCCAAAATTCTAACTTATCTGCAAGGTTTTCTGTCTTTGGGGTCTGGTTGTTTAACATCTTTGAGGGGAAAAGGATAACTGAAAAGAAAAACAACCATACTTCTGTTTTATTAACAGTTGTTTACCCTACAAAGTTCCCATGTGCAAGGAGGATGGGTGGTAATAAGGAGGCAGAAATTATTGGTGGAAACTATTTGGCTTCAGGCCTCTGTACACAACATGCTAAGACACACAGAATTACTCAGCCTGGTTGCCAGCCGAGATGCCCAAGCGGGCTCTGCCCTGCCTGTTAGGAAGCTTCCCTGTTTTCTTACTTTGGACGTGCAGGGCTATAAATTCAAGAGCTCGCCGAGATGTCACGATGGAAAGCCAGATTCTGTGTAATGCTGCATTTGTAGTCTTTCAGACCTGAAGCCTTTAAAATAATCAGACTTATCAGTACGTAAAAGGCCAAATCAGGAAGAGTGAGCTGATGAAAGACTGAGACAAGATGTGACAAGCCTCCTACAAATTATTCATAATTCCATTCTGATTCATAGCAGGAGTTAAAATAGCTTCCAAGCCCAAGACTGCAGCTGGTTAAGGGTGAGCGTGTTTGTTTGTTTCCTCCAATAGAGGGCAGGCCAAATGGAGGCCTTTGGGAGGGAGATCCCTGCAGATAAAAATGATTTCTCAAGGCCAAATGGTCTTCTGGCTAGAGCGCCCAGAGATGTGGTAACCAGAGTTGGACCATAACCAAGGAAGAGGCTGAGGAAAATCTCAGCCATTCACTGCCTGGATAGACTTTTCTGTGGGTGGTGGCCCCTTCTCTGTTTTTACCCCACCCATTACAATTTGTCTCTGGAAAATGAGGTTCCCATAGTACAGCTTTTGGCCAGGGTAGAGTTGATGAACCATCAACTCCAAAATTACCTAGATTGCTTATTAAAATGTACATCACAAATCTCACCCCAGACCCACTAAATCAAAAACTTCATCAGTGCAACTGGGGACTTTGCTCTTCTAGAAACTTCTACTGTCTCTCTGTATTAAATGTTGAAAACCACTGCTGAAGCCTAATAGGAAGAATACTTTGTCGGCCTCTATCATAAACTAAATTGTTTTTTTTAATTTCAGTTAGAGAAGGATCTGTTATGGTCCAGATTGGACAAGATGGGCCAGAATTTGATGTGTATGAACAGACCTATTCAATGGTTTGCAAAATTAATTAGTGACTGTTCACCAAGTACCTGTCATTAAAGAGCAGCTCAGCAATGGTGGTTGTGCCTGTTGACTTGTGACGTTCCCAGTGAGAAACACTTGGACTCTGGCCATGTGGCAGGTTCTTGACCTCAAAGGACTTTCACTTTGAGAAATTCTCCAAATCCTGTGAAGTAACATATAACTAAGTACTAAATTTCCTGGTGTGAAAGTTAAGTGTTTGGGGAAAACTAAAGCCTGGAACAAGTCAAGAAAGCTTCATGGAAGAGTTGGGATATAAGAGGGATTTTGAAGAATTGGTGGAATGGAGAAAGAGGAGAAAATGGTCTCAGCAAGCAGAATGGTGTCCAGAGGTCTAGAAGTAGGAGCAGACTTGGGGGTTGATGGCACAGTAAGACCACGGTGGCTGGAGGGAAGGGGTTTGCTGGGAAATGAGTAGGATAGGCTGGATCATTCAAAGTTAAGTAGAGGAATTTAGAGAAGAAAATTGAAGCTCCTGAGGGCCACTGAGTAGCAGGAACTACCGCACTGCATGTTCCTAGCAGGGCCAGAAGAGTTATTATTTCTATGGGTGCATAAAGCTAAGTGCCACTCACATGCTGGTGGGGAGAGTGGGGAGAAGCCAGGCAATTCAGCCTAGAATCTGCACTTGAGATCGATGGCCGGGGGCAGACGGGCAATAGAGGGCAGGGAGTTCTCGTGCACCAAACCAGTACAAGATGGCTGGAGCCAGATACAGAGTTGAGTCAAGGTCACAGGCTATGGAATCCACCACAGAGAGGGCCAGGGTTTCACAAGCAGGGCAGGAGGCCAAAGCAGACATTGAGACTAGCAAGTAAGGGAAGTCTTGGCACTGCGAAGTCTGTGGAATTAGCCTGATTATCCATGGTGAGATGAGGCTCATGGGATATGTTCTTTGGAAATTCCAATAGAGTCAATGCTGGGCCTTAAAGGGCCATCCCTCACTGCATGGCCAAGGGCTGGAGCTTCAGCTGTGGGTTACGGTCGGGATAGACTATAACTTTCTTTCACGTACTGCACTGGCAGGGTCATCGCATAGTCTAGAGCTGCAGCGGAAAATGTCATTAGGCTGTAGGTGTGGATTGGTGACCTCTAGGAAGTTACCATGCCCCCTTACTGGTGTTTTTCACCAATGGTCAGACAGACTTGTATGTTAGGGGAATCCGTGCCATAGAAACAGAGGATGTTCCATTAATATGGGAAGGTTTAGATCATTGCCCAGCTATGGCAAAAAGGTGGTCTCCTGGGTCAGCTCTGATTGACAGTAATTTCCTAGAGTGCTGGGTCTAGCCTCGGTTCCTCGGAAAAGAATGTACTGACCTATTGGTGAAGTGTATGGATGTGGGAAGGGTAAATGAATGTTGGCACCAGTACTACCTATTTGCCATGTCTGACTTGGTCCCAACCTCCTCACCTCAGGTGTGGGGAAACTGACACCCATAAATATTAGGTGCACACGGCCACAGAATTCAAGGGGTGTCCCAGGGCAGGAGCAGAGGTCTCCAGACTCCTGGCCCAGTGTTTTCACCCTCTGGATGACACAGCCTTCCGACCCTCCTCATCACCACGGGGCCGTCACACTGACTTTGTTTTCCCAGTCCCGCCCTTGGCTTCTGTCAGATGTTGCATTAGGAACTTGGCCACAGAACTAATTTGCACAATGGCTAAACTTGTTTCACATGTGATCGGTTCTCTTGGGGTTGGATTCTAGGAAGAGGGATGGCAGATTGATTCCAAATTCCCAGGTGCTGGAAAATGTTCGTAGGAGGATGGCAAGAGTTGACTGAGAGAGGGGAGCTAGTTAATGAGGGATGACATTCTAAGGGAAGTGGCAATCTATTGTCACTACTTTTAGAGAATCAAAGATACAAACTCAAACTTGGAGGTTCTGAGCTGCTCAGAGAGGGGGAAGGAAGGGAGCTGATGTTTATTGGTGATGCTGTGAAGTGGGATGTGGGGAGACCCAGGGCAGTGGGGACCCTCGAAGTCGCTCACACAGTGCAGACACACAATCAGTGTTAGGCAGAATCGCCAGCTGTGCTTTCAGCATGTCGCCCTCAGAGCCACCCAGGGAGTGATGGTTAGTGCAATCGGTACACAAGTAGGAAGTGATGTGGGTCTCAGAATGGTTAATGACTCCCACAGGTCTGCAAGTGGCTGACACAGTGAGAGGTTTCCATTCTCTCTTCCCGGAAGTGAGAATGTGCCCTTAAGGGACATAGCACTTAAGAGAAAGAGAAGGGTTTTCCCTCTGATTATTACCTTGCTCTCTGGGGAAAAGCAACAGCTTCTAGTCTATGGGGCTGATTCTACTGACTCTAAAGTAGAATCAGGGCTGATCATTTGTTCTTGAGGGGTGTATGTGCGTGTTTTATTGAAAAAGTAGCTTCACAACAGGAGAAGGTGTTTGGAACTTTCATAATTGCATTTTGTTACTTCTATTATTAAACTTCTTTCTACCTCACTCCTGTTTTTGCTCAAAGAATCAGCAATAAACCGTGTTTGGAGAAATGTGCAGCCTGCTGAGACTAGACCACTTTTAACTGTGCTTGGTATTTAGAGACATAAAATGTTGTTATTTGAATAGAGGCTTCTAGCACATGCCTGGGCAGGGCCTCAGGGTGGGCAGAGCTCAGCTCGGCTGCAGGCTCCACCAAGCTAATCACAGAGTAACATGGCTCCACCTCACTACAGGCTGTGGAAATTCAGCCCACACTTGTGGGGCCTGGCTGGAAATCACCAGCGCTGTGCTGCCAGGCGGGAGCTGTGCCCTCAGGGACCATTTGCAGGGGTGGCGTGGCCACTTGTGGGCATTAAAAGCAAGCCAACTGGTCTAAGCTATCTTCTGCCAGTGTTGGCGGTTGGCAAGGAATCCAGAATCCAGAGGCCTCTGAGGAAGTCACCCCGCAGCCGCTATCCAGTCTCAACACCACACTGTATCTGATTTAACGTAGTCTAATTGTCTCCCGAGTACACCCTGAGTGGTGGCGGGATCATCGGCCTCATTTAACACTTGAGAACCAGGACACGGGACTATTATGTGGCCCGTCCGGAGTTCCATTAAATCACTAGCATTTTAAAATGAAAACCAGCTTCCATATTTCTATAGAAATAATTATTTAAATGAGTAAAAGCAATCTTCTGTTTTGAGTAAAAGCAAGATTCTGTTTCTATTACACTGCTCCACTGTGGGGAGAGACTATTATAATGCGAGTGAAAAAATATTAATAGTTTCCTGCTTTTGTTTTTGTAGAAGAGAGCAAAATTAAGGCAACCAGAAATACTTAACTACATAATATTTCAACAGTTACTTTGCATGTGTTACATATTTACACTTTTAAAAGCCCTAAATTCAAAAGTCTTTGCTATTATGATTTCTAAAAAAATTATATTCTTATTTATAGAAAAACAAGCTCCTACTAGAAAACTTAAAATTTGCTATAAAAATAGAAAACAAATACCATTGTACAGTAAAAATTTAAAAATAACTTCACATTCTTGAATGTCTCCCGTTAATCCTATGCCTACATATATTTTTAAACAAAATTAAGATTTTCCTCATACAGATTGAAGACCTAATTTCTTTCACTGAACATTATATCATCCTATTTCTATAATTTTAATTTTCAAATGCATTGTTACTTTAACTGATGAATACAAAGCACATATATTTACAGTATACATGTGTGGTGTTTTGTTTGTTTGTTTGTTTTTTGTGGTCCTGGTGGTACTGGGATTAAACCGAGGGCCATAATTCCAGACCTTTTTTCTTAAGTTTTTTGGTTTTGAAACAGGGTCTCACTTATTTTTCTTTATCTTCTGTCTTTTTTTCTTTTTCTTTTTTGTGGTACTTAGGATTGAACCCAGAGGCATTCTACCTCTATTTGCCTTTTATTTGAAAACAGAATCTCACTAAGTTGCTGAGGGCCTCACAAGGTTGCTTAGACCAGCTGAGAACCTGTGATCCTCTTATCTCAGCTTCCCAAGTACTGGGATTACAGGCATGCACCATCATGTGTGGTTCTCATTATGTTTCTGAGAGTCTCACTACTTGCTGAAGCTGTCCTCAAACTGTGATTCTCCTTGTCCTGGCCTTTCAAGTACTGGGGTTACAGGTATGCTGTAACATATATCTTCAAACACATTATTTTCCTCTCATGGTGATATTTTCTCTTTCCCAAGAGTAAAAGATCTCAAAATGACCAAGAAAATATACTTGATATTAGGTATTGAACCCAGTAACTTGCACAATCTAGACATGTTCTCAACCACTGAGCCAAATCCCTAGCCCCACATTATGATGTTTGATGTATATTTCCATTTGAATCATGTAGAAGGGAATATCCATTCATTTTTTTTTAAAAAAAAACCTTTCATTTACACATGCATATTTTTAAAAAATTGGCTCCCAAGTTTCTGCTAAAGTTATTATAATTACTTTTTAGATATTGCTTATGCCTTCTTGGGGAGGAGAGCCCCACTACCCTGGTGGCTATGACTGCCACCCCTGGACCAGGCTCAGAATATGACAGCAACCTGTGTGGGCTGGTGCAAGGGGACTTCACTCCAGGGAAGTTGGTAGAATGTGTGCCCATGAAATCACTCTGTATAATTCACTGTTAACTGACCCAAACAAGGTCTCTTTAGAAGAAAGTACGAATGTAAGATGGTCAAAGAGAAGGCCAATAAAATCTGTGTTAAGACTATGGTTTTGAGACAGGAGGACTGCAGGTTTGCAGCCAGTCCCAGCAACTAAGCAAGACCCTATTTCAGCAATAAAAAATTTAGCCTGGTGTGGTGGTGCATGCTTGTAATCCCATCACTTAGGAGGCTAAGACAGGAGGATCGCAAGTTTGTGGCCAGCCTCAGCTACTTAATGAGGCCCTCTGTAACTTAGTAAGACCCTGTTTATTTATTTATTTATTTATTTATTTATTTATTTATTTATTTATTTTTGGTACTGGGGTTCCTGGAAGCCCTTCTACCTCCGGGATACACTCCCAAACCTATTCTATACTTTTTTATTTTTGAAACAGGGTCTCTTAAGCCAGCGGGGCTGGCTTCGAACCAGCACGATCTCCACCTCCCAAGCGCAGGGATTACAAGCGTGCCCCACCACGCCCAGCTATTAAGACCCTGTTTTAAAAATAAATAATAAAAAGCTAGGTCTGGGGATGTAGCTTGGAGGTAGAATGCTCCTGGGTTCAATCCCCAGTTCTGAAAAAAAAAAAAAACTAATAAAAATTTTAAAAAGGGCTGGAGGTATAGCTCAGAGATAGAATAGCTCAGAGATAGAATGCTCCTGAGTTTAATCTTCAGTACCACAAAACGACAACAACAGCAACCAAAACAAAGCATGTGGTTTTGTCTAGAGTAACAGTGAGCAAATGTTGCTGGCTGTTTTTTGAACCTGGCTGCCCCTTGCCATTGGGCAGCTGAGGTCCTCGTATCTATGCTGCTGATGGATGATACCTCTTGTTGTTGAGCCTCCCCGTGGTTCTTTGCCGTGAAGTTTTATCTTTGTGAATAATCTGTGCACACATCCTCCTGTAACCCTGAAGGACTTGATTAGCAGAGCCAGTTTGATTCACTACAGAAGGGCTGTCCCCTTGATAACCCCACCTGTGGGTTTGCCTGTGAGCAGCTAGGTTATCACAGCTTTACCAGGTCAGAGGGCTGTCACAAAAGCCTATTTGGGAAGGATTAGTTTCAACATGATACCGTTGTAAAATGGTACTCAGTGCTGGTTTATTTGATTACCAGTTAAAGAAACTCAGTGTTTAAATGGTCCTTATTTAAGCAACTAACTTTAAGTTCACTAATAGAGAATCTAGGCCCTGCAAAATTGGTCTTTAGTGCCAAGTGTTCAGTAATACTCTTTTGTTGGAAACCTATCTAACATTGGCCTCAAATTATTTGACAGTGAAGTCTCAGATTTACTGTAGGCACAAAGTTCCCAGGCTTAAAGAATTTGAGGACTCACGTTGTCACTTCAACTTATCACGTAACTTCTGTTGTTGCAGGGTGTACACATTAGGGCTAAGTTGTATGCTTTGATGTTCCTGTGTAGTGTTGACCCTGTGCTGAAGATAAGAAAAAAGTTAGAACCAGGACATGGGCTCCTGTAGAGGCATGATTTTGAGATGAACCCCAATGATTCACACCCTTGTATAAGCCCCCTACTCTTGAATATTGGTGGAGACTGTGAGTTGCTTTTAGCAATTGGAAAATGGATAGTAATGCCCACAGGCATGCTACTATTATATAAGCCTCCATTGCAGCAGACCAGAGAGAACAATTCTTCTGGCTTTGAAATAGTAAGCTATCGCCAGGCGTGGTGGGGCACGCTTGTAATCCCCGCGCTTGGGAGGCTGAGACAGGAGGATCTCACAGGTTTGAAGCCAGCCTCAGCTACTTAGGCCCTCAGCAACTTAGTGAGACCCTGTTTCCAAATAAAATATAAAATAGGTCTGGGAGTATAGCCCGGAGATAGAAAGCCTCTGGGTTCCATCCCCAGTACCACCAAAAAAAAAAAAAAAAAAAGAAAGAAGAAATAAAGGAAGGAAGGAAGGATGGAAGGAAGGAAGAAGGAAAGAAAGAAAAGAAAAGAAAAAAGAAAGAAAAGAAAAGAAAAGAAAAAAGATAGTAAGCTATCACATAGCAGAGACTTTCAGGAAGCCTCTAAAGTCTGAATGGCCCCTAGTTGAGACTCAGCAAGAAAACAGTCTTCAGTTCTACAGCTGCAAGGAACTGAATTCTGCTGAAACCATGTACACATAATATTTTGCAGAAAGGAAGTAGCTGGGCCAGTACCCAGATGGTGCCCCGGTGAGACCTTGCAAAAGATCCAGTTAAAAGATAACCTTGACTCCTCATCACAGAAACTGTGTGATGGTTGGTGGGTGTTGTTTTAATCCATTACATTATTGGTGATTTGCTGCATAGGGATAGACATTTAATAGTCTCCTTATTGGGATGGACTATAGGAGGGTGAGTTTACATCTCAGTTTTGCCACTTATTATCTGTTGAACATGACAAACTACTTAACCTTTCAGAGGCTTTTCCCTTACCTACAGAATGGGAATAAAACTGATACCTGTTTTAGGGTGAGGAGGATTGAATGAAATAATATATGTAAGTCACTCAGCAGGGCATTGACCCATAGTCAGTGCTTGACAAATGCTTTTTATTGACACCATAGTTGGATGTTAACCCTTGCCCTAAACATTTCATTATTTTTTTCCTCTGTGTTTTCCATGTATTAAAGATTCCTGTCTCTTATATTAACTGGGTCTATCCAGTATGACTCATTTTCTCATTTCTACATCATTAGCTACATAGAGCTTGTGATAAGCTTGGAATATTCTTAATAGGATAATTATAGTTAATGTAATTTTCTAAAAGCAAAGCCATTTGATGTTATGGTTGATATAATTTCCATTAGCTTAGAAATATTAGGAATGGATTGTTGAACGTTGTTAGACCTCTAGATTTAGAATCACAACGTTAGTTACCTGATGGTAAACAGACCCAGGTGGCTTCTGTAGGCAAAGGAGGTGGTCTTGGTTTGTTCTGGATGCCACTGCCTGCTCAGGTGTTGCTTGGGGGTAGGAAGGGGTGGAAAGAAATTTATCAATTCAAATGAAAGAAGGAAGTGCCAAAAAAAAGAGATATTGGATCCAACATTAACATCATTTAGATACATAAAGGCTGGAAATAGTTTAACGTTTTAGGGATAGTGGTGCTATATTAACATTAAAGATATGACAAAGTTAGCAGATATACCCATGTATAACTGAACGTTCCACATTTATATTTAAATGTTCTTATTTTACAATGTATGTTGTGTATAGCACTAATAGTTGAAGCATAATTGCTATTTTCATTAGTGCTTTATTCTCTTTGAATATTGTCTAAGAAACTGGCGTTTAGTTGTATAATTTGCATATGCACCCAATATACTCAGTTTTAAGCGGTACACTTTTTAAGCTGATTACAGATTTGATAGGAAATTGCATTTAATGAAAGTTTCTTTTGTGCAAGTTTAGCTAAAATTCTGAGAAACAAAAAATGGCTACAAGGAACCATTTTATTTGGCCAAAAGTATACTGATTTTTAAAAATGCAGAAGACAAAAGTATAGCTTATGAAATATCTCTGAGAAGTTAAATGAGATTTTCTACTTATACTCTGTATATACCTTGAAAAACACCAGTTCTGCACTATAACACAAAACCTACACCCACTCACCTAACAGACCCACACTCATAAAATGTACACACAATACACACAAACTCCACAGCACAAACACAATACACACGTGGCGATCCACATAAGTACGCTAAGGGCTCTGGAATTCCTGCAATTGTGACCTGTTGAACTCTGTTTGGTCATGCACTTCTCAAATTAAATTAAAGAATCCTTTCTTCCCCTGGTCACTCCACTAGTTGATGACTTAATGTTTCTTGAACATACTTTATGAAAGACTACTTTATGATATTTTTCTCCAAGAAATTAAAAGTTACATAGGGTAAGTTTAAGATGCCCCAATGTCTATGGGTAAAAGATACATATCGCTATTAAAATGTTCCACAAAACAGAAGCAACACTTGCAAATTATGTAAAGAACATGGAGGATTATGGTAGGTACTGAAAATTCCTCTTGCTTCCTGCTGGAGTCTGCGTTCTTTTTTGGGTGTGATGTTCAGATACAGTCCAGTTTGGCTGCAGGCAGTCACTGCTCTGCCATTCCCTTTCACACGGGTAGAGAGAGCCCGCTGTGCAGTGAAAGACGGTCCTCTTCCCGCCATGCGTGAGAGACACGGAGGTCCCTGTCTCCCTGACTCCTGCTCTCAGCTCTGTGGATGTGGCAACATGACTTGAAGCATTAGCCTTTCTGTGTTCCTGCCACCGAGGACCCAAGGCAACTCCTTATGAGCTTGTACCCTTCTCTCTGTTTATTTCCTAAAGAATGAAAAGAGCCGGGCGTGGTGGCGCACATTTGTAATCCCAGTGCTTGGGAGGCTGAGACAGGAGGATCGCACAGGTTCGAAGCCAGCCCCAGCTACTTAGTGAGACTATCGGCAACTTAGTGAGACCCCGTTTCCAAATAAATTATAAATATTAGGGCTGGGGGTGTAGCCCAGAGGTAGAAAGCCCCTGGGTTCCATCCCCTAGTACCACACACATACCAAAAAAAAAAAAAAAAAAAGAAAGAAAAAAGAAAAAGAAAAGAAAGAAAAGGAACCTGTGTCACCATTTTAAGAATATATGGCAAGGCATTTGGAGAGATTAAAACATTTCTGTCTTCATAAGAAAATGTTGACATTTTTTGTCAGGATGCCAGACCACACTCTGTCTAAGGTCTCCCTCTCTGGGGCTTAGCTGACGGCTGCTCAGGCATTGAAACCTGTATTGCTACCATGACGGGGAAAGTTCTGTACAGCCGAATGCATTCATATTGTAGCTTTTGAATAAGACCATGATCTTCCAGAGAATGACTTCTTTATTAAAGAAATTGAATATCTTGGCAACTTCTAGATAAGCCTTTTATCAATGAATTACATATTTATTAAAATAGAGCAATGAAATAACTTGCTAGAAATGGCTTTGGTTTGGTTCACTCACCACACTGAATACCTGCAAGGTATTGTGCAGTGCTCTCTGCCTGTCCGTGTGCTCTGTAAGCAGGAAGCCACATGGGACATCCGCACTCTTCCAGGATAATGTCTGCTCACTCAAAGTCTTCTCTGATGCATGCCCGCAGACTGTACACGAGCCACAGACAACTGCTCTTTCTTCCAAAACAACATAGACCAGCTAAGCAGGCTGGCAAGAGAGTAGCAAATAGCACCAAACTAGGCCTGATTCGTAGGAATGTTGAAATACTAAAAAGAGTGAAGTTTATTCAGAAGCTAGTTTCTGGTAAAATGACAAATTTCTCTTCATGCCATGCTGAGCTGACATTTTGGCCTCTTCTGGCCTTTTCAGTGTAGTGGCTTCCATTTGAAGCCACTGAAATCAATAGCCAACCATTTGAAATGCATGTATGGTTTAGGGAGCTGAGTTGCAGTAGGATATTTCTGCCCAATCAATAGTACAGAGTCAGGTTGGGTGTGGCATGCAGGCCTGATCTTAGTACTTGGGAGACTGAAATGGGAGGATCACAGGCTGGAGGCCAGCCTTGATGACTTAGTGAGACTTTGTTTCAAAAATAAAAATATAAACTGGGCGTGGTGGCACAGGCTTGTAGTCCCAGTGCTTGGGAGGCTGAAACAGGAGGATCACACAGGTTCAAAGTTAGCCTCAGCTACTGAGTGAGGCTCTCAGCAACTTCGTGAGACCCTGTTTCCAAATAAAGTATAAAATAGGTCTGGAAGGATAGCCCGGTGGCAGAAAAACCCCTGGGTTCTACCTCTAGTACCACACACACAACAAAAGAAAAAATATATAAAAATATAAAATATAAAAAAGGCTGGGGGTATAGCTTGGAGGTACAATGGTCCTGGGTTCAACTGCCAGTACCACCCCCCCCCAAAAAAAAAATAGAGTCAGGAGCTTCCTTGACTCTTTTGCTTCAGATCATTTCAAGAGATTCAAGTCTGCTGCCAGGATTTAAAGGGCTGTTATTTGTGGTGAGTTGTGATGGTCAGTTTTATTTATCAACTTGGCTATGCCATTATACTCAAGTATTTGGTCAAACATTATTCTAGATGTTTTCATGAAAGTATTTTTTTAGAAGAGATTAATTAATTAATTAATTTTATTTATTTATTTTTTTGGTGGTACTGGGGTTCCTGGAAGCCCTTCTACCTCCGGGCTACACTCCCAGACCTATTTTATATTTTTTTAAATTTGGAAACAGGGTCTCTTAAGCCAGCAAGGCTAGCTCCGAACCAGCGGGATCCTCCTGTCTCCGCCTCCCAAGTGCGGGGATTACAAGCGTGCACCACCACGCCCGGCTGGAAGAGATTAATTTAAATCACCAGAGTTTGACTAAAGCAGATTCCCCTCCATAGTATGGGTGAGTCTCATCCAATCATTTGAAGGCCTTGATTTAAAGAAAAGACGGCCTCCCGGAAGAAGGGGGAATTCTGCCAGCAGACAGCCTTTGGACCTGAAGTGGAATGTCGGCTCTTCCTGGGTCTCCCCTGCCAGCCTACCCTGCAGATTTTGGACTGGCCAGCCTCCATAAGCATGTAAGTCAATTTCTGAAAATAAATGTCTTTCTCCATATATACTCTACTGGTTCTATTTCTCTGGGAAGCCCTTATGAATACATGGGTGGCCTTTAATATGTCTTATGGTTAAACCTATGAGATGCTTCATTAAAACAACCTGGGATGGAAAAGAAGACTTTTGACCATATGGCTTGGTACCCAAAATTGGCTTTGACCTTTGCTTGGACTTTGGCCACTGGGTGGTTTACTGAATACCCTGTGATCAACCCTCACAACCCAGCTGACTCTGCCTCTTGGGGAAGAAGCTAGGCTTCCTTAAACAGGACTCAGCTGAAACCCCTTGGAATTTTCTCTCCAGCTAAAGTTACGCGGGCACATTCCTTGCATTGAATAATTTAAGAATCTATTCAGAACTGTGGGTGGTGGCGCACGCTTGTAATCCCAGTATTTGGGAGGCTGACACTGGAGGATTGCGATTCGTGGACAGCCTTAGCTACTTAGTGAAGCTCTCCGGAACTTAGTGAGACCCTGTTTCAAAATAAAGACTAAATAATAGGGCTGGGGGGAGTAGCTCGGAGATAGAATGCCTCTGGGTTCCATCCCCAGTACTGCAAAAAAAAAAAAAAAAATTCTATTCAGATGTTAGACAGTGAACATATCTGTGTCAGTATCATACAAGGTTAATCAATTAATAGTTTAAGATTCAAACATCATTTTCCTGTATTTGCCCCGTTCAAGTCACAAAGAGACGGCCCTGTTCTGTGATGGTAGCAGTTTCTACAATTATGGTGCTTTTTCTGCTCAAACTTTCTACTAGACTCTGTGCTACCAAGAGGACCCATAAAACATGAACTCAACAGTGTCACCTGCATAAATACGATGTTAGAGGTAGATGATCTAGCTCTGAATGTTGCTGATACTAATTATTATAATTACAATGTTCATGTATGTGGACTACTTACTATGTGGCAGGCATGGTTTTATAGGTACTGAGCCCTTTAATGCTTACACCAGCCTTACATGAGGTTGTGTTGTTATTATCCCCATTTTATACCTGAGGAAACTGGACTACACCCCATTGCATTAAAAATAGCAAGTGACCCCCGAAGTCATTCCACTGTGCTTAGGAGTAATTTCTGGAGCTCTGCTGCTGTCCCTGACAATGTCTCCATCTTTCCCCATCCACAAGTACACACAGCAGAGCAATCCCTGAATCCACCTTCAAGGACATCACCCTTTGGAGTGGCGTCTCTACTTCCTGCCAGAGAATAGAGCTATTGGTCTTGATTTTTTTCTGGCTGAATTTCTTTCCTGAGACTGCTGTGCTTTTGTTCTGGTGTCTAATTTGTCAGATTCCCTTTTTTCCTGAACCCACCCACCTCCAACCTGAGACCCCATTTTGCTGGTTCTAGGGAGTCTCAGCAAATGCCCTGGCGGGCTCCTGTAGTGCAGCTCAGCTCCACCCGGGAGCTATTCTTCACCTTCTTGGCTGCCGCTCTGCTTGCACTGTCCCACAGGACTGGGGGACTGGACACTGCAGACTTTTGCATCCATTCAAAGCAGTATGCTGACTCGTCTCCTGGTTTGCACATGAAGTTATTTTGATATATACACATGCCTTGTTTCTTATGCAAAGTTCAGAGCTGCTCATTTCATTGAAGTATGACCTCAGTGAATGTGGTAATTTGTAGTTACAAGTTCTTGTTAAATTCTGGTTAGATTCTGGTTAAATTCTGGTTAAATGCTTTCTTGCCTGTAAAAAAACAGTCTTCTCTTGTTGTAACACACTGAAAACATCTTCCAAAGCTAAAGGAGCCTTTTCACATGTCTCTTGCTGGAGTAGTCTTCAATTGCTCCCAAAATATGTCCCTTCTCTGTGAGGGGAGGCATGAATCTTCTCTCTGTGTCCTTATATTCCTGATATATGAGAAGCCCATGTCGAGATGAGTGTTGAAGTAGCTTTAAAAACATTGTCCTCCAGAAAAGGTCAGACATTATAACCCAAAGCATTGATTCCTGTTAGAATTGCAAGGGCTGAGTCCTGTAGACATGGGCAGCCCAGGCCATCACGGTTAGGAGGTGGGAGCAGTCAGACAGGAGCTGGCTGACTAGGGCATTTGAGACCTGAGAATGGGGCATCAAGTCAGCAGCATAGACTGTGGCTTCTAATGGGCTGTGGCTCTGGAACACACTGAGGAACCATCACCAGGCTGCACCAGGAGAGGCTGGTTCCAGGATCTCCACTTCCAGGCGGGGCTGGAAGTGGAGATACAAGAAAAAGATGGAAGGCTAAGAGAACAAAGAACTCCAAGACTCGGAGACATCTGTGTTGCTATGGCCTCAGAGAACAATGGTTTTTCTGAAGTGACAGGTAGACCCCCATCCTCTGAGTACCGTAGGGTCTCTACGTTGTACCAGAGCCAGAGCACGGGAGCTCTTCATGTTAGGAGTGCCACTCCAGGTCATAGTTTTGTTTTTTCTGAAGAAGAAATTTCAATGTCCCTAAAACACTGAATTGAACTATGACACACACACACAGAGTGAGAAAATGCAATGTTAATGAATACGCTGCAGTTGAAGAAACCTATCTCAAAAATGCATATTTTAGCCAAGCATGGTGGCGCATGCTTGTAATCCCCGCGCTTGGGAGGCAGAGACAGGAGGATCGCGCAGATTCGAAGCCAGCCGCGCGCACTGGCTTAGAAGACCCTGTTTCCAAATAAAAATGTAAAAATAGGTCTGGGAGTGTAGCCCAGAGGTAGAAGGGCTTCCAGGAACCCCAGTACCACTAAAAAAAAAAAAAATGCATATTTTAAAATTTAGGCAATTGTTTATCTGGTTACCTCTAATCATTTATTTACTTAATTACTTACCTTACTTACTTATTTTTGTGGTGCTAGAGGTAGAACCCAGGAACATTCTACCTCTGAGCTACCCCTTCAGTCCTGTTTTATTTTTTATTTTGAAACAGTCTTGCTAAGTTCCTCAGGCTGGCTTCTAGCCTGCAATGCTCCTGTCTCAGCCTCCGAAGCGCTGGGATTACAGGCATGTGCCACTGCACCCAGATGGTTGTGTCTAATCTTGACATTTCATTTAAGAGAGGAAGGGGATTTGTTTTATGAGTCAGATATTTTAAACATATCTTTCATTGTTCCTCTCATAGTAGAGAAAAGCAAAGCGGATTCATAAATGAAATAATTGCACCTCATAGTCTCAGGTAATGTATTTGCCAGTTTTTTTTTTCTTAACAGCCTTAGATTCCATGAGGACCCCCTATATAAGTGCAAAAGGTGGTATTAGCAGAAGTTTAAGCACAGTTCCCTAAGCATGGTGGAAAAGAGACCCCACAGGCCCACAGGGGAGAGATGCATATCTGACTGCATCTCTCAGTGTTGACCACTTCTTAAAGACATGCCCCCAGCCTAACCCATGCATAATGACAGTGCTCGCCACTAAATTTTCAGGTATTCCATCATTCTGTCCCATCCAGAGGAGGCCCTCTCTTTGGTAGGACAACTCTCTTTCTTCCAGTGTGGATACGATTCCCACCTATAAACTTGCATAATTACAGGCCCACAGGAGACCCACATTCCTTCCCTGGTTTATCTCTTGAAAACACCTATTTATTTTCATTTCCCCCAAATAGCATATTTCCTTCCATCATGCTGCTCAGGCTCCCAATGCCCTGCTTCATGGCGGCATACTTTTTAGAACTTTCTGGAGACATGGTGCCTCTATCTCAACAACACCCTGTGGCCCGAGTTCTGGTAAACAATGGAAGACATGTGTGGACTTGTGGGCAGATGAAGGGTTTGCTCTGGTGCTTTTTCTCTCGGTGGGAAGCCCAAGAAGCTGGCCCGGGTTCAACCTCCAGCTCTTTCTTTTTATGAAGATAATAATGATCACAGAGTCATAACCTTGGCCTCCCCGCGGGCACTCAGAGCTGCCAGCCGGGTGCACTCACGTTTCTCTGCCTTTCATTTGGAAATGACATGTAGGGGCACATAGCCTTGCTTAAGATCATTTTAAAATAAGAATTCTTGAATTTAATGGAATCATATTTAATAATCATAAAGTGAATTTGTTTGCACAGCAGACTGCAACATGCAAAGGGTTATACAGCGCAGTGCTTGAACCGTTGAGCCTGGCTTCATGATTACTCAGTACTGAAGCAGCTGTTTTCCTCCATCCCTATCACAAATGAACAGAAACCGAGTATTTGCCATTGACTAATTTTTTTGCATGTGCCATCTTACTTCGTGCCTTTCAGCATAGACCAAATCCTCTCTTAATGCAGTGCTCCTCAAAACTCCTGTACTTCTTTGATAGCCTGTCATTTGAGCTGAAATTAGGATCCACAGCCGTATGCTTGTTAATCCCCCTTATAAGAAGGCGTGTTGTTATCAATCTGTGTAGAACATTCTTTAGTGTAGACTTGCAACTCACAGACTCTTAGAGCACACAAAACCCAGGTGGGCTGGCCTCCAGGATGTTACTTCTTTCCTGCAATGACTTGTACCTTTTTTGTTCCCCAAAAGGACAGTTTGATAAAGTTTTGTATTTGG
Organism: Muscardinus avellanarius; assembly: GCF_963383645.1. Classification (NCBI taxonomy): domain Eukaryota; kingdom Metazoa; phylum Chordata; class Mammalia; order Rodentia; family Gliridae; genus Muscardinus; species Muscardinus avellanarius. The sequence continues at coordinate 56,711,600 of NC_137798.1, forward strand.
AACATAGAAGTAGACTTTGCAAAATGGTATGTACAAGCAGAAGTCTTTGCATCAGAGAGCAAACAAACAACGCTGCGGGGAAGCTGGATCCCTATACCTGGATGGAAGAACAGTTCCCTCTCTCCCTGGGTCTTCAAAACACTGAGATGAACTAAGCTGTCAGGAGCCATGGCAGTGGAGTGGGGGACAAAATGTATCGTTTCAACAAAAACAAAACCCTTTGAATTTAATTTGGCATACATGCAAAAGGGTATGTTGTACATGTGTACTGTATATAATATATATATATAATTATAATTGTGTGTGTGTATATAATATATATTATATACACACACACACACAATTTATATCTTTGTTTCCTCCCAAGACCTAGAAACCATGACAAACCCAGCAGCAATGGGCATCCTTGGTGTTCAAATGTGGTCTTGAAATACCATTATTCACTAAAGGAAACTAGAGAAATGACTCTTTCTAGGTTTGTGGTGGGAAATGCACAAGATGTTTCTGGAACATTTTGTCAAACTGGATGGGGGAAGCTGCCCAGAACCAACAAGATAATGTCAAAACCACCCCAGAGTCAGCTTGAAGAGGCTTCTATTGGCCAAAGGGGAAAAATCTGAGCTTTAAAAAAGAGTAGTAATTATAATTATTTGAAACCCATCAGGGTGAAACTTGTGGCTTCATAATGATATAGTCAGCTTTCTATCAGCAGTTCTTCATCAGTAGATTTGACCAACTGCAGATCAAAAATACTTGGAGCCAGGAATGGTGGCAGATACCTGGAATCCCAGCTACTCAGATGGCCGAGGCAAGAGAATTGCAAATTCAAAGTCAGCCTGAGCAACTTAGTGAGATTGTGTCTCAAAATATAATAAAAGGGCTGGGGGTGCAGCTAAGTGGTAAAGTGTTTGCCTCGTGTGCACAAGGCCCTGGTTCAGTGCTCAGTAAAAACCCATACCCACACAACAAAAAGAAAAGTTTTTGAAAAAAAATTGTGTCTATACTAAATATGTACAGACTTTTTACCTTATTCCCTAAATACCTTAATAATTATCTACAAACACATATTAGGTATCATAAGTAATAAAGATGACTTAAAGTATCCAGGAGAATGTGTGTAGGTTGTGTACAAATAATATATATTTTGTCTAAGGGACTTTCACATCTATGGGGTTCCTGGAATCAAAAAACTGTAGATACCAAGGGATGACTCCATGTTAAAAGTCAGTCTCCTTCAGAGGATGATAGGGGGCCTTTCATTTTTGTGAAAATTGGTAGATGAAGGGAAAAAATTAAATATTTATTCTACTTTCCTATGCAAAAGTGCTATCAGTTAATCAAATAGTTGATGAGGAAAACATATTTTTATAAAAGCATTCCAGTGGATGACTTAGGAAATGGGAAGGAAATGGAAGAGCTAGAACATCCCCATCTTGCAGCCCGCTTTGAATGAGTAGACCTTGGCACCGAGCATCAGCAGCTGCCTCCATCATGAGAGACAACCAGACATTACATGGCTCATGATGAAAGGACAAATCACCACCTAGAATCCTGCCAAAGACTGACCAGTTCTCTGGATCCCGCGCATATTTGCAGGAAATCTGGAAGACAGAGGAACATGGTGACCTGTACCATGAGTGTACTATCAACAAAGGCCAGATGGTAAGAGGTCTGTAGGTGAAATACCCAGATAAGTAATAAGGAAAAGAAAAGGATGGAATATGAGACTTAAAAGACATGTCAACAGTTCAAATAATGCTATGCAATATGTGAAGGTATCACTATCAATCTTAACTCGTGCACGGAGGGAGGAGGAGAGAATGAGTTGGGATATGGAGGGAAATACTCCAAGAGGGGTGTGTGTGTGTGTGTGTGTGTGTGTGTGTGTGTGTGTGTTTATGACCTTGAACTTCACTACGATGTATAATTGCAATAAGAGAGTAAAATAATTTTAATGATAAATAAGACATGTGAAATTTACAAATGGATAATGCTATACTGTGCTATTTAAGAATATACCCCCAGGTTTTAACTTTGAAAGACAAAAACAAGGCCAACAACACAAGAACATGGTTACTTTTTAGAAGTCAGGGTAGTGCTTAATTTCATCAGGAAGAAGCCACATTGGCTGGGATAGGACACATCAAGGGACTTTGGGTATGGCTTGAGCTAGATGGTGGTTGCTAAGGTGTCCACCTTGTAGACCTCACTAAGCTACTCAGCCGCTTTGTGTGGTTTTTTGAATATAATGGAAAGGTTAAAAGAAAAGAAGAAAGACAAGAATATCAGTTTTTAAATTTACATTTTATAAATGCCATAAACGGTTTAGATAGTCAAGAACAGTTTGTCTCAAGATACAATATGATGGGCTGACAAAGCGCATGGCCTCTGGGGCCTCCCTGACAGAGTCCAAATCGTAGCTTGGACATTTGGCAGCTGTGGAACCCTGGGAAAGTATTCGGCCTCTCTCTGTCTCAATGTTCTCATCTGTAATATGGATGACATTATAGTCCCCACTTCAGGGTGTCATCCTGAGGTGTAAATGAGATGATACATACAAACATTTAAAATACCTCCTGGCATCTACAGCAAGGGCTCAGTGTATGATAGGTGTGTTATTCCTTCTTACATTTTGTCCTTCTCGCTTAAGTTTTCTCCATGTGCTGCAGCACTACCTCTGTATTAAAAGTCTTGGCCAGGGGAAGGGGAATCCTCCCCTGTCTTCATCCGTGTTCTTCTTATCCTTCTGCTCTCTCCACTCTCTATTTAACGATGTTAAAGGAGAAATCTGACAAGGCAGGTAAGGAAAGGTCCCCGACCCCCGCCCGGGGAGATGCAGAATTTGCTTAGTGGCCAGAGAGGAAGGAGAGGGATACTTCTTTTTGCCGCTAGATTTTCTGTCCTAGAAAAGCGCTTGACACAGAGTAAGCGTGTGCTAGACATTGTCCAAAGGACTCCCATGATGCAATTTAGCAAGCACTGCTCAGGGATTTCCCTTGTGCGTGGGGACAGTGAAGTGGTCCACACTCTGGTTCTCCTCCCTCCTGCCTAGCTGTCCTCTTTCCTGCTGCCCCATTCTGATGCTCATGGCGTCCTATGAGTCAGTTAGTGTACACGATGTGTCCTTTGGCTAAGTGCATATATAATACAGATTCTTCCTCTGAAAGCCACACATGGATGCCAGCCCCAGGCCTGTGGCCGTCTCGTCACTTTCCCTCAGAGCTGCCTCCTGCCTGGCACATTTGCCCATCCCGTTCCCTCTTTCATTGCCCTTTGTTATTGCTCCCACGCCCGGCTCATGCCCAGCCTGCGGGGCCGGTGGAGACAGGGCCCTGGCAGCAGAGCCTTCCTGGAGCCTCCTCTCCCAGGTCTCACTGCCCCCAGCTTTTCAAGCTTCCTTTCTTCCTTCAAAGCACTCCCTGAGTCTCTCCCTGTGAGTAAATATTTGTTGGGTACCTGCAAGTTCTTAACTTTTCCGAGATTTGGTTCAATGTCTAAAAAGTTAGGATGAAAATACATGCCTTCTTTGGTTGTAAAGGCGTAGCTACAGATCCAGGAATGGAAGCGTGGCAGCGTTGGCTTGCTTCTTGTCTCCATAATAATGTTTATGAAGGTCCTGTGACTGTTGAGCTTACTAGTTCCTCCTCCTAGTGGGTGCTTAATAAATATTTTGTAGATGAGTGAATAAACAAATGGATAAAATGTGAAGCCTCAGGCTTGTGTGAGACTTAAGAGACATGTCAACAATTAAAATAATACTGGGTGGGGTGGAAGTTCCTACCAGATGAAGGATCATATTCTTATTGAGAAGGTAGAACAAGGAGATGGTGAATCCAGGGCAGAGGCTCACAGCCTTAAAAATATAAGCTCTTGGCTGGGCGTGGTGGCACACGCTTGTAATCCCCACGCTTGGGAGGCAGAGACAGGAGGATCACGCAGGTTTGAAGCCAGCCTTGCTGGCTTAAGAGACCCTCTTTCCAAATAAAAATATAAAATAGATCTGGGAGTGTAGCCCAGAGGTAGAAGGGTCCTATCCCCAGTACCACAAAATAAATAAATAAATAAATAAAATTAAAAAAATTAAAAATATATATAATATAAAAGAAAATAAAATATAAAATATAAGAGAATATATATATTTTATATATAAGAGAATATATATTTTATATATGAGAATATATATATTTTATATAATATATATATATTATATATATATATATTCTCTTTTTACCTAGAAAAAGAAACTTACAGTGAAAGAAACTACTCCAGAACTTTATTCAGAGATGCACTGGAAGGCAGGACTTGGGAACAAGGACCCGGCCTCAGCCTGGAGGAGGATGCTGGGCTTCCTTGGTGTCCAGTGGATAGTCCTTGAGATGCTGCTTCCCAGGGGTGTTTCTGAGGTTTCTGAGAGTGAGTGTTGGTTAAGTTTCACTGGGGGACTCATCATGGCCTGATTCTGTTGCCATACACTAAGACTTGGTATGGTCTGAACCCAGAGGCCATATAGCTCAAAGAATCTTGACTTTGAACCTGGCTTCTTGTCATTTTCTAACAGTGTGACCTTGGCCAAGTTCTTAACTTTTCTGAGATTTGCTTCAATGTCTAAAAAACTAGGATGAAAATACATGCCTTCTTTGGCTGCAGAGAGACAGCACAATGGGATGTGAGGTGCCTTGTCTCGTGCTGCTCAAACCTGGCTGCACATCAGAACAGTCAACGGAGAATCGGTGCACACACGCACCTGCGCCCAACTGCTGGAGATTCCAGCTGAGTAAAACCGGGGTGGGATCCAAGAATCTGTGGTTTTAGAAAGCCTACAGATGACAGCAGAGCTCAGGCTGCATTGAGCAATGTCAGATTGTATATGAAAGGCCACCAAAAGAAAGCTCTTGTAGCCACCTCCTCCTCCACCACCACCTCATCTTCTTTCAGGCCTTTTTTTCCCCCTCTCTTTTTCATTAGAATTTAGCATATCTGGACTCCCAGAAGCAAAGGCATGAGAAAGGAGCAAAAGTAAACAGCGTACATATTGGACGTCAAGTCCAGCGAATGGCTGAGCACGTGCTTAAAGAAGGGGCGGGGCCGGGCGTGGTGGCGCACGCTTGTAATCCCCGCGCATGGGAGGGGGAGACAGGAGGATCGCACAGGTTCGAAGCCAGCCTCACTTGTTTGAGAGACCCTGTTTCCAAATAAAAATATAAAAATAGGTCTGTGAGTGTAACCCGGAGGTAGGAGGGTTTCCAGGAACCCCAGTAACACCAATAAATAAATAAATAAAATAAAAAAATAAAGGGGATATAGGAGGGCTGCATCCAAGGGGTGACAAGTCAGGAGGCGCCCACAGGCGGCCAGCAGAGGCCGGTGGTGTGGACTAAGATGGTGGCAGTGGAGGTGAGCGGCAGATGTATTCTGAAGGAAATTCAGCAAGATTCCCAGATAATGGGGTATAAAAGGCGGGGTGAAATTACTGATAAATCCAGAGGGCACGTGTTAGGATCTTTAGGTTACGGGCCTGGTGATTGGAGGATGGAGACAGACTAGGGGATGTGTGGGGTGTTCTGGGGAGCCGTTTAGGAAGAGCAGGGCAGTCTGGGAGCCTGGGCTTCTTGTGTTCACAGACACAGAGGGGACAAAATGCATGATGTGACTAGTCCCAGGGAGCCCAAGGCAGGCAGCAGTGGTGAGGATTAGGGAGGGCGTGTGTCTGGGACTCAGTCTTGACTCCTGTTGGTGGAGGCCAGGAGGTCTGGGGATACTTGTGGTTAAGGCTCCGTTACATACTCAGGAAGCTCAACTTATATGTAGAGAAAATATACACAGCTCCACCAGCGAATTTGAGCAGTCTTCATTTAAAAGTTTGCTCTGTATTCATTTCAGAAAACCGAGTCTGTGCTGTTGACACTCTTTGCATGACTGGGCAGCTGTGTGCAAGTCCCACCCACCAGGCAAGTCTCAGCGAATTCCCTGAGCCCTAGTGCCTTGCTTCCCAGCGTGGTCCCTGGGCTGGCAGGGTGGGAGTCACCTGGGCTCTCCTTAGGAACTCAGGACCTCAGCCCCCACCACCTGAGTCAGCATCTGTGTTTTAACCAGATCCCCAGGTCACTTGCAGGCCCAGTGCTTCTCCCCATATTATAAGTAGAAACAAAGTAGGTCCCTCCAAGAAGAAAAAAGCCAGTATAAGAAGGAGCCCGAGGAAAGATGACGTGTTACTCATCGACCAAAATCTCAATGCATTTTTTTTCAGCCCTGGCAGGGGATTGAATTCATGTGAACTTCATTAAAAAATAAAACAAATAAAAGTTCTAACTTGCATGACTTGAAAAATGTTGCATTGTTTCTTTAGGGAGAAATAGATCAGAACAAAGTTGATTATACAGAATAAGGGAGAAAACAACGTTGAACTTTTAACCCGCACATGTTGTCATTAGAGTCTTGGAGAACTCCCCCGCTGAGAGCAGTAGTTCTCTGTGTCGGCTGCACATTAGAGTCCCCTGGAGAGCTTTCAAAACAGTAAGAAACACCGATGCTGAGCGCCAACCCCAAGTAATTAGACTTAAGTGGTCTGGGGGTGAGAGCCTGGAACCAGGTAGTTTTCAAGAGCTCTCTGAGTTAATCCCAATACACTGTGGATTGAGTCTTATTGGCAAAAATTAAAATTCAAGGCACATTACAATATCTAGCAGGCAAATTTAAAAGGCAAAACAAATGAAAATAATTTTAATTTATTTGATCTAATATATTCAAGATGCTATTATTTGAACATGTAAACAATGCAAACAACTAATAATGAAATATTTTCTTTAAGTAAGACTTTGCTATCTGATGTGTATTTTGGGCTCAGGGGAGATCTCAATTCAGATCAGAAATATTTCAAGACTTTGAGAGCCGCTTGTGGTTAATGGCTATCATGGTAGGCAGTGTAGCTTCAACTAATAACACTGGAGCCTGTCTAGAGCAAGTTTTCACCTCTGGAAAACAAAATGATTGCCCATTTAAAGTAGAAGAGGTGGTCAGAAAATAATGAGGTATAATTCAGTATTTCCTGTTTGCAAACAACCCTTTAAAGATCATTGTGAAAGTTCAATGAAAAAGTAGGACTTAAAAAGTTTGCAAAATTTCTTCCTGAAAGGGCAATGTTGTCTGGGGCTTAAGTGACAAAGGCACATCCCTCCACGAGGCCATACTACAGTTAAGGCGCACAGATGAATACCATGGCCAGCCGACATCCTACGGGGCTGGCAAGTAATCAGCTGCATCTGATTTTGATCCAGGAAAACATAACACAGTTGTTGGCTAAATCTTCTTTTTCTCTCTTGGACTGAATCTGTATGAAGCGCAAGCATCTTTTAGGGCTTCAGTATCTGCACAGCTGAGTCGTTGTCGGCAGTGGGATGTAAGAGGATGGAATTCTGCGGCATTGCTGGCTCAGTCCCCTCCCTCCTTTTAGAAAACAAGCATCGCTCAGGAATTTTCTGTCACACCAGATGTTGAGAATAATAAAAATCTTTGTCTTCGTATTAGCATTAGGTTGCCTTTTTAGGTTCTAACTTCTACCGTGTGTGTGTGTGTGTGTGTGTGTGTGTGTGTGTGTGTGTTTTCCTGAAGAAATGAGAGAAATCAGCCATTGCCATGTGTTTTACTGTAACCAGGTCATGCAGCTTTCTGGAGCCTGCGGCAGATAAGCAGAAAGTCTTAGTGACATGTGCTGAGAACTAGGTTATGCAAATTTCTCAGGATAGATCACAGAATGGTTGGCTAGTGCTGGCAGTCAGGTGCAGAGACTTAGGAGGGCGGGGTGGTCTCCCCTCTCCCTCCTGTCCCCCCACAATGTCCCAAACCTGTCTTGCTGCCTTTGCCCAGGCTAAGGCTTCTTTCCACTTCTTCCATCAGAGCTGGCTCTTCTCTTCCAAAGGCCCTAGAGAGTATCTCTACTGTGAGAACCTCTCTCAGCAGAGTCATGCACTTACCTACACCAAAGAATAGCCTTTTTACATCAAAGTACCAATGACACATTAAGAATTGCTTTGGGAAGAATATGAATAAAGCACAAAAGAATATCAGGCATCAGCCAGGCAGTGGGGATTTTTAAGATGACAATTAAATTAGACCTAATGGAACCCTGCAATGGCACTACAGGCAATAGCAGCCAGTTAGAACTGAGGACAGAGTGACAGAGAACTTTCAAGGGACTTAGAGTAAACCTGCAATTATAACAGGCTGCCACCAGGGGGCACTTCAGGGCCCTGGTCCCGTGGCCAAAGCCCCAGGTTTACCATTAACCGAGAATAAGGTCATTTTCACTTTTTGTAAATTGTAGATTTTAAATACTGATACCAAAATTAGCTTTAAAGATGATTCATACGAGTAAGTTCTTAAGTAAATCAAAGCCTAAGGAAAAAAATGACACTTGCCTCTCTTTACTGTTTTTATCATCCGAGGCCATATACCTAGATTATAGCCTGAGATAACAATGACTGTCCCTTCTGCCTCACACTGGTGTCTTTTTTTTTTTTTTTTGACGATTTAAAGAAGTTTATTAAAAAGATAGAAATAGAAGATAGTTATAGTCCCATGCCATTCAGGCTTGGGGCAGGGGGTGGTTCGAGTGAATTCACCCAAAGATAGAACACGTGGACCGGACTTTTTATACACGACACCCTCCATCTTGTTCATGTAATTCTGACATAGTAAACATCCCTGTAAGGTACCCCTCCCTGCAAGGTGTCTCCTTTCACGAAGGTTGACCCCTCTTCCCATCCTATCTAGATTATCCAATTATTATGTAAACCTGTCTTTAGAATGAAGATGAGGAAGTCCTAGTTCCCCTCTCCTATAGACCTGCTAATTACTTTTAGCTAAATCAATCTAAGTTTCAATAGGTGCTTGCTTCATGACCGAAACCAAGTCTTTCTTTCCCCAGGTCTGCCGCCATTTTGACAAATTATTTTTGAAATATATCTATGGATAATCAGAGCTTTCTCAAATCTTCCTAGGCCATTCCCAATACTGGTACATTCCCCCTTCTGTCTAGTAACTTCCTGACACCTCTCAGGCCAAAGGTAGATACAGAAAATACATTTTGACTTTTACAATTTTACAAACATTTAACATGAGCTCAATTTCCATTCATTTTTTTCCTCATTTCTATCACATGAATGTACCCCTTAGCAAAGGAATAAGGATGTCGAGTGAGTCATAAACTGCTTCTAGCTGAACAGGGACAAAGTTGGGGGCCCCAGCTATAGGGTAACATTCATGCAGGGTGGTGGTGAGGGAGTCAGATGGGTGAGTATGTCTCTATGGCCGCCCAAAGGGCTTTGAGAGATGTTTCTCTTTGGGTCTGCGTACCACCATCTGACGTCCGAAAGCTTCAACCCTCTAAGATGACACTCACAATGCAGGTTAGCCATGAAAACCTAAACATAGCACTTAAATGAGAAATTAAAACCTGTTTTGCCGGGCGTAGTGGCGCACACTTGTAATCCCCGTGCTTGGGAGGCAGAGACAGGAGGATCGCGCAGGTTCGAAGCCAGCCGCACGCGCTGGCTTAGGAGACCCTGTTTCCAAATAAAAATGTAAAAAATAGGTCTGGGAGTGTAGCCCGGATGTAGAAGGGCTTCCAGGAACCCCAGTACCACCAAACACAAACAAACAAACAAACAAACAAACAAAAAAAAACCCTGTTTTGCTGACTTAGGCTGAAACACACAAAGTGGGATGTATTTAGTTTATTTTGCGCCATGTGAATCCAGAAATTAGTACTGTGGAGACCTAAAATAGGCTTTGGAATAAAGATTTTAGATGATTTGATGAGTACCAGGTCACCTGGACAAAACAGAATTTACCCTTTTCCTCTGGCACTGTTTGAAGTTTACTTAAAACTTGCTGGTATGTTGACAATAGGGTTACATTGTCATCTAGAACTATGTCCCAGTCAGAAAAGACCTAAAAGTTTCCCCTGGCATATGAGTGAAAGAAACCAAGCTGCCAATCTTCACCTGGACATATGTCTCTAGAATGCTTGCCTGGTGGAATTAATTTCTAAGGCAAATTTCAAATCCTTGTATGATATGACTCAGTCTCCTCTAACTTTTTTTCTGGTAAACAATCTTGAAGCCAGTTTCCTTTTCTTTTCTATTCTTTTTTTTTTTTTTTTTTTGCGGGTCTGGGGATAGAACCCAGAGGCATTTGACTTCCGAGCCACACCCCCTGCCCATTTTTTATTCTTTATTTTGAAACAGAGTCTCACTGAGTTGCAGAGGGCCTCACTAAGTAGCTGAGGCTGTCCGAGAACCGCCATCCTCCATTCTCAGCCTTCCAAATGCTGGGATTAAAAGCATGCACCACCACGCCCTGCTTGAAGCCAGTTTTAAAGAATTATTACAGACTTTGGGGTCTCCCGGTTTCATTGCCAAAAGTAATCCTCTAGCCTTTCCTATCCATAGTACATCCCTGCTGCTAACTCTAGCACTTTTCTCTTGGGAATATACAAGTGGCAGGCTTATTAGAAACCTATACCCCTTTTAATAATCCATCTTCATCACATATGTAGACAAACATACCACAAACACTCTGCAACTTGCTCTAACTCTCTGATTTTCCTATTCTAGTCCTTTCTTTCCCATTTGGGACAATCTTTATAAACAAACAAGCATTCCACAAATGCTTTACAACTTACTTTATCCCTCTGATTTTACTATCCTGGTCCTTTTGTTTCCCATTTGGGATAATAAACCTTACAATATGCTTTCTTAGTCCTCACAAATTTTCCTTTTGTTACAAAATAACTTTACACCAGCATACTCTTCATATCTGACTATTGTTGTTACATACAAGCAAACCAAAAACCATACCATTTAATAATGTTGTTTAGATACCAGCAATTTAAAAAACACATTTACAAGACTTAAGTGAAGACATTAGGGAAATATTACTAGCACTTTAAAACCTTAATTTTGCAGAAGGAATAAAATTAACGACAATGCATCACATTTGATCATATAACTTAAGAATTATGTACTAGATTACCACAGAAACTTTCCTAAAATATTAATTCTGTCAAAGAGAAAATAACAATTTAATCACATCTCACAGAAGTCTAATTGGACAGCATTTTAGGAGTTTACATTTTTGCTAAGACTGGTTGAAATAAAAAAAAAAACAAAACTTTGAGCAATAACTTTAGTGACACCAGCAAAAAGACAAAGTTGGTTTCCTGAGAGGAGCTGAAATATGTAGTTTAACTGAGAATGGGAGAATTGGAGGTCATCCTGAAAGCTGCAGGCTGCCAGCTGAGTATTGGGTAAAAAAAAAAAAAATTGGGGGGCTGGTCTGATCTGCCTTTCACCCTAGCTAAGCTTTTGGACCTTGGGCCTGGAAAGGAGGGTAACGCCTTACCTCTGGCCTTCTGAGATCTCACTGTGATCGCCTAAGGCTCTTTAGTCTTAACTCAAGTGGTGGGAGTTGGGGGGAAATCACCGGGAACCTAGGTCTGGGGACCCCAGTTCCCTCTGGAACTGGGGGCGCTCAGCAGTTTAATTGTTCCCCTTTGCCCTGTGAGCCAGGCCTTGGAAGGCCCTTTTTGGCCTCGTGGTTGAGGGCATTTACACCCCAGATGCCCTTACTCTCCCCTCTAAAACAGACTTGAGCCTAGGCTTCTGTGCTCAGCCAGAATTTTTTTTTCATGACTTTTGCCCGTCTGTCTTTCCCTTTTCAAGTCCCTGTTAAACCGAATTGGCAGCCTGCAGTAGTAGTCTTTGTCTTAAGGATGCCCTCCCTTCCATCGGATAAAAAAATTAACAAAGACTGCCAGCACCTGTTGTTTGAGTTGGTGATGTAGCCTTACATTCAACCCTTAAGAAAGAACTGCACATGGACAGATCGAACTCTAAACCCCCCTCTCCAGGTAGTATAAGAAAGCCTGTAGACAAAACCAATTGGAGGCCAATCTGGCGGCACTAAAACCCTGAGGATCCCAGGCCACTGAAGCTAAGCCTGGGATGCTCCGGCTTTACTGTGGCCGGGCTTGAGTGCCGAAAACCCTGTTCATTTTGGGATCAAACTTTTCTCCATTTTTGGAGAATTGCATGTGAGTGGAAATCTGGCTTTCACGTTGGATTGCTGGGATCCCATTTGAGAGAGAAAGGGTGGGGTTTTAGTGGCCTGTCTGGGCAAGGTCACCCTTCCTCTCCAGAGCTTCCCAATCTAAAACCAATAACCCTAGCATTTAGGATATTGCTGGAATCTCATCTTAAGACAGAAAGAGGTCTGCATGCCCTTTCTCTGTCCAGATGAGGTTCCCTGCAGCCCTAAAGCTAGGAGCCCAGCTGGGGCATCCAGCTGGGATGACATGGAGCAGTTAAAGTGGCTTCACCTTCCGCCAGAAAGCCAGTGCAAGCTTGAAGTTTAGCCACCTCCCTTCTGTCTTGCAGCTGAGCTTTCACCCGCCTGTCCCTTCTCTCAGTGAGGTTTTCTAGCTGAAAATATTGCCATTTTCAAAAAAAAAAAATGATCTTATTAATTTTCTTCCCTGAGAATATCTTCCAATTTCTGAAGGGGTCTAAGGATCCTGAGCCACCAGCGGTCTAGAGCATGGCCTCCTCCTGTGCTTTTTCCCCTGAGGGCTTTCTTATGCAAATGGATCTGTAACTGCCTGCTGAATGCCTGACAATGCCTCCTGGGTTCGGGCCTTCACCAAGCAGGCCTGCCTGTTATCTGGTTGAAACTTTTGACTTGGGCTTTTTCTGAGCTCTTGGAGAAGCTTACCCATTCAGGCTTCCAATAGCTGCTGGGGACTACAAACTGCCATCGTTCACAGACCAGGAGTGTGCACGTGGCCGCAGTTGCTAATGGCCATGCTTCCTAGATGCTGCTGCCAAAAGCAAGCTAGCTTATCTCCCGAGAACCTGTTTCCAACTACTGAAAAAAACCTCACTACCATTTTAGAAATGGGTGCTGGCTGGCTTCTCCTGTTTGGGGAGCTTTCTGAAGGTGGGCCATGGGCATTTCTTTTTAGATTTAACTTTGTATAGGGCTTTTAAAAGTGTCCCATTTGTGATGTGGGCAGAATGAGTGGGCAATCATTGGGCCTATCAAGCCTACGCTATTTAATGGGGAATTTTCCCCTCCCCTGGAGATTCTGCCATAGCTAGTCCGTGGCAGGGGGCTTTCCACAGTTCCAGAAAGCCCGTTGGTGCAGGCAATCCATTCATCCGCCAGGATCTGGTCCCATTTGGGGGAGGGTTACTGACCTTCAGATGCAGTGGGGCCACGCTGAAGTCACCTTTGGCTAGAAAGATAGCCCCACGTGGGCACCAAAAATGTTATGGTTTTGTGAAGATGCTATGGTTTTGGGGATTGTCCCTGAGGGCCCCTGTTAGCGATCTGGACACAGTTTCCCTCAAAACACACACACACACACACACACACACACACACACACACGTACCCCAAAACAGAAAAACTGTGGGTTCTTGTCCTGAGCTAAGGATAAATACACATTAGCCCGGACTCTTGCTGAAGATTTAAAGAAGTTTATTAAAAAGGTAGAAATACAGAAGACAGTTAAAGCCTCATGCCATTCAGAAATGGTATGGGGTGGGGGGGGGGATTCGAGCGAATTCACCCACACTTGGTGTCTTATTTGGGAACCACACTCTTAATAGGACAGGGAGAACTTTTAAGCTGGATTTTTTTTATATATATAATTTCAATGACCCTACCATTACCTATAATTTTCTCTCCCTCTCTTATTTTCTCCTGCCACAAGGGATGGATGGAGCTTCTCTCTATGTCAACATGTAGAGGCTACTTTGTGAATCTGATGATGGAGAATAGTCACATGAATTAATATTATTTTAACAAGTGACGTAATTTTGTCTGATAGCTGCAAGACATATGGCTTTTTGGGTCAAATTATTCTGAAATCACTCATTAAGAGAAGTCTGACAGTTTTAAGACAAAGTGTGTTACTTAGTTTGTCTGAAACTCTATAATGCTCCTCTTTATTTAAAGCTTAGGTATAATTTCTTCTGTCTAATGTGGTTAATGGGTGTAGGACACAAAGTAGATCAATTAAAATTAATGCTTCAAGGTAAGGTGAAGACAGGTTATGAAGAGGTACACCCAATTTGGTAGGTAGTAGAGAGCCATTGGAGGTTCTTGAATAAGTGGGGTGACATTCTTAGAGTGGTACTTTAACAGCAGGGGAAATTAAACGAAAGAAATAGACACAAAAGCCTGCTGAAAGTGAAACCCATAGTACCAGGAGACCAGGGAAGGAAGAGGATCCCAGATGCCTCCGGGTCAGAGCACAGGGCTATGCTAGTGTTCCAAAAGAACAGGATGGCCAAATGTTGTTGGGGAGAAATAGAATCAACTCCATCGTAAACATAGAGAATTGAAGGTCAAAGGAAGCACCTTGAGAAAAAAATATGAGTACTATTCTATAATAAAATAATAATAGCATTTTTAAAGCATAAGGCAAGTATTTCTGTACCATTTCAGAAAGAGACAGAGCGTTCTTTGTCATGAAAATAATCTTTAGGTCTGAGAGGAAGGACCTCTGGGCAGTTGGGGAATAGGTGTCAGGCTTATTTTTCAGACTGGGCACAGGACAGAAGGCAGCCAAGAAAGGAATAAAAGTCCCATTAAGAATAGGCACAAGTCCAAAAAAAAAAAAAAAAAAAAAAAAAACAGAAAAAGGCTCCCCCTCCCACTACTGGAGTTTGAACCCAGGATATCATACAGATCAGGCAAGCGCTCTATCACAGAGGTACATCGTCTGCCCAAATGAGAGGAAGTTCAAGACATGGCCATTGGTGTCAGATGCAGTGAAGGACATGCCAACGGGGAGGGGAGGACTCAGCAAGGCCGTAACACTTGGCCAAAGGAGGGAAGTAATGGCGTCACAGAGGCGGCGTGGGAGGGCGAAGCTTGCCCTCAGAATGCAAAATCTCAACTGTGATGTTAGAGGGGAAATAGTAACACCAATAATAACAACAAAAAGCAATAACTCTCACACTTATTTCTTTCAAAATTGCCTTCCGATAGAATTTGCTATACCTCGGGGGATCGTTTCCAGTCTTCCTTGTGCACATGAATAAAGTCCAATTAAAAAAAGTCACAGTATGTTAAAGAATAGATAGTTGGCACCATCACTCTCCATATCTGTGGATTTTGCAAAGGGAAATTCCACCAACTGTGGGTTGAAGTTATGTAGAAAAAAATCTGCATCTGTACTGAACATGCACCAACTTTTTTCTATCATTATTGCGCCTGACCAATGTAGTATAAGTAGTTACATAGTATTGGCATTGTAGTGTGTATGGTGAATAATCTAAGGATGATATCAAGTATATGGAGGATGTGTAGTAGGTTATATACAAATACAGGACCATTTTATATGGGAGACCTAAGCATCCACAGATTTTGGAGGGGTGTCCAGTAACAAATCCCCTATGGATACCAAGGGAGGGCTGTATTTATAATACTAAGTAGTATGTTTGCTTTCTCTTAGAAAATTTAATAGGAATTTTCCCAAAGGAAGTACTCCAATTGTCAAGTCTATCCTGAATGGCATATTATCACACCTAGAAACTGTGTTGGTAAACATTGAAGAATATTTACTTAATGTACAACTTGCTAAATATCATGCTATATTATGCCCTACTATAATACTTATACTAGGTATAAATCAGTGATTTAATTATATATGTATATATGTGTATGAGATATTGGGGTTTAAACCAAGAGATGTTCTATCTTTGAACCATACTCCCAGCCCTTTTTATATTTTCATTTTTGAAGCATGGTCTGTATCACCTGCTACATTGCACACACACAAAAAATACATATTCATTAATTTTTAAACAGTGCTAAAAATAAAAGTAATCAGGTGTGATTGATAAAAATATAAAGGCAATATTCCTTAATATTCCTTAGTATTTTGTACCTACAGTATCAATTTATTTTCTTTCCATTAAAATTGTACTTTCTTTCAGTTAAAAACACAGGAGAATGGAAGGTGTGAGAAAAGAGACTGAACACGGAAGGTCACAAGCCTAGCTTTTGCTCCCTAGTGTTGTGACCTGTCCCTGTATCCCTCTTGCTCTGGTGCATTGGCTCATGAGCAAGGAACAGAAACCAAGTACAGCAAAAAAAAGCAGTGGAGAAGAGAAGGGAGAAAGCTCAGAGATGGGTTATAGGAATTGCTCATGAATCCAAGCAGAGGATGAAGCTGGGCCAGAAGAAGAGAGTCAGGGCTGAGCTTTTCAGGAATACCTCCTCCCTCTCAGTTTCCATCTCTGTTTCTATTGCAATGTCAGCTTAGTTCTTTTACTCATGGGCTTTCAGGAATGGATCCAATATGTGGGGGAAAGAACTAACCAGCCGAGCTTAGGAGAAGAAGCTACCCATGGACTGGCCGGCTGTAGCTATGTGGGCAAAGATTCCATAGTGTGGGGACATGGCATTTTCTGCTACACCAATCTGGGTGATGACTGAGCAGATAGAAGCAGTTCTTAGGAAAGAGGTGCTGGTGAACAAATTAAAAGTGTGTCTACAGCCGGGCGTGGTGATGCACACTTGTAATCCCCGCGCTTGGGAGGCGGAGACAGGAGGATCGCAGAGGTTCAAAGTCAGCCGCGCTGGCTTAAGAGACCCTGTTTCAAAATAAAATAATATAAAATAGGTCTGGGAGTGTAGCCCGGAGGTAGAAGGGCTTCCAGAAACCCCAGTACCACCAAAAAAAAAAAAAAAATAGTGTGTCTATATACCTGTTGTTTGATTTTCCTTTGTGCCAGCTAACTGTGACTTAAAACTAATGGTACTTGAGAAAATATGCATGTTATGTAATCTCTTTGTCTATGATCAAATAATGTATTATAAATGCCTATGTGTTTTATTGTCTACATATATCTTTCTATAAAAGCATGTCTTCAATTGTGTTTATGAGAAATTTCTAGAGGAAAAAAAGTGGTGTTCTCTGGTCGCATAAGTTCTAGAAGCACTGAGCTCTACAAAGGTTTGCAGTTTTTGTATTGAATGACTCCCCGGGGTCTTTAGTGTGCTAACAGGCATCGCACATCTCTAGAGGGATAGAGAAGAAGAGACAGACCATTAGAGTTTCCTCATATACATATACACGCATATATACAAATTTAAATTTGATGAATATGTGCAAACACCTATGTTATCTGGAATGCAATTTTGCAAATGCTGGCTAGGGTTTAAATATAAATATGAATTTTTCGCTTTGGAAAAGGGTGTTGTGGGCAAGATCATAAAACATTATTAATATAAAAGCCCAAGAGAAAAGGAAACTGGAGGACATGTGTACATAAGGGAGAGAGTCACCCAGGGGAGAGGCTAGATTCAGCCCTTGAGTTTCCTGTGAGCCTGTGAAGCCCTTGGGTGAGCTGCACACCCCGCTTCTCTACTGTAAAATGTCAGCGTTCATGGTGTATACTTCTGGGTCACCAGCTGTACTTTTTATGTTTCTTTTTTATTTATGAAATACTTTGCCTCAGAATCTCAGCCTTTGGAGTGTGTTTCTATATTAGTGTACAATCCACATATTGTTTGGAAACAGCAATAGGTCTCTATTCCTGTCTTCAATTGAAATTGTTATGTCATTGTAAGTGGAAACCGGATGTTTCAGCCTCCTCATTTCCCTTTCTCTTTCTCTGTGGTACAGTCTTTGCTTTTCACACATCAAGAAAAGGTGTGATTTTTTTTAAACCTGCTGGCCTAGTGATAAATTACCTGTCTACAACCTGAAGCCTTTGCTCTTAATGTCCTGTGAGGTCAGCCGACAATGGCTATAAAGAAATTGTAGCCCGCTTTATTACACCTTAGCAGAGTTTGTCTCTCCTCACTATACAATTCTCCATTCAACCACTATTTGTGACGCCTTATTACAGGCCTGGCTCTGTTTTAAGTGTGAGGAGTGTGGCCGTGGACAAGGCCAAGCACCACCCTCGCAGAACTTCTATCTGAGTGTGGGTGTGTGTGTAGGCTGAGTAAAAGAATAAAATATAAGGTAATGCCAAGCATATAACTACTGATAAGAAAAATAAAGTAGGCTAAAGGAAATAAGAGTGACTGAGGTGCTGTTTTGGACAAGGTGGTCCAGGAAGGTGTCTGTGTTTGGGTAAAGTTGTAGAACTCACCTGGGCTAGGTGGGGGAGTAAGTCACCAAGCTAAGCTTGGTGCAAGACTCGGGGCACTGACCTGCTGGGTGTGTTTTAGTAACAACAGGAGGCTTTGGAGCTGGAACCAGGTGAGCAATGGAGGAGAGAGGGAAAAGGAGTGAGTGCTGTGGTGGGTGAGGGTGTGTGTGTTCACAGGGATTAGGTGGGATCCCCAAGAGTCCTGTGGACTACAGGAAAAAAAAATTTTCTTTTATTTTTTTCTTTTATTCTAAGTTTCATGGGATATAATAACCAGCATAAAAATTATCGGCAGCAACAGCAATATCACCCACATTTTATTTTTTATTACTCTTTCATCTCTCAATCACTCAAAAAGCTCTTATGTAAAAGGACAAGAAACCCACGTACTATCTGGCAAGCGCTTAGGTGAAGGCCCTGGGGTACAGCAGTCCTGCGTGTGTGAGGGTCGTGATGTAAGGGCCCTGAGTGGGATGGGCATGGATGCTGATCTAGGGTTCAATTTGCTGTCTATAAATATCACTGCTAATAAAAGCTACTGGCTTGGTGACTCTATGAAGAAAGGCAAGTAGCGCCAGGTTGCCACTGCTGGATGGTGAGTCAGAATAGTTCTGTTCTCACCTGCGTGCCTCAACTGAGTGGAAAGCTCTGTAGGTGTACGGAGGCATGCTGGGGCAAGCTGGGAAGGAGCATAGATCAAGTGACATTCAAGACTTATGGTGTCAGGAGCAGAGAGAGCTTTTACTGCACCCTCAGTACCCTCAGAAATCCATTCAGATACAGAGATTAGGTCTGAGGAAGTACACAGCCCTCTGTCTTCCTGGTAACACACCTATTACAGTGAGTTCTAAGCAGGTTGCTCAGACCTAACTCCTGGGAACAACTTTCTAATGATACTTAGAAGTGGTAACATGTTCCCGGTGCCGGGGTCTGGTGATGTGCTTCCCTGGTTTCTGAATTTGAAAAAGTCAGAGAAATTTGAAATTTGAAATATTCTTTAAAAATTTCCCAGTTCTAAATTCTACCCCTGCCTTGCTCCTGGGTGACTCATTTCTATGTGTGAGTTATACTGTTTTTTTTTTAATCCCCCTCCCCTTTACTGTCTCAGATATTGAGACCAGAAAAAATCTAGGATCCAATTTTAGCTTCAAAACTCAGGAACCAGGTATCCTGATTAGCAAGTAGATGACTTCTCAGAGCCTTGGTTTCCCCATTTGCAAGGCGGGAACATTAGTGTGTACCTGTTGTAAAGTGCCCAGCAAAGAACTTGGGATTCATAAAGCACTTGGGAAATGCAGCAGAAAGGAATCTGAACCTCCTGGAATTATCACTTGGTGATGGGTTGACTTAAGGGTAGTTTTTAACATATTGTTGGTATTTGAAAAAATAAAACTTTTGTATAAAATATATACTGTCCATATTTACTCTTCAACTCAACACTCTTTCCACTCTTCCCATCCTTACAGTCTTGCCAAACCCCAGAACGGGAGAGGAACCAAGGCTGGGGTAAAAACATTTTAATATATTTTCTCGTATTATAACAATTGATTGATTGATTGATTCGTTGATTTATTTATTTGGATTGAATCCAGGGGTATTCTACCTTTGAGATATACCCCTAGTCCTACTTTTTATTTTTTTTTAACTTTGAAACAAGGTCTCGTCAAGTTGCTGACAGCCTTCCTAAGTTGCTGAGGCTGGCCTTGAATCTGCAATCCTCCTGCCATAGCTTCCCAAGTAGTAGAATTACAGGTGTGCACCACCACACCTGGCTCCTCACAATATTTTAAAGGGCTAGGAGTGTAGTTCAGTAGTAGAGCACTTACCTAGCATGTGTGAAACCCTAGGTTTGGGCCCTAGTACCAGGAAAAGAAAGAAAGAGAAAAAACTGTTAACATTTAAAGTTGTGAGTTGCTAATTTCATCCAAGGATTGAGAAAATAGGGCTCTGAAAACCTAAGAACTAAGAATTTAGCAGTGGTAAATAGAAGTGGCAGAGGCAGAGTGCCAACCGAGGTCTGCTCGAATCCCAAACCTGAATTCCTTCAGGGATCCACTGTGGTCTACTAAAGATGAATTACTATGAGCAAACATTCAGTGTTGCACTGAAAGAATGACCTGCAAATAAAACAACAAGGGGCTCAGAGGCAGGGGATTTTACTCACCTAGCCTAGTCTCTTAATCTTGTTGTACTCTGAATAATTCATGTCCTAGAATTGGGGCCAGTCCTATTACTGGTAGAGTATAAATCTATTCTTGGGCAATACTGAATAAAGATTCTTCCACTGTTTTTTAAAATCAACTCCTTCTCTGGCAATCTGTTCTGGAGTTTTACACTCCCTGTTAGATGTCCTCATGTTGAGCCTCAGATTCCCTCAAGGGAGCTGCAACCACTCCTATAACAGGTCTACCCAGGCACAAAGACAGATCTAAAATCCCACTGTACACGTCTCTTTTATTAAATAAATAGACCTAGTTCTTTTAGAGTCCTCATAAGGCCCATTTACTTTGCCTTTTAATGAATTTCACAATTCTTTTCTGGACATTTTTCAAACTTTCTACTACTTGCCAAAGTTACTGAGTCCAGAACTGGACACTTAAATCTAATAGAGCTCTATGTCTGGAACCTGATAGAGGAAGGCCCTGTAGTTCTCCATTCCCACTGTCTATTTCTGCACCCAGGGGTGTGCTCCATGGTTTGCTGCAGCACTAAAGTACTGGATCATTTTCCTTACTGGGAAGAAATGCCAACTCTGAAAAAAAAAAAAAAAAAAAAAAAAAAAAAAAAAAAAAAACAAGTGAGAATGCCAGGGCTTTTAACAGTGTCTAATAGAGCTACTGACACTAGCATCTTAATGAATTATGTCTATACATAGTCCTCGGAATGAGCACATACATAAAAAGAGCATTTCCCCACTAGAATCAAGAATTGACAAAGGATGCCAAACGGATCAATTAAATGCGCCTAATTTCTGGCCCAAGAGGGACAAAAATCCATGGTTAATAAACAATTGGGGCCAGATATGGTGGTTCATGCCTATAATCCCAGTACTTAAGAGGCTGAGACAGGATGGCAGGTTCAAAGCCAGTGTGTGGTAACTTATTGAGGCCCTCAGCAACTTAGTGACACATTATTTCAAAATAAAAAATAAAATAGGGCTAGGAGTATATTTCAGTGGTACAATAGAATGCCCTGTGTTCAATACCAGTAAACACACACACACACACACACACACACACACACACACACACACACAACCAAAAACAATTGGGAAGATACTAACAGGAAATAAGCAAATAAGCTAAGATAAAGACTTTACAGCTCAAACTATTTCAGTTTTTAAAGTAACAAGATTTGGTTTTTATTTCTAACTTTGGAGAGCTTTAGAAAGGATTACTTGGAATAAAGAAACAAGCGGCTTATTGCCTTAAAAATACAGTCTCACATACATTTAGTCAGAGGAAAACATGTTCATAACTTGATAGTTACAGGTTTAGTATTTTATTTGGTTAATTATTTTTAGAGTTATCATCACCATTACATTTAAAATATCTTTTAATTTATCTTGAGGATTAGAAGAGCTTTTAAAATTCTTACATGTGATGTTTTTGTTGCATCTTGGATCATTTTTTTTGTGTGTGTGTGTGTGTTCCCTTTGAGATTACATTTTCCAGTTTTATAGAGTCAATGGATAAATAGATTCTTCATTTATAGAAATGTTTTATTCAACAAATTGAATCAAAACAAGCAGACAGATTTGGCTACAAATCATGTCTCCCACATTGATAGGCAGTCTGACATTGGGAAAATGATTTAACTCTCTATTAAGTTTTCTGCAAATATTAATGTACATGCAGTTCTTAATATGGGCTGGAAACATGGCAACAGCTCAACATTAAAGGCCTTGAAATCTGTGCCAATTCTTTTACTTGTTTAGCTAATGTGAATTCTAATCCAGTCCTTCAAAGTATCAGTCATCTCACCATTTTAACAATCTCACCACTGAAAAAAGCCTAATATATTATTTGAACTAAATAAACCTTTTGAAACTCCATTTGAAATGATGCTTTCAAAATAAAACTATTCTCAGATGCTTTTTTGTTTTGACTTTACCTGAAGAAACCTCTATGATTTTTTTCCATGAACCTTCTTAACCTGTGACATTTCTACTCTTTAGGGCATTACGTGCATCTGTCAATGTGCTTTCAGTCACAGAGCATGCCATGGGTTCCATTTGTGACATGAGCATCCTCCAATCACATATGCCCCCTTGTTTCCCTATGGCTCCACGATAATTGTTGTTTGTATAAAAACTTCTATTTTCCTGATTTTATTTACCCATAGTATTTTTTCCTCTCACAGAGCTCGTTTTCTTCTAATAATATTCTTAAGCTAAGTGAAAACTTAAAAAATGCTGGTGTTAAGTTTGATACAAAACATGGAAGTGGGGAAATAATACCAATTCTCAATGGTAACAAAAACTGTCAGGTTCTGTGATCGACTGCTATTATAATGACCCCAGTGAGCCACAGTTCCTGGGGTTTAGACCCTGTCTAGTCTCCTCCCACATTGACTTTGAACTTGGTGGTGAAACCATCATTGGCCAAGGAGGCATGAGCATGTATGATGCAAGTGAAGCTTGATAAGTATTTGTATATTGGGGCTGGTTTTCTTGGAATGTGTGTTCTTGGGATCTGACTGACACTGTGAGATAGCCCAGGAAGCCACATGAACAGGTCTATGGGAAGCAAGACTGGTCTCTGGTCAACAGCTCTTGTTGAGGTCCCAGCTGACAGCCAGCATGAGCCCGCCAGCCTTGTGGGACAATCATGTTGAAAGTGGGACCTCCAGCTCCAGCTGAGAGGTGCCAACTGACATATGAAACAGCAACAAGCTGTCACTGCTGACCAAATTACAGAATTGTGTGCAATTAAATGATTGCTGTTGTTTTAAGCCTGGGTTTGGAGATGGTTTGTATGTTGCAACAGCTCATTGAAACACAGTCATTCTCATTCCCGACTATAAATGCAAAATCAAGAGGCACTGCAAATTGACTGAATAGTGTGTTGATGCAAGATCAACGTGAATCTTTTCCACCTAAGGCATAATTAGATATTGAGCGCAAGGCAGGGCCTGAGGCTCAGATGAGCATCAGATGGCATTTTTTTTTTCTAGTGGGGAGCAATAGTTTTATCCCTCCTCTTTCTTCTCTTTCTCCTTTTTACTTTTTGACACATATTCATGTAGTACTCACAGTCAACAAAAGAAATAGCAAGCTCTGATGGAGCTAGTTCATCTTCCTACTACTTTAATTCCTTACCAGATGTCATAACCTTTGATAGATTGAAGTCTGACTGACTTTCTTGTCCCCTACACAATGCTGGATTGTTGAAAATGGCCAGTCGTAGGCCAAGGAGGAGGAGCCACTGGGACTTTAGCCCATCTTCAAAGACAATGGTTGACACAGATGATAGGAACGGTGCTTTATATGTGCTGCCTTCATACTGAACCCATCAGTTCTCCTACAAAGATATCATTTGAACATCCAAAAGCTCTGCAGCCTCCTTTTCTCAGGCAGTGTTATCTCACACTTGAGTCTCCAGCTTTCCCTGCAGAGCAATTTCTGGCACCTTCCTGCTGAGGGCGTGGTTCTCTTCTGTACCCATCAAATTCTTGATGCCTCTCCAGATACCATGAACTCCTTGGTATGTGAGACAGTGGGTAGATTTTAGTAGCATGTAAGTCTGAAGGAATGAGACAGCTCTTGCCTTCCAGCTAAACAGCAAATAAAATGGGTGGAAGCTCCCAATTCCTTCTGTTAGGGTTTGGATAAGGAACGTCCCCAGAAAGGCTCATGTGTTGGCAACGCAGAAATGCTCAGCGTAAAAGGATGGAATCAGGGCTCTAACTCACCACTGGATAAGTTCAGAAATGGATTAATAATTTGAGTGGACTTACTGGGTGGTAACTGTAGGCTGGTAGGCGATGACTGAAAGAGGTAGGCCACTGGGAGTGTGGCCTTGGGGACCATATCTGTCCTTAGTCCCTTCCTATCTTGCTGCTTTCTGGCTGCCATGAGTAGATTTTCTCTGCCATGCCCTGCTGCCATGATATTTTTGCCTCAGAGTCCATTGACTCCGGACTGAACCTCTGAAACTGTAAGCCAAAATAGTATTTCCCCCTCCTAAATTGTCCTTGTCAGGTGTTTTGTAACAGAGATGATAAAAGCCAACTAGTTAGTATTAGCTAACTAGCTAATTGCACCTTCTATGTCAAGTAGCTAACAAAAGGAGAGGCTTTGGCAGTCCTGGGAAAAAAAAAAAGGAGAAAGTGAAAAAGAGTTTGTTACACTATAAATACAGATGGTTCCCAACTTAGGATGGTTTCAATTACTTTTTTTTACTTTATGATGATGTGAAAGTGTTAGGAATTCAGTAGAAATTGTATTTCACAGTTCGAGTTTTGATCTTTTTCTGGGCCAGTGAAATGTGGTACCTACTCTCTTGTGATGCTGCCCAACAACAGTGAGCCGTCCCTCTCAGTCATAGGCTAACAACCAGTATGGAGCATCATTGATTTCATTATTGCTCCAGAGCAGAGAGATTTCTGGTCATTTCATCAGACAGTTGAAAACCAGGCCTTTTCCTTTTAGATCTATAGAAAGACTGTGCAATGTAGTAGTTGTAATAACAGGCACTGGCGTCAGAGTGCTTGAGGTCTTAGTTATTTTCTGCCACTTACTAACCCTACAAACTTTGGTAAAATGTTTACTATCACAAATCCTCAACTGCCTAAGTCTATGAGAGGGGGAAAGTAATAGTATCTACCTAATGAGTTGCTGAAAAGAGCAAATGGACTTAGTGAATATTCAATAAGTATTACCCATTAGTATTGGCTATTAATTCTCTCCTCAAACACTTTGTATTTTCCATCCGTTAATTGAGCATATTTTTAACTGTTCAATGCAGAAAGGATCATGTTAGTTATTCCACAAGCAAACATTTTTGGAGGCGTGCCATATTTTGGAGTTCTTGCTATAAATCTAAAATCTTCTAGCTTTGGAAAACTTTTATTTGATCTAAAATATATAATAAAGCCACATCTCATGAGCTTTTTCATTTGTAAGCCTTTAAATGATCTGTGTCGTCAGGATTTTAAAGTAGTTCCTATTCCTCTCAACTCATGACAGTATGTAAGTAGGGTTTATGAGACAGCTTTGAGTCATCTCTGCCCATGGAAAGTTTTTGATCATTTATCCTTTGAAAAACACCATTCACTAGGGAGCAGTAGGATTACTGCTATTACTCTGAATCCTCAAAGTTCCATGTGAGGGTCTTTATTGTGAAGCCAGACGAGTTTATCCATATGCCTGTGAGTGAGTGTATCAACAGAGATGGACAAATACTGCACTTCTGTTCTTACCTTTCCTTTCTTAAAAATTAGTAAAAACAGTCAACATGGAGTATGGTCTTCCCAGTTAAAGTGAAAAATACAATACTGTTAAATATAATCATGCTGTTATACTGCATATCTATCTCTAAAAGTTATCTATATAGAAATTTAAGCTGGGCATGGTGGCACACTTTTTGTTGTTGTTGTTGTTGTGGGTCTGGGGATGGAACTCAGGGGCATTCGACCTCTGAGCTACACCCCCTGCCCTATTTTTTATTCTTTATTTTGAAACACGGTCTCACTAATTTGCGGAGGGCCTCACTAAGTAGTCGAGGCTGTCTGCAAACCGAGATCCTTCCGTCTCAGCCTCCCGAATGCTGGGATTATAAGCGTGCGACACCACGCCCGGCTGTGGCACACGCTTTTAATCCTAGCATTTGGGAGGCAGAGACAGGAGAATAGTGGTTCATGGATAGCCTCAGCTACTTACCGAGACCCTTTGCAACTTGGTGAGACCCTGTTTCAAAATAAAGAATTGCTGAGTGTGGTGGCGCACGCTTGTAATCCCCGCGCTTGGGAGGCGGAGACAGGAGGATCGTGCTGGCCTTGCTGGTTTAAGAGACCCTGTTTCCAAACAAAAAATATAAAATAGGTCTGGGAGTGTAACCCGGAGGTAGGAGGGTTTCCAGGAATCCCAGTAACACACACACACACACACACACACACACACACACACACACACGGGCTGTGGGAGTATCTTGAAGGTAGAATGCCTCTGGGTTCCATCCCCAGTAATGCAAAAAAAAAAAAAAAATTATACTCACTGAATAGCAACTCCCCATTTCCTCCTCCTGAAAACCATCATTTGACTCTATTTCTGAGTTTGCTTACTGTAGACACTATATATAAGTGGATTTATATCGTTTTTATTTTTCTGTGACTGACTTATTTCACTTAACAAAATGCCCTTGATTCATCCACATTTACACATATGGTGAGATTTTCTTTTCCTTTTTAAAGGTGGAATGATATCCATTATGTGTATACGCACATTTTCCTTGCCCATTCATTCATCCATTGTTGGGCATTTAGGTTATTTCCACATCTTGGTTATTGTGAATTGCAGTAAAAATGGGAATGCAGATATCGCTTTAAAATCCTGATTTCAAATTTTTGAATACATAATTTAGAAGTGGGATTGCTGTATCATATGTGAGTTCTACTTTTAACTTTGAAATCTTCATACTCTTTTTATGGAAATGTACCATTTTATATTCTACCAACAACATACAAGGGTTCCAGTTTGTCTACATCTTTTTGAATGCATCTATCTATCTCTCTATCTAATCTATCATCTATCTAACAGATGTGGGGCAGTATTTCATTCTGAATGTATTTTGCATTTTTCTGATGGTTAGTGATGTAGAGCATCTTTTCATATAATATACCATTTTATATTTTTTGTGGCATTGGAGATTGAACCTAAGGGTATTCTGATAAGTAAAATAAAAAATTAAATGCGAGTAAAATAAAAATAAGTGAGTACGGCGGAGTGTGAAAAACACGAGAGAGGTCCGGTACACGTGGCATGTAAAGTTTTAATGGCACGGCTCTCCCGGGGATCAGGGCGAGGCACTGTGGGGCCCGCGCGCCTGTCCGAAGCTTGAGGACGCGGGCTCTCCTTTTCAAGGTATGCATCTCGCGAGATGGGGGTTTACTCGTGGGAACACCCAATTCTCGCGGGGTTTCAGCCCCTCCCTTGCCCTGCAGAGGTCATGTGACACAAAGTCACATGAGTGCAGGACCCAACTTAACATTCCGGCCTTTTGATGGTAGGGATAATGGATGATGTTGGACCCTCTAGCTTCTTCCTGCTGTCAAGGGGCATCGTCAGGGGCCCCAGGCCGGGAGGGGTTGGGAGTCCAGTCCCCCAGAAGGGGGTGTAGGTGGGTGCATAGCTGCAGTGCGAATTGGAGGTTACCCTGGACAGCTTAGTGATGTGCGCTTGAGGAGGCTTGAACAGACAAGGGCCTTTTCCAAGGGCATTGTTCCAGTGGCCCTCCTGGCCACACGCCGAGCAGTCTGATTGGTAGGCGTGGCTTTGCCCCACTTGAGGCAGGCTCCTGGAGGTAGTTGTTGTTGCAGTCCTCCACACCTAGGTGGCGCTCCAGGGGGCTGAGCTGCCACCGCCAGCCGAAGGGCAGCTACCAGGGATCTGCTTTTTGGCAAAGTCGGAGTGTACGCTCCATTTCCGCCTGTTTCTCTCTGGAATTAAAACTTAGATGCCATGTTAAGGTTCTGTCAGCTGTGACGGATCTACACTCACACACAAAGAGCACGTCCCAGGGCGGGTGTCCGGCAAGAATGGCAACGCAGACTCCCCATAGGCAGACAGAGGGTGTCACCCCATCCCCGGCGTTTCCCACAGCACCTAGGGCGCGCCCACGCAGGCCGCCCAGCAAAATTGCAGTCTGGCGCGGGCCAAGATGGCGACTGTGACATCACCAGGCAGTGACTATGCGCCATCACAAAATGGCAGCTGGCGGGAAAATAAATGGAAGCTGATGGGGGAGAGCATTTGTAGGGATACCAGACCACTTAGAAAAGTTCCTAACTGTTCCTGGGCCACCGCAACCTATTTCCCAACTCGTATCAAGGCAGACAGGCTCTCAGGGCATCTGCTAGTATAAAGGTTCGACTCCCCATAATTGGTTCGCGGGCGGAAACGAAGAACAGGAAATGGGCATCCCCGATTTCCCTGCTCAATCGTTCGGAAACGGAGGTTAAGAGATAGGGAAGAACGTCTTCATTCCTTCTCAAAACCGGAGGATGACCTGGTCATCCACAGCGTGGTCCCAGTGGACCATGGGACAATGGGTCACCAAGCGCTTGGATTTTGGGGTCCCAGTGGACCAGAAGACCCAAGTCCGGAACCCGCTAACCAAGGGAAGGAGGCAGTTTACCGGAGTAAAGTGTTGCCAGCCAGCGCTGGCTGCGACAGAAGCGCTGAGAAGCTGCTGGGAGCGTGGTGGAGCTGGGGCGCGTGGATGCCGGTGGCTGGTGTGGACGGCACTGGCGGCTGGCGCAGGCAGGATCAGTGGGGGTGCGCAGGCGGCATGGCTTGCCGGGCCCGTGGCGTGGAGACAAAATGGCTTCCAGGCACGTGGCAGTCGCTGAGGCTGAGCCCCGAGGAGCACCGCCAGTGAGCCTGGCTTGGGCGGGTGAAACGGAGTAGCAGCAGCAAGTAGAGCTACGCCTGGCGCGGGTGACTGTGGCGGACACCGAAGCCGGCTGTGCGCCGCCCAATGAGCCTGGCTCGGGGCGGGCGGGGTAATCGGCCAGAGGTCCTGGTGGTGACTGGAGCGCCGAGCTGGAACGGCGGTTTTAGGAGGTCCAAGCGGCAGGCAGAGGTCCTGGCCCGTGCAGGAGGTCGGCAAGCAGAACAGGTGCCAGCATTACCCAAGGAGCCTGGCTCCGGGCGGGTGGAACTGGCAGCCTGGTGGCCGGCGGAGCCTGCACGCCCCGGCGGTGGTGGCTGCGGCCGCGGTGGCAGTGGAAGATGGCCTCCGGTGCTCCAGAAGAGAGCACATGGGCGGGAAAAGATGGCCACCGGCTCTCAGCAGAGCGCGGGGCCGAAAAGATGGCTGCGGACTCTCAGCAGAGCGCGGGGCTGAAAAGATGGCCGCGAGCTCTCAGCAGAGCTCGGGGCTGGAAAGATGGCCACCGGCTCTCAGCAGAGCTCGGGGCCGAAAAGATGGCCGTGAGCTCTCAGCAGAGCTCGTGGCTGGAACGATGGCCGCGGACTCTCAGCAGAGCCTGGGGCGGGAAGAAGGCCGCCGGCTCTCCCGGAGAGCGCGGGGCTGGGGAAGAAGGCTTACGGTCCGGGCAGGCACGGGGCAGCAGCGGCGGCAGTGGTGGGAGCAACGCCTGCAAGCGGAGTGCTGGTGTGGGACCTCACAGTCGAGCTGCTGGCGGGTCGGAGAGTCCAGGGCTCAAAAAGAGAGTAAAAATAAAAAGAGAAAAAAGGAAAAAAAAGAAAAAAAATGGGGAGGGACCCATGGTTCTCCCGGTTCGGCACCAAATGATAAGTAAAATAAAAAATTAAATGCGAGTAAAATAAAAATAATGTGCGTACAGCGGAGTGTGAAAAACATGAGAGAGGTCCGGTACACATGGCATGTAAAGTTTTATGGCACGGCTCTCCCGGGGATCAGGGCGAGGCACTGTGGGGCCCGCGCGCCTGTCCGAAGCTTGAGGACGCGGGCTCTCCTTTTCAAGGTATGCATCTCGCGAGATGGGGGTTTACTCGTGGGAACACCCAATTCTCGCGGGGTTTCAGCCCCTCCCTTGCCCTGCAGAGGTCATGTGACACAAAGTCACATGAGTGCAGGACCCAACTTAACATATTCTACCTCTTAGCTACCTCCCTCAGTCCTTTCATTTTTAATTTGAAACAGGGTCTTGATAAGTTCCTGAGGGTCTGGCTTAGTCACTTAGGCTGATCTTGAACCTGACATACTCATACCTCAACATCCCAACTGCTGGGATTACAGGTGAACTACCATTCCTGGATTATATATGTTGGATAGTAATCCCTCATCAGATGTATGATTTGCAAATATTAATTTTCATTCTATATAATGCCTTTGTATTCAGTTAAGTGTTTCTTTTTCTGTTGGGAAGCTTTGATTTTCTTTCCCATGACCTCTCTCTCTCCTTTCCCCTCCCTCCCTTCATTCCTGCCTTTTCTTCTCCACCTTCTTCTCTCTCCCTTCCTCTCATTGAGTTTTGCCTCCTTTTCCTCCTGGTATACTTTGGGGCATTAGGGCTTCTTTTGTGATTATAGAATAAATAAAAATGAAAATTAATCATGTAATCTTTAAAACTTACCCCATGCAATGAAAACTCACTCCATTAGAGCCATGTTGTAAACACTGGGGTTGAACTTTCTGGATATGTTCAATCTTGCTTTCTTTTTTAATTTAGATTATGGCACATAATAGAGCTGGTTTACTTACTTAACTTGATCTATCATAAATCTGTTTGGGAGACTTCACACCCATTGGCATGACTGCTATCCTAAAAACAAACTAAGTGCTGGTAAGGACACAGATAAATTGAAACACATAGCATTATTGGTGGGATTGTAAAATGGTGCAGCTGTTAGGAAAACAGTATGGTAATTCCTTAAAAAATTAAAAGTAGAATTGTTATAGGGTCCAGATATTCCACTTCTTGATATATACCTAAAAGAACAGGGGATCTCCAAGAGATATGTGTATATTCATATTCATAGAAGCGTCAGTCACCAAAGCTAAAGGTGGAAGCAACCCAAGTGTCCACAGAGAGATGAACGAATAAATAAAATATGTACATACAATAGAATATTATTTGACCCTAAAATGGAAGATAATTCTAACACACACTTGTAAACCTTGAAGATGCTGGGCTCTGTGAATAAGCCAGTCATAAAAGGGCAAACATATGATTCTACTTTATGAAGTATTTAGGACAGTCAACTTTATAAAAACACAAAGTAGAATGGTAGTTATGAGGAGGTGATGAGAGGGAGAATGGTGAGTTCATGTTTATTGGATACAGAGTTTTGGTTCGAGAAGATAAAAGAAGTTCTAGATATGGATGGTGTGATGGTCATACAACAGTGCTAGTGGACTTAATATAACCAAATTGAACTGTACGTTTAAATATGGTTAAGATAAGGACTGGGGATATAGCTCAGGGATATAACACTTGTTAAGCATGCATGAGATTTGGGTTCAGTTTCTATGAAAAAAGGTTAAGATGGTGAATTATATTTCATGTGTATTTTACCACATATTTAAACATTTTAAAGATAAAACTTTTTTATGGTACTGGGAATTTAACCCAGAGGCATCCTATCTCTGAACTATGTCCCCAGCTTAATTTTATTTCTTATTTGGAAACAGGAGTCTCACTATGTTGTGGAAGGCCTCACTAATTGACGAGACTGGCTTCGAACCTGTGATCCTCCTGTCTCAGCCTCCCAGGTACTGGAATTACAGTGTGCACCACCATGCCCAGCTGATAAAAACATTTTTTGAAAACCCTTTTTGGAGCCAGGCATGGTCTTGCATGCTTATAATCTCAGTACTTGCGAGGCTGAGACAAGAGGATCGTAGTTTCGTGGCCAGTCTTAGCTGTTTAGGCCCTCTGCAACCTAGTGAGACCCTATTTCTAAATAAAAAATAAAATATAGGGCTGGAGATGTAGCTTGAAGGCAGAATGCCCCCAAGTTCCATCCCTCGTACTTAAAAAACAAAAACAAAAACAAAAAAAACTAACAACCCCCTTTTTGGAAGGCCTGTTGTACTCTATTTTTCACTGGCTAGGAAATTCTGTAATCTTAGTACTCAAGTTTGACAATGTTTGTTAGTAGCTGACATAGAATGAATACTTACTTATATCATTTCATTTCATTTACTCAGCAAATTATGAAGCAGGTAATACAATTATCTTCATTTTAAAGATAAGTGTAATGTTCTTAAAAGCCCAGCCATTATATTGTTTTCTTGAGCATTCTTAAGAGAGGCATAAAGTATTGCATTTTCCTGTCAATTAGAGATATTGAACATCTTTTAATATAATATACTTGGTGACTATGTGTCTTATTTGTCTTATTTAGAGAAATATCTATTCAAATCTTTTGCCCTTTTTATTTATTTATTTATTTTTTTTTTTTGGTGGTACTGAGGTTCCTGGAAACCCTTCTACCTCTGGGCTACACTCCCAGGCCTATTTTTATATTTTTATTTAGAAACAGTGTCTCTCTTAAACCAGTGAGGCTGGCTTCGAACCTGCTCAATCCTCCTGTCTCTGCCTCCTAAGCACGGGGATTACAAGCATGCACCACCATGCCCGGCTCTTTTGCCCATTTTTAACTGGAATTTTTTCTATTAATTTTAGTCCAATGAAGTAGAGGGGACACAGGCATCTACTTCTATATACCTATAAAGTTTTAGAATAAGTTGGTCCTAAGTATAGCTGTATATTGTCTCATTAGAAATAAATAAATAGAAATAAAAATAGAAATAAAAATAAAATTTGAAAAACAAATGTCACTCAGATATTTTCCCCATCCAGTTGGTGTTGAACACCATAGGTCTAACTCAGAACCTGGAACCATTCTGGGATCAGAGAATTGAATGAGAAGCATGCTTTAGTTTCTCTCTCCTCTCCCTCTCTCTCCTCCCATAGACTCCGTAATTAGTTTGCCTTTTAGTTCTCTGATCTCAATGTTTCCAGTCCTATTACTTCTAAGAATAGGCCCAGTTTGGGTGCCACATAATCAAAACTTCATATCTTCAAATCAACATCAAAACTTCAAATTCTTCCTAAAGGGCACACATTCATATGTTTCTGCACAAGTCTGCTCAGAGTACCACACCAAGTCGTGTGTGAGGGAGCTGGGTCTTTCTGGTTTCCAGGCTTGAAGGGTTTCCTGTTATTAGCAATAATCCTGAGTTATAGAATCTGGAAAAGTGCTAGATGACTTCAGTAAGTGGGTGAGAAATGGTCAATTGATGACTCTGGAAGGTGACAAAGTTAAATTACTTCCATGATGGCTTAGAGCAGTACTTAACAGCAATATGCCATGGCTCATTGGCTGGGAAGAACATGGTAAGATAATGGGTTCTTTTTAACTATCTAATCTCCTATTAATTTCTCCCCAACACGAACTGTGTCTTACTCCTCCCTGTGTCCAGCCCAGCATTTGGCACAGTGTCCTGACAGCAAGTGGGCACAGAACTGATTGCCTGAATGAATGCATGCTCTGTTCAAAGCTTTATCAGTTACCATCTAATAAATGTAATCATTTCTGTAGTGAAGACTCCTACGTCCTGACATTGTCAGAAACCACACTGCCAAAGTAAATCCATGGAGTTCCCTTTGGAGTGACATAAGGTTCAACCCATCCGTGTCTCTCTGCTCCCCTATGGTCCAGTGGAATGTTGTCCTGGAGTATGGAAACCTAGGTTTCTTGGATATGGCCAAGTTTAGAGGAAGGCATGGTAAAGGACACTGGGGAAGGTGGGAGAAGCACTCTAGGGTTCCAAAGCCAGCTGGCTGGGGTGTAGGTCAGTGGTAGAACACCTGCTAACATGCCGGAGTCCCTGGGTTCAATCCCCAGTACAGAGAGGAAGGAAGGAAGGCCTTGGAAAATTCTCCCTTACTATGCATGTTCCCTACTACAAGGCTGTATATATGGTGGAAGAGAAAGAGACTGAAGAAACTTGCACTTGGATCTTGTATGACTCCAAAGCTAATCTGTGATTGGCATTTGTGGGAAGGAAAAGCAAAGAACTTCCTCATTTCTTCCAGGACACCTTCAGGGGAGGAAATGGAGTAGTTCTGAGCTCTTCTCCGTTTCTTTCATTTGTACATAGTTTAGCCTTATCATTGTATAGAAGAGAAGACTAAGGACCAGGGTGGCAAAGTGACTACTTGGTTACCTCATTAGCACTGTCCTGGAACAAAGATCCAGGCCTTTCGACTCACTAGGCGACAACTCCTACCACTAACTACCCCTCTATCTAATACCAGACCCCTCTCTCAGAGCCCCCTTCTGTTAGCCTCCCACACCATCAAAAAAACAACAGTCGACGGGACATTCCATGTCCCAGGCACAGGGCATTATTCATGTATTTTATTTAATCCTAACAACTTTCTAAAGTCAATACAATCATAATCGCTGCATCATAGATGAGCCTGCTGAAGTTGAGAGAGGCTGAAGAGCGTACCTGAGGCTCGCAGCGAGTGTTGATTGGAAGCCCACCTTCTCACTGTGCCCTGGCGCCCGGCATGGTCTCCATTCCTCAGCTCTGCAGAGGCACGGAGCTTGCTCTTTCCTATCAGTCATTCATGTTCAAGTGCAAATAGCCTGTATCTTAGCTTAAGCACCATGGACCAGGTGGTTTAAATAACAGAATCTTCACATAACCCTAGAGGCTAGAAGTCTGAGATCATGGTGTCTAGTGAATTGGTTTCTTCTGAGGCTCCTCCCTTCCCTTGCAGGTGGCTACTCCCTGGGTCTCCTCACTAGGCTCCCTTCTGTACATCTGAGTCCTAATCCCCCATTCTCTCTCTTTCTCTCTCTCTCTCTCTTTTTTTGGTGGTACTGGTGCTCCTGGAAGCCCTTCTACCTCCAGGCTACACTCCCAGACCTATTTTTACATTTCTATTTTGGAAACAGGGTCTCCTAAGCCAGCGTGTGCGCCTGGCTTCGAACCTGCACTATCTTCCTGTCTCTGCCTCCTAAGCATGGGGATTATAAGCGTGTTCCACCACACCCGGCTCCCCTTCTTTTACATTATTATTATTATTATTATTATTATTATTATTATTATTATTATTATCTGGTGGCATAGGGGTAGAACCCAGGGGCTTTCTACCTCTGGCCAGTACTTGTCTACTTTTTTGTGTGTGTGTGGTACTGGGGTGGAACCCAGAGGCTTTCTACCTCTGGGCTATACTCCCAGACCTATTTTTATATTTTATTTGGAAACAGGGTCTCACTAAGTTGCTGAGAGCCTCACTAAGTAGCTGAGGCTGGCTTCGAAACTGTGCGATCCTCCTGTCTCAGCCTCCCAAGCACAGGGATTATAAGCATGTGCCACCATGCCCAGCTCCCCTTCTTTTAATGACACTCATCATAGTAGATTAAGGGAACACATTAATGACCTGGTTTTCACTTAATTACCTCTACAATGGCTTATCTTCTAATACTCTCACATTCAGAGATTCTGGGGTTGGGACTTCAGCATATGAATTTGAATGGGGGAAGGGCAGAATTCGGCCCATAACAGCCTGATCTGTTTTCCTTTTCAAGCATATTTTTATTTTGAAAGAAGTATGATAGAAAAATGCCTTAGGCTAAAAGGATCACCTAAAGTAAGTGTTTAAGCACTAGACCAATGTAGTATGTTTAAGGAGAGGTGGGGAGAAGACAGGTTGAATATTGTTTTTAACTTCACATCCAACAATATTAGCCAATCCTCATTCACATGTGTGGATTCTCAGGTCATTTTAAGGTACTTAGATTATAGGATAAAAACAATCCAAACTAGTGATGCTGGTTCCCTGGAACTTCATTGGCACCACACATTTCTAATGATCATTCTTTCTGGAAGAATCGGGAACTCCCACTATTTAATATGATCAACACCAGTTTTCAAATTCCAGAGGTGCCTTGGGTCAATTCTCAGAGCCAATGAAGAACACAACTCCAGAACCATTTACTGTGAGCTTAGGAGCTATTTGCTTGGTGTGCAAATAATTTCCCCGCTCCTGATTGAAGAGTGGCCAATTTCTCTTTTTTAGGAAGGTCCTCAGTTCTGTTTATAAAACCTCTTTTGTCATAAAATCGAGACCTAGCGAGCCTCTAGGTGCACTCTGGCTATTTCCTGGAATGATGTAAAAATCAAAGGCAGGATGTAGGGGCAGTTTGTGTCCGGGGACCTCAAGCACTGCCCACCTGGAGCCCCTCCAATGCAGAGTCCATGAGGGAATGAGGAAGAAACTGCAAAAACTGTGGTCACAAAGCTGGGGGCCGCCTGGGTTTCCCCTCCTGGGTTTTGTGGAATCTGCACAAAGGCCCCATTGTTCAGAACAGAAAGAAGTGCCAAGCCCTTGTCCTGAAAAAGAGTAGGCACCTCTCCCTGTCTCTTCCCCCTCCTCCAGCCAACCTGGCGTTTGAACCTGCAGGTCAGGTCAAGCGAGTTGGTGTGCACAGCGCGTTATTCTACTTGACAAGAGCCCCATCAAATGGGTGTCTACTTAGTAACTGATAAATAATGCCTGGTGCTTCCCTTTCTTCCATCCTTGCTGCCCCCAAAACCCAGGCTTTATTTTCTCTTAAAGAATAGTCAAATCTAGATTAAACCAATCCACAAGATGGCAAAACATTAAAACCGAGGTCCCTATACTTGGTGTCTAATGCAGCTTGTCTGCTAACTCAGCGCGATCCATGTGAGTAGCTCACCTTATTTGTCTTGCTGTGAAGTCATTTCTAAGTTCCCTGCTAGTTCGCCCTATGGCCCTCACAGGACATGAACCTACCAGTGTGTAGCCAATCATGAAGCGGAGGGCTGGGTGACCCAGCCAGGCCATCCTCACCTTGTGTGTGAGGGATGGCAGGGGTGACTGGTTCTGCCTTCGGCTGGGCGAGGAGGCAGGGTGCTGCAGGCTGGGGGCTGTAGTCTCCCTCCCAGAGGGCCCTCCTTGGAACATGTCTGGGCTTCACCCCGAGCGCTGGATAGAACAGGTCAGGGCCCGAGCCAGAGGGCGGTATGAGGGAGGGATGGCTCCACACATTTGTTTTTGATCCTCAGAGCACATCAGATGGACTTAGGATAACTTGGGATCTCAGAGTGAGCATTCTTGTCTGGAGGCCAGAGGACAGTGCCAGAACCTTCTCTGCTAGGTTGAGCCAAAGGGTGGCGCTTCCCCTCCAAGGGTGGGGAGGCTGAAGGCCGGCTTCCTGCTGCAAGTAGAGGCAGATGAGGCTATTTTTCCTGTTCAGAGGCCTTAGGCACTGTGGCTAGCAAAGAACCTTTCTAACCCTTTCCTTTTTCTTTTTCTTCTGTCCTTCCTTTTCTTTTCCTCTCTTCCACAAAAGCATTTGTTTTGTCTTTTCAAAGCCATAACAAAACTGTTAGCTGTTTCTAAATAAGAGGATGAGACCACACTGAAGATCAATTCCTGCCTCATGAAACATCCTCTCACTAGTAAGGTGGTCTGTTTGGAAGACTGAATAATCTTTCTTGGGTCATCAAGAACTGTTTATTACACATTGTTCAGAAAACCTGAAAAGGTTGACATTATAATGTTAGATCTTTTCCCACACACTTGATAAATACATTCCATGTCCTAGAAATTTCTTAGACACATACATCAAGCCACTCATGTGCTGCTAGTTTGTAAATAACCCGAAATTTTTCTTCATGGAGGTGGAAGGGGTTTTTTCACATGATTCATCACCATCTGGTCAAATAGCAGGAAATTAGATGTTTGGCAAATTTCTTTCCTTTTTTTTTTTTTGGCCAATGGATTCTCTTTTTCCCGAAGAAGTGAAACATGTGCTCCATGGCCTCTGACCTGCAAGAGGTCTCACACTCTTTATTGTTGCAATCTGGGAACTCGGTGTGTCCGTACCGCCATAGAGCTGTGGGCCGCAGGGCACAGCTGCTTGGGGTTAACGACTCGGTGCCACCATCTGTACTGAGTCGTGTCCCTGGTGTCCACCACACAGACACTTGCTGAGGCCAGGTTGGTGCTCACAACCCCAAGTCAGCATCCTGCTCATCAGAGCAGCTTCCCAGGGAGAAAGGCCAGTTTTCTGAGCATTAAAGCATTCAGGTGAGTCAGGCTCTGTATCTGGGGAGTCTGCAGACCATATTAGTCAGCCAGCCAGTGTGACACTTTGGACGCCCATATGGGCGCCTGACTAATCAGTTGGGTTGAACAGCTTCCTTTTCTGCAGACAGATCCGATGGTCCAGTGGCGGTGGTTGTGCAGAGGGGCTGCTGTAGCCAGGGCTCGGTGTTCTCGTGTCAGGCGGAGGAGCCAGGAGCCCTTGTTCTTTGCTGTGACTGTTTTTAACTCACCCAGTGTGAACTGACACAGAGGCTGGGCTGCAGCCGGGCAACCTGGCCAGGGATCTATCTGGTCCTTGGGTTGGTCAGTGGGGCTGAAGGTCTGAGAGGTAGAATTTCAGATGTGTAAGAGGAGACCGGGACACGTCCACACAGGGTACGCAGGGCGTTCTCATCCCAACAAATGTGGGCAGAGGGGTGTGCTCGCCATGTATGAATCAGGAAGAAAACTTTGGGAAAAAAGAGAACCCAAGCAGAGTGAGGCTTTACAGAGACAGCGACAGCCCCTTGTTATGGGATGCCGTCAGCTTATGCCACGGTGGGGAAGGAAATGCTAAGATCAACACGTTAGCACAGATGCCTTCCCTCAAACCCCATGATACCCTGGGACAAGTGATGAGCTTGAGGCAGGAGAAGTTTCCAGAAGTTCAGAAGCTCCTACACAGTACATGCTGTGGGTAATAAGGATGATTTGTGGGGCACAGAACTGACATTTACCTAGTGATTCTTTTTGCCTTTATTCAAAAGTTTGAGGCATAGATGTGTTATACTCCATGTTTGTTTCGTTAATATATTGGTTGTGTTTGATATGTCTTAAAAGTGTGAGGCCCTGGGAGAAAGTTTAGAATCGATAGGGCACAGTATTTTTCTTCTAGGATAAAAGAGAAAATGTCCTTAGGAAAAAGTTGCAATGTTTATATATACTTGGATATACTGTAAGAATTCTAAAAGTGGTCATTTCTCAGTTTTAAAACTGATTTGGTGCGTATCTTAAAACGTATTATTAAGAGATTTGGCCTGTTTCCTGGCTTATGACATGGAAAAGTTTGTATATTATGTCTAAGTTAGCAGGGCCGTCTTAAGACAACAACCATCTAATGGTTTCTTTCTACCCACGTTCCCCTGCCCTGCGCACCTGGGCAGGCTGCTAGTCATTTCTGCACACGTGTTCCATGGTCTGTAGACAAGAGGAGCTCACTTTATTTACTTCTATTTTGGGTGGTGGAATGCTCTTAGCATCTTGCTTAAGAATGATAGATATGCATTAATGGCAATTCTCCAAAGAACATTTTCTCATTATCTGTATAAAAAAGCACATTAATGTCACAAACAAAATCAGTTAAAATGACTGATATGTATAAGCTAAGCAAACTTAAAATTTTTTGCATATTTGACGATCTCACTAGAGGTTCTTAGATTATGAAAGGGCACTAAGAAAAATTTCTAAGGACCAGCCTTTTGGAACTAAGAAATAATGACAAACCCAATTTGTTAGTTTTCCAAACTCAAATAAACGCATCCTGATATGCTTATCGTCCTCTCTGAAGACAGCAGGGAACTTGGAAGGCTGGAAAGAAGAGGCTCCTCTGGGAACTGGGGGTCCCCAAACCTGCTCACTGGTCTCCATGTTTTATCAGTCTACTGCTGCAGAAGACAGTGCCCCAAACCTGGATGCACTTGTTCCTTGGCTCAGAAAACACCGGAGCCCCAAGCCCAAGCTCCCAGAACGGCTGCAAGTCTCTGGTCTGTTTCCCACACACTCACTGTCCCCACCCGTGTAGGCACACCCTGGACTCACAGCAAAGGGGTCCCCGCCCCCCGCCAAGCCCTTTTCCCCTGTGTGTGCCATTGCTCATGAGCTGGCAGCTGCTGCTGTGCCCTGCAGCCCCGCATTTGGAAATCTTACCTTCTCTTCATTCCCTGAGCCAGGCAGGAGTCCCCACGCCCTCCTTTGCCTTCCTCCCACTTGACAGTAGCTCTTCCTTCTCCTTGGTATTCAACTATCACACGCATTTTCCGCACTAGTCTCCCAGGCTACTGCATCAGAGACTCTTAGAAGTTAATCTTTCATCCCTTACAGTTACTTGAAAATACGTGTTCAGACTCCCTTATCTGAAATGTTTGGGAGCAGAAGTGTATGGATTTCACAGTTGTTTTTTTCTAGACTTTGGAATATTTGCATACACATAATGAGGTGTTTTGGACTTCACAGTTTTTTTCTAGGCCTTGGAATATTTGCATACACACAGCCGCTTGGGAGAGCCCAGGTAGTAAGGTAGTGCTGACCAGCCCATGGGGACTGAGCAAAGTACTGCGAGAGATAAGACAGAAAACTCAGTCTCTCGGATGGAATCCCAGTCTGAACACAGAATTCATTTGTTTCATATATGCTTTATCCACACATAGCCTGAGACTTTTTTTTTTGGTGTAGTTTTAGTGCACTGTGTTTCAAGTGTGAACTGTCACGTGAGGTCAAGAGTGGAATTTTCCACTTGTGACATATTGACATATTGAAGTTCATAAAGTTTCAGATTTTGGAGCATTTTGAATTCAGGGTTTATTAAGTACAAAGGGCTTAATAAACTTTAAATTTACTATTTTCCTTTTAAAGTATATATTAGCCACCATTTGGGTGTGCTAAATCTTTAAGGAGACACATGAAGGTCAGCAAAACATCACTAATATAGATTAAATGTGAGATACTTGTCCGGATTGGAAGAGATGTCTTTTCATTAGAATATTGTTTCTAAGCCAGGCGTGGTGTTGCACGCTTGTAATCCTAGGATTTGGGAGGCTGAGACAGGAGGATTGAGGTACGCTTCAGCTACTTAAATGAGGCCCTTTGCAACTCAGCGAGACTCTATTTCAAAATAAAGAATTAAAAAAAAAAAAGGTCTTGGGGGTGTAGCTCAAAGGTTCCATCCCCAGTACCACACACACACACACACACACGCACACACAAAAAACAACAGAATATTGTTTCCAAATTATGAATGACCTGAGTGGGGCTGTCACGTGTCGTTCTGCCTTTCATTGATCCAGGCAAATGATTTGAAATGACGGTATCACAAGAGCTTTAGCAGAGTCTCCTCTGTGTCTCAAATCCAGCCAAATTCTGAAAATGTAAGTAGATGCTCCCAGAATCTCCTCTACCTAAAAGAGCTTTTTTTCTTTCCTACATTTATTCCAGTTATATTCATATTATTGATTGACTCTGACAGAATAAACTGTAGCCTAGCTCTTGTCAAAATTAGTGAAACTGATGAATTGATTTTATTAAAAATGAGAGGTTTTACCAGGCGTGGTGGTGCACGCTTGTAATCTCCGCGCTTGGGAGGCGGAGACAGGAGGATTGCGCAGGTTCAAAGCCAGCCGTGCTGGCTTAAGAGACCCTGTTTCCAAATAAAAAAAAATATATAAAATAGGTCTGGGAGTGTAGCCCGGAGGTAGAAGGGCTTCCAGGAACCCCAGTACCACCAAAAATTAAAAAAAGAGAGAGGTTTTATTTTATAAGGCAAAATATGAAGGTGAAAATTTTTGAATTTTTTTCTTGCTTTTTATGCCTCACATGTGCAGGGAAATTCAGAATAATTGCTTAGTTAGCAATTATTCTTTGATTAAAGACCTTTAGTAACTTAAGCAGGTTTCACAAAGTTTTGCAGCAGGGTAACATTTATGCTCGCTTCAATAGCGATATCTAATAGATAACCAAGGTAAAAAAAAATGTGACATTTTAGGATGAAGTAAAGTGAACAGCTACTTTTAAATCTTCACTTTTTTTTTACTGTAATTAGTAAATAGAATTTAGTTATTTTCAGAAGCCAGTTTATATGAAATGTATAAAGCAGATGTCTGTCCTTTCAGTGCTAGTACAAGTCTAACTAACAGAAACTAACATTTAGTAAATGCTTACTCTGTGCTAGGCACTCCTCTAACTTTTTTACATATATTAAATAATTTAATTCTATAAGACAGCATAATCCTTGGAGAATTTAGGAGACATTACAGAATCATCATTTTATCTTAGAGATGAAGTAATAGGCACAGAAAGGTTAAGCAGCCTGCCTGAGCCACACAGCTGGGAGGTGGTAGAGTAAGGGCACTAAGGCAGGGCCGTCCAACCAGTAGGGACGGAGTGAAGCCCCAAAGGCGATAAGAAGTCTCAGTCTGTGCCGCCACGATGCTGCGGCCTAATACAGAAGCCACGCACACAGTTCCAAGGGGTGCAAGAGACAGAGGACAGCAGAGGGGTTCAGAGAAAAGGCTGGAGGAGGTCTGCAGAGGGAGAGCGCTGTGGGCGGAGTTGCTGAGGAAGGCCTGAGGGGCGGTGTGGGTCGTGGGAGCGGGGAAGGCAGCGGTCAGCTTTGTTGCAGCCCAGAGGGGCTTGCTGATGCTCTGGTGCATGAGCAAAAATGTGAAGGTGGGAAAGCTGCTGGGGTCACACTGCAGAGACACGCGCACTTTCCTGGAGAAGAGACAAGAAGCTACAGGGGGAAAGGGGAGCTACTGTGGGGATGGAAAGCAACTCCAGGAAACAGCTATTTAAGAAGATAACTCTGCCAGTCCTTGGGAGGCTGAGATAAGAGGATCGAAGTTTGAGGCCAGTTGCAGCCACTTAGTGAGACTCAGCAATGTAGTGAAGCCCTGTTTCCAAACAAAAAATAAAAAGGGCTGGGATAGAACTTGGAAGTAGAACCCAGCTACGTGCAACCCCCAGTACCAATAATAACTTGAGCTGCTGTCTTCAGAGTGGATGGAGACAGAGATCCAGGACAGGAAAGCCTGGTGGGGACAGGCGAAGGGAGCCCAGGCAGGTGGGAGCAGAGCGGTGGACTCCGGGCTTTTACAGCCAGCCTGGCTCTCTAACTGTGCACCCTCCGGTGACTCCTTCACCTTCTCTGTGAGCTGGAAACAGGGAAGTGGCCCCTCCTTTGTGGCACTGGTGGTAAATGATGATTGTAAAAACTCAAGCACCCTGTGTGCCCATAGCAGGTGCTCAGTTACGGGCACTGAGGACCATCGCTGCCATTACTGATGTCACAAGTGATAGGGTTAGAGAGAGCAGAGGCCCTTGGAGGAAGCACTGAGGGCTCACGAAACTCTGTTA
The DNA here is from genome assembly GCF_963383645.1 of Muscardinus avellanarius. Lineage (NCBI taxonomy): Eukaryota > Metazoa > Chordata > Mammalia > Rodentia > Gliridae > Muscardinus > Muscardinus avellanarius. The sequence continues at coordinate 56,754,684 of NC_137798.1, forward strand.
GGAAAGGCGAGGATGGCTTTAGTAGAAATAAGAACAACTTGCCGGGCGTGGTGGCGCACGCTTGTAATCCCCACGCTTGGGAGGCTGAGACAGGAGGATCGCACGGGTTCGAAGCCAGCCTCAGCTACTTAGGCTCTCAGCAACTTAGTGTGACCCAGTTTCCAAATAAAATATAAAATAGGTCTGGGAGTATAGCCCAGAGGTAGAAAGCCTCTGGGTTCCACCACAGTACCACCAAAAAAAAAAAAAAAAAAAAAAAGAAAGAAGGAAATAAGAACAACTTGAGCAAGGAAAGAGGAGCGGAGTTTTACACAGCACAGAAGCCTGGCCTTGTAGGTAGTCCAGGAGCTCCGCAGGGTGGGAAGATTGGGCAGAGGCTTGCAATTAGCGGTCACCTAAAAGGAGATTGTGCTTAACCGGCTTAGGAGAGTAAGTTGGGGCTCCTTGCCAGGAGCACAGCTCTGCAGGCCTTGCGCAATGTTCGTGCACCCTGGTGGGCCATAATTTTTATTAGCTTTAATTAGCAGGTTGCAGGCACAGTTGGATTGAACCTCATTCTGCACGGGACAACATGCATGGTGGACAGAGTTAACAGGCGGGGTAACAGATCCGATCCGGCGTGGTTGCCTCGACAGGCTTGGGAGGGACCAGGGTGGGAATACCGCAAAGCTCCTCTACACCCACAGGAGGGAGAACAAGCAAGCCCCCTCCCTGGGCATTGTTTACCCTAGAGAACAAAAGAGAAAAAAGGGGAATCTCTGATATCCCCAAACCCTGACACCAGTGGCCCTGAAAAAAGACCTTTTTGATGATGGGGTAGGAAGAAGAAGGGAGGAAGGATGAGGGAAGAGGGAAAACCTGGCCGCTGTGTCCCCAACTGCAGAGGTGACCTTGAACCAGTCATTTGCTTCTCTGGTACCTATTTTTTTCTCTTATATTGTCAAGGTCAGACTGGAATCATAACTAAAAACTGAATCATAGTACTCCTCCCATCATGATGGCGGCACCCTTAGGAAGTGGCTTTCAATGGGGATGTGCAAGGTAAAGGGGGACTGGGTAACTTCAAGAAGCACTAATGCCATTTTTTCATCTCCCCTTACATCTTCTGAAAGAAAATTGCCCAATTTCTTCTTGTTCTAGCAATTTATGGGTTTATGATGGGTTAGAAAAAAGCCTGCCATTTTGATACAGAGAACAGAAACTCTGATTCTGCATAGATGGTGTTAACTTTTACTTTCAAAGTTTCTTGTGCACGACATACACTTATACATTTTTTCTGCTTGCTTTTTTTGTAATTGGCCAACAATGATTTAATGCCCACTATAAGTCTGGTAGGACTTTAAGCACAGTTCAAATAAAACAGGATCATCCAAAACATAGAAACCGAAACATTTTCATACTGGAAGGGATTTTAGAGGTTATCTGTTCTGCAACCCCTCCAGGTTACAGAGCGAGGGAGGTCGGGATGCCTGCTCAAGGTCACAGAGCAGACTGAAGTAGAGCTGGGCGCAGAACTCAGCTCCGTGGTATTTGTGTCGGAGTCACGGGGAGGGGAAGCAAAGCAGCATTGACCTCACACTCCCACTGGCACGATGGTTGGGCAGCAGGTGTCCCCACTGGTACCGCAGAGTCCCTGGAGGTGCCGGGAGACCCGCAGACTCTTGGGTCTCTACCTAGAAAGGGGATTCAATAATCTGAGAATCAGCATTTTAAGACATTCCCCAAGTTATTCTGACAGAGAATCCCCAAGGACAACTTTAAAAAAAAATTGAATTCTGTTGGTATATTATATCCTTACTGAGGTTTGAATTTGGGGTCAGTTAGGCCCAATTCATGCTGAGCACAGTGGGCCCCAACCAGAGACACAGGGCAACATGCTTGTCCACCCGTGCAGTGAGTAAAATGTTAGCACCACGCAAGGATCTGAGGCTCTGGTCAGCACCTCATCCAGTCTCAACAAGGCCTAGGTGAAGGTCTCATGCTGCTGGGACAGCCCTGCTGGCTCTTCCAGACTCTGAGATCACTAACTCTACACCGTCTCAGCTGGATTCCCAGTCGGATTCAACATGAACACTGAAGAGGGAATGGACAACGAGCCTTTCCAGTTATCCACCACATCGTTTTTTCTTGTTATAATTTTCTGTGTGTGAGACTGGGGGTTGAACCCAGAGGTAGTCTACTACTGAGCTACACCCCAGCCCTTTTTATTTATTATTTTGAAACAAGGTCAAAATTGCCCACGCTGACCTTGAATTTGGCAATCCTTCTGCCTGAGCCTTCCGGATACTGGGATTACAAGAATGTTCCATTGCACCAGCTTTTCATCTCATGTTTTTTTGTTTTGTTTTTGGTTTTGGTATTTTTGGTGGTACTGGGTTTCCTGGAAACCCTTCTACCTCTGGGCTACACTCCCAGAGCTATTTTATATTTTTGTTTGGAAACAGAGTCTCTTAAACCAGCACAGCTGGCTTCGAACCTGCGCGATCCTCCTGTCTCCACCTCCCAAGCGCGGGGATTACAAACGTGCGCAACCATGCCCGGTGCTTATTCTTTATTTTGAAACAGGGTCTCACTAAGTTGCAGAGGGCCTCACTAAGTAGCTGAGGCTGGCTACGAATCTGCAATCCTCCTGTATCAGCCGCCCAAGTACTGGGATTACAAGCGTGCATCACCATGCCTGGCTTTATTTTTTATTTGGAAAAAGGGCTCACTTTTTCCAAATTATAATCATATGCCACTGCATCTGTACTGATTTTTAGTAGTCCGTCCTTCCTTCCTTCTTTCCTTCCTTCCTTCCTTCCTTCCTTCCTTCCTTCCTTCCTTCCTTTTATACTAGGAATTGAACCCAGGAGCATTCCACCTCCAAGATACACCCCTAGCCCAATCCAATTTAATGTGTGTGTGTGTGTGTGTGTGTGTGTGTGTGTGTGTGTGTGTGTGTGGTACTGGGGATGGAACCACAGGTTTTCTACCTCTGAGCTATACCTCCAGCCTACTTTTTTATTTTATTTATTTATTTTTTGGTAGTACTGGGGATGGAACCCTTCTACCTCCAGGCTACACTCCCAGACCTATTTTATATTTTATTTGGAAACTGGGTCTCTTAAGCCAGAGAGGCTGGCTTCGAACCCGCGCGATCCTCCTGCCTCCTACTCCCAAGCTCGGGGATTACAAGTGTGCACTACCACGCCCGGCTCATCACATGGTTTTGATGGCATTTGGATTCCAATGACATTAACAAAAACTCGAAGACATTTTTTGCACACCTGGATAAGATAACCCAAATTTTAGGGAAGTGTGTGAGCTCAATTATTTTAGAAAGTTATTCTATTTATTAGCTGTTTGTGTTTTTTTTTAATTATTTGCTACTGTAAGAGAAAATTAACTTAAGAACTCTAGCTAAAATAAAAATGAGGAATTAATATTATGGATAGCTTGGAGAACCATGGCTAGGAATCTTCCCAGGCCTCTAAAATACTGAGCTGGTTACTAGGAAACAAAAATGGCAGCAGGAAGCAGATTTTAGCCTCTTTGCATCTCCTGTCTTTCACACTTCTCTGCTTTATGCGCCCCCCTCTGGCCCTATGGACATGCTGTGTTTCACAGGATACCCCGTAGCCAAGCCATGGAGTCCCCTAAACCTCAATCAGAGAACAACACTGAAAAAAAACCTCAGACTATACCCTTCTAGGGTTTTTCTTATGCATAAGAATATACTTTAAAAAAAATCAGGGTCATATCTTATGTATTCTTCTATTGCTATTTGTCTTATAGTAATTGTGCCAGAAACATCTTTCCAGTTCATCATTTATTTGTCTGCATAATGATTTTGAGAGCTCACTGGGAATCTATCATGTGGATGTCCAGTAGAATTCTTCAGGTCCAACATCATCAGAGTATCTTGAGACATTATTCTGAACTGAAAATATATCACAAAACATTAATTTTAGATGAAAACATATAAATCAACTTTCCCTTACTTGTCTGGAGAAAAGGCTTCGACATCATTCCTGTTATATTTGACTGCTGGTTTCCTTTGTTGTTGTGGCAGTGGTTCCAACTTGACTTCAATCTTAGTTTTTAAAGAAATTAAAATCTCAGCTAGGCATGGTAGCACATGCCTGTAATGCCAGTACTTGGGAGACTGAGACCAGAGGAACACAGGTTTGAGGCCAGCCTCAGCAGCTTAATGAGACCCTGTTTCAAAAGAATAAATATTTAAAAGGGCTGGGAGTGTAGCTCTGAGACAGAGTGCCCCTCGGCTTAATCCCCAGTATCAAAAAGAAAAAGAAGAAAGAAAAGAGAAATGAAAATCTCTTTTGTAATTTTATTGGTGTACATATTACTTAATTAAATTATGCAATTATAATAAAAAGCTATCGCAACATAAACAGGTTTGGTTACAAGCACAACTGATTCCCGGTGAGTGGCTAGAGGAGCTGGTGGGAGGGTAAGTGTGTGGGTTACCTACAGAGAGTAAAGAGAGCCTGGAGGCCCTGACACTCAGCTCCAGTGCTGGGGTATCAGAAGTGACATTTACATGGAGAACAATGGAGAGGTATGGTTAATCCAGAGGCCTCTCTAGGTTTTAAAGGGCACCTCTACTCTGCAGTAATTTATGTAACCAATTTCCTATGTTGGACATCTAAACATTTTTTTCTGCCCTCATTGTTAAAAAAATAAAGTAGTATTAAATACCTTTGCAGATAAATCTCCATGCCTCTCATAATTATTCCCAGAATTAGAACTGCTGGGTAAAATTATACACATTTTAAAGACTTTTAAATAACCCCTTTTCAAGTTGTTCTCCTGTAAGGTTTCCCTGGATTTGATATTTTAAAATTCAATTTAAAGTAATAAAAGACCTTTTTAATCGACAGTCTAATTAAGCAACCAACTCTGTTTTTCCTGCATGTGGTAGGAATTTAAGTCCTTTATCCTAAAACAATGACTTCACTTCTTTTAAGCCATGGCAGAAAAACACCTTCTTTTTGTTTTCTGTGACAATAGCAACAGTTCCCACGGATGGAATTTCTTTTTCATCTAGTAATTCAGTCCATTTGGTTTTAGGATGTGGCTGGGGAAAATGAGCCAAAGATGCGAGATTTAGGCGACTTGATTTTGATGCTGTGCCGTGGCCGGCGTGGGGCTCGGCCAGGACAGTTTCCATGGTTTGGGAGTTTCTGTTGTAGCAACGAGTTCCTCGGGCATCAGTCTGTAAAATGCAAGGTCCCTCTGTGGGGAACATTTTGAACCCTGAGCGTAAAAGGATCGGATCAGGTGGTGTCTTGGATGAGCTCGCTGGAATGCCCATCCTGCCCCAAGCTTCAGCCAGAAGTAAAACAGTCATCCATTTCTCCCAAGAGGTTTTCCATTGTTTGGAACTTCTCAGTGGGAGTATTCAACTTACTCATGTTAACGGGGGCGCTGGCAGAGTACATGATTTTAATATGAAATCACGATGTTGTGATGGGTTGGGAGTAACTGCTCCTCTCTGACCTCCACCCCAAGTAATTGAGCTGAGGAGGTGGGTACCTGAGAGCTGGATTTACTTGCCCCAAGGGGATTTGTTGGTGGAGATCCTGGCTTGAGAGTGGATATTGGGAAAGAGGCTCTGGAGAAAGCACTGAAAAGAAAGCCAAAATCCCAGCTCTACCAGGACGCCCCTCCTGGGCAAATAGCAAGGGCCAAGGAACCGGGCCAAAGTGAGGGAGTCCAGGACGCGGGAGAGCCCTGGGCCAGTGCAGTGGATGAGGTCTGAGAAGTTCAGTCAAGAGTGGACAGCGCTACCCTTGAGAGTTTTTTTATAAATCTTGGTGACCAGGCTTGGTGGTACACGCCTGTAATCCCAGTACTTGGGAGGCTGAGACAAGAGGATTATAGGTTTGAGGCCAGTGTATAGGAACTTAGCAAAACCCTTCAAAACAAAAATAAAAAGAACTGGGGGTATAGAATGCTCCTGAATTCAATTTCCTGTAACACACACACACACACATACACACACACACACACACAACACACACACATACACACACAACACACACAACAGACACACATACACACACATATACACACGCATGAACAAAAATAAGAGGAAAAGGGAGAGAGAGAGAGAGGGAGAAGACAGGGAAATTGGACAAGTAGCTGGTCCTCTTAACCCTAGATTGAGGGCAGAAGTGTTCCTGAATTCCCTCTTCAGTCTCCCCCCTCTTAGGCTGATAACAGCTTTGAATTCCCCAGTAGAAACTCACAATCGGAGGAGCACGCACTATTAGAAAGCATTTTCAAAATAGAAGGTCCAAAGTAGATCAATAAAACATGTGTAAAGTAAAATAAATAATAATACTATCTACCTGACTTAAGAAAAATAGTTTGTCATTATATTTGAAGTCCTTTTTAGGCTCTCCTTCCTTCAGAGACAATGGTTATACTGACTTTTCTCATCGGTGCATTGTGATTGTAGGTCATAGTGAGGCTCCTAGTGATAGAACATACATGCTCACAGCACAGATGTTTCCCTCTGCTCACCCCGTCCCCTCCCCCACCCCCACACATAATGTTGAAGTTCGTGTCGATAACCTCACATATGAACATAGCATTATTTAAACTGCTTCCAGATTTTTGTGCTAACCATCACCTAGTATTTCTATAAGATCTTACCTTTTAACTGTATTTTCTGTAAAACATATTGCTTAGTTTTACCTATATTTGAATTGTATGTGAGTAGAATCAGACCACTTTTTTAAAAATTAATTTTATGTCTGGGGATTAATCCATGTTCGTGTACCTATTCATAATTTTTGTTTTACTGCTAAATAAAATTAAATTGAATGAATGAATATACCACAAATTTGTTTTATTTTATAATTAAAGGACACTTGGATAATTTGGATTTCTACATGCAAAGGTCTCTCTAGGTTTATTCCTAGGGATGTGGAATCATAGGGTCTACGCGTCTTCAAATTTTAAATTGGTACAACTAAGCCGGGCGTGGTGGCGCACGCTTGTAATCCCTGCGCTTGGGAGGCTGAGACAGGAGGATCGCGCAGGTTCGAAGCCAGCCTCAGCTACTTAGTGAGACCCTGTTTCCAAAAAAAAAAGTCTGGGAGTATAGCCCGGAGGTAGAAAGCCTTTGGGTTCTACCCCCAGTACCACCAAAATAAATAAATAAATAAATAAATAAATAAATAAATAAATAAATAGGTAAAACTACTGTGGAGATCAGTATGTAGGTCCTCAAAAGACTAGGAAGAGTGAGACATCCATACCCTTGTTTATAGCAGCACAAATCACAATAGCCAAACTATGGAACCGATCTAGGTGTCAGTCAACAGATGAGTGAATAAAGAAAATGTGATCCATGCACACAATGGAATTTTGCTCAAGCCACAAAGAACAAAATTATGACATTGGCAAGAAAGTGAATTAAACTGAGAATATTATACTGAGATCAGCCAATCTCTGAAATTCAAGAGATATGTGTTTTCTCTCTTATGTGCAAGCTAGAGAGAAAATAGAAAACAATAGGAACTTCAGATAAAGGAGAAAAGAGATCAGCTGAATAGTGGAAGGAGATTGGGGGTGGAAGGTGGAGAGAGAAAAAAAGAGATTGACGAAGGACACAGTTCAAATAACGTTATGTCCATATATGAAGGTATCACTACCGAGCTCACTCAGTGTATGAGGAGAGGGGTGGTAGAGAGGGAAATACTCACGTGATATGTATATGTGCCCTTGAATGACTCTGCCCCACTATGATGTGTAATTACCATGCACCAATAAAGGTATAGAAATGTCAGTTCAAAAGTCTCAAACTTATTTTAAAATCCTTAATTATTTTCAAAGGGTTGCACCAATCATAACTTCTATTAGTTATGTACAATAATTAAAATCATCACAAATTCTTCTTATTTTTAAATATTTGCTTTTCTAAGAGGCATGAAATACTATTGCATTGTAGTTTTGATTTACATTTTTCCTTAATACTAATTAAGCTGATATGTTTATGTTTATTGGTGTATTTCCTATTTTGTAATATGGTTCAAGCGTTGATCATTTTCCTTTGGCTTTATTTTTATAAATTTTCTTCATATGGTCTGAATACTAAACTTTGTCAGTTGTATTTATTGCCTTTTTACTCTATGATGTTTTTCTGTATTCATAAATGCTTTTAATATAGTTGACATTTACCAATGTTTTCCTCTGTGTTTTAGGCATTTATGTCTCTCTCTCTCTTTTTTTTTTTTTTTTTTGCGGGTCTGTCTGGGAATGGAACCCAGGGACATTTGACCTCCAAGCTATAACCCCTTCCTTATTTTTTATTCTTTATTTTGAAACAGGCTCTCACTAAGTTGCGAAGGGCCTCACGAAGTAGCTAAGGCTGTCCGCGAACCTCGATCCTTCTGTCTCAGCCTCCCAAATGCTAGGATTACAAACATGTGCCACAATGCCTGGTTAATGTCTTATTTTGAAAATGTTTTCTTGGCAGCACATGCTTGTAATCCCAGCATTTGAGAGGCTGAGACAGGAGGGTTTGTGGCCAGCCTCAGCTTCTTAGAAAGGCCCTCCCCAACTTAGTAAAACCCTGTTTCAACAAAAAAAGGGGGGGGGGTGGCGCACCCTTGTAATCCCTGCGCTTGGGAGGCTGAGACAGGAGGATCACGCAGGTTCGAAGCCAGCCTCAGCTGGTTTAAGAGACCCTGTTTTTAAATAAAATATGAAATAGGCCTGGGAGTATAGCCCAGAGGTAGAAGGGCACTGGGTTCCATCCCCAGTACCACCAAAAAAAAAAAAAAAAAAAAGAATAAGCCGGGCATGGTGGCGCACACTTGTAATCCCCGCGGAGACAGGAGGATCATGCAGGTTAGAAGCCAGCCTCGCTGGCTTAAGATACCCTGTTTCCAAATAAAAATATAAAAATGGGTCTGGGAGTGTAGCCTGGCAGTAGAAGGGTTTCCAGGAACCCCAGTACCACACACACACACACACAAAAAGACTAAAAAATAGGGTTGTGAGTGTAGCTCGAAGGTAGAATGCCTTTGGGTTTCATCCCTAGTAACACACACACACACACACACACACACACACACACACACACACACACACACACACACGTTTTCCTAGCTAGGTGTGGTGGCACACACCTGCAATACCAGTACTTGACAATGCAGGGTTGCAAATTCAAACCTAGCCTAAGCAGTTTAGCAATGCTCTGCTTCAAAATGGACGGGGGGCGGGGTGTGTGGCTCAGAGGTAAAATGCTCCTGGATTCAATTCTCAGTACCAAAAAATAAAAAATAAAAAAATAGAGCTTTTCTATCTGTTATTGAATTATTATTTTATATTTATTTTTTTAAATGTTAGTATTAGCCTTTCCCACTGTCTTTAATTCACCTAGAATTGCACTTTTTATATACTTTTATTGTTACATTGCAGTCTCAAATCATAATGTAGCTCATAGTGATGGTGGTGGACATGCACGCAGCTCTTGGAGCTTTCCCTTGGCGCCCTCCCCATTCCTCCTTTCCCCATACAGGGTACTGAGAAGCTGTCAGGTGGTGATCCGTTTGATTTATTTTCCTTGTGGATAACCAATTGTTCTAGTACCATCTTTAAAAAGTCCACCCTTTCTTTATGGTTCTGTAAGGCTCTCTCTGCCATAATCCACACAGGTGCTCTCTGTTCTGTTCCATCTCCAAATCACACTCTATTGCTTTAACTAACGTGCCATGTGATAATTCTTGACATCTAGATAGGTGATTCCTCCACCCTCAGCCTATCCTTCTGCAAGATTATCCTCAAGGCTTCCACATGCGACGTGAGCACAACTTGTCTCGTGTTCATAGCCACACACACCAAAGGGAAATCATTTTAAGAGAGCTCTTGGGGTTTTGATTTGCATTACATTCAACTTACATATTTTTGGAGACTTGGCAGCGTCATAATATTTAGTTAACCAATTCATACCAAAATCTAGCTCTACATTTATTTATTTATCTTTTAAATGATATTTTGATATTTTCTCTATGAAGGCCTTGCACATTTTTAGGTGTATTATATTTATGATGCTATTATACATGATATTTTAAAAGCCTCAGTTCAAGAATTCTTTATCATTGACATTAAGAAATATGATTGAAGCTGGGCATGGTAGCACATGCTTGTAATTCCGGTACTCTGGAGGCTGAGAAAGGAGGATTGCAGGTTCATGGCCAGCCTCAGCTACTTAGTAAGGCCCTCCTCAACTTAGTGAGACCCTGTTTCAAAATAAAGAGTAAAAAAAATAGGGCTGGGGGTGTAGCCCAGAAGTAGAATGCCCCTCAGCTCATTCCCCAATATGGCAGTAGAAAAAACAAAATAGAAATACAATTGATATTTATATCTAGAAAACTTGACAAACTAGTTCTGGTTTTGTTGTTGTTGTTGTTGTTGTTGTTGTTGTTGTTGTTTTAGTGGTACTGGGGTTCCTGGAAACCCTTCTACCTCTGGGCTACACTCCCAGACACCTATTTTTTATATTTTTATTTGGAAACAGGGTCTCTTTAAGCCAGCAAGGCTGGCTTCGAACCTCCGATCCTCCTGTCTCTGCCTCCCAAGCACAGGGATTACAAGGGTGTGCTAACACGCCCAGCTACAGAAAAATTTCCACTTTTCTTTTGTAGTATAAATATTTATGGTGGCTTTCTATATTTAGTAAGTAGAATTTTTAAAGATTGAGTTTTAGACGGGTGTGGTGGTGCATGCTTGTAATCCCAGTCCTTGGGAGGTAGAGACAGGAGGATCAAAGGTTCTAGGCCAGCCTCAGCTATTTGTGAAGCCCTTTGTAACTTAGTGAGACTCTGTTTCAAATAAAAGAATAAAAAATGGGGTTAGGGGTGTAGCTCAGACATAGAATGCCCCTGAATTCAATCCCCACTACCACACACACAAAAATTTTTTTTGAGAAAATTAAGTTTACAATATTTTCTAATTTCTATGTTGATTTCTTCTTTGGCCCATGAGTAATTTAGAAGTGTGTCTCTTAATTTCCAAACATGTGAATATCTTCTTAATTATAATATTATTGTTGGTATCTAATTTAATTACTTTGTTAAAGAACGTGTGATGTGATTTATAGTTTACTTAATTTGGTCAATTATCATAAATGCTTTATGTGTGCTTTGACAGTGTATTTAGTGAAGTTTTCTATTTTATCTAAGTTATCAAATTTATGGGCTTATATAAAGTTCATGCCCATATTATTCTTTTGAATGGAAGACTATGGCTGCTTTAATATGGCTCTTTATTATTTATGGAGTTCTGTCATCTGACTAACATGTTTCAATTTGTGGACCTTTGGAAACTTTAGGATTCATGAACATCCTGAATCTTCATATCGTCTTTTGTTCGAACTGGACAAGTCTCCACTATTAATTACTTCTTTACACTCGTTTTTCTCCCGTTTCCTCTTACTCCATTCCGGTCCTTAAGGAATACTGCTTTGGTTTATGTCAGCACCATCTTCGTCTATTTTACACAACTCTTAACTTTAAGTATCTAAATGATTGTTTCTATTTATTATATTCTGGATGATTTTTTCAAATCTCTCAGCATACGAATTCTCTTTTCAGCTCTGTCAAATCTACTGTTCTTAAATAAGCACGTTGCCTTTTACTCATATTGGAACCTTTTCCTTTTCTTTTTCCTCTAATCTTTTATCACTTCTCATATTTTCAAAGTTATCCTTTATTTCTTTGAATTTGTAAGGTGTTTCCATTGTGTATCCAGTAATTTTAACATCAAAATATTGCCCATGTCTGCTTTTTCAGTCCTTTATTTTCTGACTTTCTTTCATAAAAACTTGTCTTCTGACATTTGGGAAATTTTTAATGAGTTCATTTTTTTTTTTTTTGGTGGTACTGGGGTTCCTGGAAGCCCTTCTACCTCCGGGCTACACTCCTAGACCTATTTTTGCATTTTTATTTGGAAACAGGGTCTCCTAAGCCAGCGCGCGGGGCTAGCTTCGAACCTGCGCGATCCTCCTGTCTCTGCCTCCCAAGCGCGGGGATTACAAGCGTGCGCCACCACGCCCAGCTTATGAGTTCATTTTTAATATGAGTTCATATTTAGCAATTTGGGGCACATGGGTCAGAAAGGTTTCCATCAGAGAGGATTTTGCTTGCTTCTGTTTGGTTTTAGGCTATTAACTCCAAACACCTATAAATATTTGCTTTGAGGGTTTTTAGATGACCTAAGGTTGTATGAAACTACATGAGATATAGTTAGTGGTTAAGAACACTCAGGGAGAACTTTTCTCCCTCCCACGATCCCAATCATATGAGAGAGACAATTTTTCTTATATGCCACAGGGATGGGGCAGGTCTCTTCCTAATCCACCCCTAACTGAGCTTGCAGCCCTTGAAAGCTTTTATGAGGATCTGCTACCAGCCATCCCACACTCTGTGTCCCAGTCATTGTTCCTTCCTCCCTTTTGCATATGGAAACTGAAAATTCCACCTGGATTTGGCAAATCCCTGAGGGCTCACTCTGCTTACATTCTGGATTCCTGCTTTAATTTTTTTTTTCTCTGCCTCAGAGTTTGTCTTAGTTTCTGCACAGTTCATCAAATTGAAAAAGATGGTAAAAAAAAAAAAAAAAAAACCCAGTTCATTTGTGATTTTTAGTTGTTTCCAGCAGTAGAACTGACGAGGGTCTCTAGCTTATCATGTTATGAGAAATGGATATCCACATCACTCTTTTAACTTGAGGCTTTGATTCTTATTGAAATGCACATGCTCATGTTTAATACAACAAGATAGATGTCTCCCAGTGTTATCTTAAGACCATCTGCAGAAAAATCATCTGGCACGCTTGTTAAAATATCAGTCATGGGAACTGGGTGTAGTGGTGCAAACCTATGATCCCAATATCTGGGATGCTGAAACAGGTGAATCACAGGTTTGAGGTCAGCCTCAACTTAGTGAGACCTTGTTTCAAAATAAAAATATAAAAATGGCTGGGATGTAGCCCAGAGGTAGAATGCCCCTGGGTTCAATCCCCAGTACCAAAACAAAAATAAAAACAAAGATAAAAGTGAATCATGGGTCATATCAACCTCCCTGAATACTAATCATGGACTGGAGAGAGAAAGAATTTTTACCAAGGGTTCCAATGGAGAACTATTGTGTCAGGTTGTCATCTGTCCTTTATGATTTTGTATAAATTAGTTTCAGATCTTTTTCTGAAATAAATCTTTATAACAACAATAGCAATAAAAAAGATTCCCAGGAATATTTTTAATCTGAAGGAAAAAATTTCTCCTGATACTGGCATGAATATGGCTTTTCCTGCCCCCTGGGTTGGGGATATTTCCTCCCTTTCTCACTTTTAACTATGGTTATTTAGTCCAAAGCCAGTGAGCACCTTATGTTATTGAATTTCCTGGAGACTTTCCAGTTGTGAAGGAGATTCACTTTTCATTCATTCATTCACACACACACACACATACACACCCAAGATTAAGTAGCTTCTTTTTGTAGAGAGGGTAAAAAAAGTCTTCAAACTTTTTTTTTTTTTACAGAAGTATGTTTGAGTATAACTCCAATTATTCTGATAGAAGTCCTTTGAAATGGATTTTCTAGCTTGAAAGAGACACATACTTTAAGATTCCCTGTCTCAATAAAAATAGCTTTATTATCTGGATTTTTAAAAAATCAGTATATGTTCAATGTTGGATATTTGAAGATAAGTCAGAAAGATTTTTAAAAATTAATTATTCTGGACCTATCATCACCCAGAGAAAAGTATGGTCAAACACATTCATATGTTATATATTCTGTTAGATATTTTATTATGCATGAACACTTTTTTTCAGAAGCAGGATTATTTTGTACATGCTATTCGTTAATCTGATTTTTCATCAACATTATCTTGTGGCTCTCTTTCTATTTCGGTAATGGTGAATTTTATGGTGTGTGTTTGTGTGTGTGTGTGTGTGTGTGTGTGTGTGTGTGCGTGCGCGCGTGTTACTAGGGATTGAACCTAGAGGCATTCTACCTCTAAGCTAAACCTTCAGCCCTTTTATTTTTTTATTTTGAAACAGGGTCTTAGAGCAGAGCCCAGCACTGCTGATTAGATCCTACACAGAGAGAAATAAACTTCTATTAATAAAGCCAGTCAGCAGCTAACATCACATCAGTTGGTGTGAAGTAATGCAAGAAACGGTAAAGAAAGTGGAATGCTATAGTAATAAGATTTTAATGTAGTAGTCTTTATGTGTGTGTGTGTGTGTGTGTGTGTGTGTGTGTGTGTATGTGTGTGTGTATAGTACTGGGGATTGAATCCAGGGGCATTCTACCTCTGAGTCAACCCCCCTGCCCTATTTTATTTTATTTTATTTTGAAACAGGATCTCACTAAGTTGCTGCAGCTAGTGTCAAACCTATGATCCTCTTGTCTTTGCCTCCCAAGTACTAGGATTAAAGATGTTCACCACCACTCCCGGCTATAGTAAAATTTTAATAATTGGACTGTGAGCCACCAGGAAAGTGAGGTTGATGGCTAGGCAGTTGGAAACCCATGATTTCCAAAAAGAAAATATTTGGAGAAAATGTTGTTATTGGGATAGGGAGCAGCTCTGTGGTATAACACTTAGCCAGCATGCATGAGGCTCTGGGTTTGAGTCCCAGCACAGGAAAAGAATCATCACTGATAACTTTCAAGGTTGATAAAATGCCTAAAGATCTTGTAGTAAAAAATTTAATAAACAAGATGTTAGTATTGCATGGTAGTTGGCAGGGACACATTTTGCAAGGTTTTAAGAGAAAAAACTTATTCTGCAAGAACCATCTGGCTCAAATGCAGAAAGAAGAGGAAATAGAGTCCAGAAATTTGGGACTTGATAAGCAGGAAAAGCCGACTGCCTCTCTAGAGCACAAGTGGCAGGAGATAAAGCTGAAAAAGATTTTGAGGAGTTAGAGCCCTTGGAGACTCAGCCCCAAAGCAAGGCATTTGTTAAGGGTGTGGTATTCCTTCTAAAGTCCTCCCCGCACAGATCACAAACATTCAGTTGAAAAAGAGAGGAAAGGAGCCCAGTGAGAAAACAAACAAACAAACAAACAAACAAACAAACAAAATTCAGCTCAAGAATGATGTCTAAAAAAGAAATCTGGATGTGGATTTGCACATAGGAAACTTCCTGTCCTGAAAGCAAATAAATGAGAAGCCTTTAAGGGTTTTGAAAGAATTACATAGCCTAAGGACTATAGGAGTCTAGATGTGTTGGGGACTTTCTGATCTTAAAACACTGGTAGATGGAGGGGACACATCTGCAGCAGAATAGAGCAACCTGGGGAGAGTGGCCAGAGACTAGGGAGACTACTCCCAGGCGGTTTCTGCCCTGTGTTAGGTAAAGCTGCTGCAGGAGAGGTGAAGTTCTGAGCATGGTTTCCTCACACAGATGGAGGAGGCCCACAGCACGTGGGAGCAGGCCACACCTGCAGACTTGTCTTATCTCTGGCTGCACTTGGAGATTTGCTGACTTTCCCGTCCACTACTGTAATGGTCTGGATTTAGGATGTCCACAAACTGTCATGGAAACATGGTGGCAATGGTGGAAGCAGGGCTTGGTTGCTAGGTAGGGGTCCCTGGGATGTGGCCTTGGGGATCATATATCCTTCCTCCTCTCCCTGTGTGCGTGGTCTCTCTCTCTCTCTCTCTCTCTCTCTCTCTCTCTCTCTCTCTCTCTCTCTCTCCTTCTCACTGGCATGCCCTGAGCTTCATACTTGGGCATCACATGGACTGCTTTTGAAGAACCTGTGGCTTTTGGTATACCCTACTCTTCAGGGACCACCCCCCCTGGCATCCTGCTGGTAAACCCTTCCCTGAGTTTTATTGTCCAAAACAGCATTCCAAAGAGCCATTTTCGTCTCATTCTCGTAAGTATAAGAGTGTGTGCGTGTGATGTTGCTCTTCAGCAGCAATCCCCAAAGCTTGTAGGAAAAGAAAGTGTCCCCAAGAACGGGGAAGGGAAAGTGAGAAACAGCAGCTGGCATCCCGTTCCCGGCCTTAAGGAGCCATTGCTGTAGTTGTAGGTTTCTCCAGGACAACTCCCTTCCCCATCCCTGCTCCGCTCACTCCTGCAAGAACAAGAGGTCAGCATCTCCAGCCAGCGCCTCCTCTCCACAGCCATAGCCCGGCGTCCTTCCCCGCCCCCACCCCTCGCCCCGACCACCGGCTCCTCCTGCAAGCTCCCCTTCTCCTGCCCGCTGGAATTGGACCCTCCTCTCTCTGAGATCTCTGATTTCGACTTATACTTTCTAGTATCACATTACTTATTACCTTGTACTATAATTATTCACATACATACCATTTTCCTGAGCGGATGGCAAACTCTTACACAGATAGGACAATATTATATATGTATGTATATATAGTACGTGTGTATGTATACATATATAGTATATACTGTTTATGTGTCTATATTTGGATGATATGTATGTTCTTTACTCAGTGCCTAGAAAATTAAAATTCAATAAACATTTGCTGGATGCATACAAGTGATAACAATCCCCTAATGGGGGTTAATGCACCAAGCAGGGCAGGGGTGCCGGGTACTGTTGAAACATAGGAGTGGGTCAGCCGAGCATAGTTTAGGATCCCTATGGCTTCCTTGTCAGAGAGGGCTCGCCTACTGAGAACTTTCTCTTGATCTCTGAGGATTTTCTGTTATGTTCCTCCCTGGACCGTGAAGCCATAGGACCCTGGCTGCGAGGCTGGTGTAGTGACTGGGTGGGGTTGGTATCTGCCTTTGTGTCCTTTTGCTCCATTCCACTGTTTTATACATGACAGAGAAAAATTTCAGAAATCAAAGAAGTGACCACAAGAAAATCAGATCTGGATTGCATTAGCCTATAGGAGCATGGGACAATTGGCAGTTACCAATTTTTATTTAATTTTCTCCTCTCCTCTTCAGGCATTAGGGCCTAAGTTCCTGTTCAAATTATAAAATGTAATTTAAAAAAAATTAGAGCTGGGCGTGATGGTGCACACTTGTAATCCCTGTGCTTGGGAGGCGGAGATAGGAGGATCACGCAGGTTCTAAGCCAGCCTCTCTGGCTTAAGAGACCCTGTTTCCAAATAATAATATAAAATAGGTCTGGGAGTGTAGCCCAGAGGAAGAAGGGTTCCATCCCCAGTACCACCAAAAAAAAAAAAAAAATTAGAAAAGTTTAAAAAATTGCTTTCTGCTAGGCATGGTGGCGCACGCTTGTAATCCCAGCATTTGGGAGGCTGAGACGGGGGTTGGGGTGGGGATCACGGTTCGATGATAGCCTCAACTACTACTTAATGAGGCCCTTTAGAATTCAGTGAGACCCTGTTTCAAAATAAAAAATAAAAATAGGGCTGGGGGTGTAGCGCGGAGGTAGAATGCCCCTGGGTTCTATCCCCAGTACTGAAAAAAAAAAAAAAGAAAAGAAAAAGAATTGCTTTCTTAGAGCTGGTTAGTATAGTGTGTGTGTGTGTGTGTGTGTGTGTGTGTGTGTGTGTGTGTGTGTTTCCCTTTATCAGGAGAGTTCATAGCAGGTTGGAAAATAGATTTATCTCATGTGCTAGTTTCAGTTGGGTGATAGAGGCCCTTGAGGCCCCATCATCTTGTAGCCAAGCATCATGATTTGTTACTAATTTCTGCCATGGGTGCAGAAAAGATGTGGGGAGGTATATTATTTTATTTGGTCAACATATGGGTATTAGGCACTTACTGTATTCTAGGCACTTGATTATGATGTGGGGAGGTATATTATTTTATTTGGTCAACATATGGGTAGTAGGCATTTACTGTATTCTAGGCACTTGCTTATGACTGGGGATATGGATACAAAAGAGAAAGAAACCATTTGTCTTCTTTTAGCTCACAGTTTTACAAAAGCACATAATACTCTAGGAATACACAATTGAGAAGAAACGGGGATGCCAAGTGTGGTGGTACAGGCCTTTAATCTCAGTACTTAGGAGGCTGAGATAGGACACACAGTTTTCACAGTTTTGAAGGTAGCTTTAGCAACTTAGAGAGGCCCTCAGCAGCTTAGCCAGATCCTGTTTCAAAATAAGAAAAATTAAATAGGGGTAGGGGTGTAGCTTGGAGATAGAACATCCCTGGATTCAATCCCCTGTAGCAAAAAGAAGAGAGGAGGACTTGATCTCAGGAAATGATATTATTATTATTTGTATCCCCATTATATTTGTGTGAAGACTGAGACAGAAAACTAGCTTAAGAGTCACACATTGTAAGTAGATTGTAATTAGAGTTCTTAGCCCACATAGTCTTTCCTCAAAGTTCCCGATCCTCTGTTCTTACTGTAAATTTTCTCTTATATCAGATATGAGTAGAAACTAACATACAATGAAGTGCTATTTAGCTTGTGCTATCTCATAAGAGGCAATGGAGTATTTTCAAAGTTTTCATTTGTTTATTTATTTGATGTGGTGCTAAGCAGGACATAAGCCATGGCTGGAGTAGGTACATCACAGAAATTCTCATCTGCTCTAAGTCAAACGTTTTTCTTTTCCAAAGAACTGTTTATCAAACATTCACCAACATATCACTGGATGTAAAATAGTATGACATGCTCTAAAAATTTACAAAATGTAGTTGGGTTTTCACGAAGGAGTACAGGAGAACTGAACTTTTAACAGCACCAGAATCGTATGGGGCTTGTTAAGAGGGATTTGGGTTTGGGAGGTCTGATGGTTAATCTTGAGAGCCAATTTGTTTGGATTTAGGGACCCCTAGGGAATGGGTGAAGCACATTTCTAGGTATGGCTGGGAGGGTGTTTCCAGAGAGGATTGGCATGTGGGTCAGCCAACCCAGGTGGGAAGACCCACCCTGAATGTGGGCCGCATTGTCCAATAAGCTGGGGGTCCAGGTGCAACAATCCCTGGAAGGAGGAGGAGGCTTCACAGTGCGAGCAAGCTGGGTTCTTCCTGAGTGGCTGCTCCAGTTGCTGCTCCTGTTACCTGCAGACCCCAGCAACGCAGACCCCAGCTTCTTCAGCCTTCGGAGGCGACTCGCAAGTGAGGCTGCAGCATTCTCTGGACCCTCCTGTTCTGAGGCCTCCAGCTTCTTGGACCGAGCAGCTACCACTTTCTTTAGCCCTCCGGAGTGCAGACGGCCATCGTGAGCCCATCCAACCTCTGGTCATGTAAGCCAGCCTAACAAGTCCCTTTTAAAATTATACATACAAGCCGGGCGTGGTGGTGCACGCTTGTAATCCCAGCATTTGGGAGGCTGAGACCAGAGGATCATGTTTCACGGACAGCCTCAACTACTTAGTGAGGCCCTCTGCAACTCAGTGAGACCTGGTTTCAAAGTAAAAAGAAAAATAGGGCAGGGGGTATAGCTCAGAGGTCGAATGCCCTTGGGTTCCATCCCCAGACCCGCAAAAAAAAATTTTTTTTAATTATACATACAAGTATAGATGTGTAGTGTGTGTGTGTGTGTGTGTGTGTGTGTGTGTGTGTGTGTGTACATCATACATATTCTCTTCCTTTCTTCCGAACTCAGAGGGGCTGGGACGAGAGAAATATATTTATATTTTTAAAAAGATCCAAAATAAAATGAGAATATGCCTCGGACATACTCAAACTTTTTAATCATTTTATTTTCTTCTTGTTTTTAAACTTTAAAGGTGTCAGGTATATTCTCTAGTTCAGTGGTTCCAACACTGGCCACACATTACAATCATCTGAGAAGCCAGGCGTGGCTGCATACACCTGTAATCCTAGTACTTGGGAGGCCGAGACAGGAGGATCACAGGTTTGGGAACAGCTTTAGCAATTTAGCAAGACTCTCATCAACTTAGTGAGACCTGTTTCAACATTAAAAAATAAAATTTTAAAAAAGGGCTGGGGGTATAGCTTGGGATTGGACTGCATTTATTTATCTTAGTGTGAGTATTATATATTAGATATATGGGGGAGACAATATGGCTGTTTAGTTTACAGGTTTTCAGATTGAGAGGCACCGTAATTAAAGACTCATACCCGATTAGCCTAATCTGCACCTGGATAGGATTTGAAGGCAAGAACGCAGAGCTCTAATTTGGGGCTCTTGCTGTACTGAATTGAAGTTCTCTGGGGTTGTAGGGGGGAGGGAGTATATTTTGCATGTGAAAGTAATAGATAATTAGTGGCTTCAAGCTATACTGTGGTAAGTTAAAGATAGCCATGAATTATTTGATACTTCTCTCACTAAGAGGTGGAATTATCCTCTTTATGGATCTAGGGAACCTGAGAGTACAGGCCCATGGGGAATGGCAGAAGTAACATTGGATCAGTAGAGCCTTAGTCTTTAAAAGGAATGGCAGGCTTGGAAATGTAGCTCAGTGCAGAGTGCTTGCCTAACACCGTAAGGCCCTGAGTTCTGTTCCCAGCATTGCTAAATAAATAAATAAATGGATTGGCAATTTCTAAGTTATTGAGCCTTGAGCTAGCACATAAGCAGCCTGCCATATATACAGACTGTGCAGATATTCAGAAGCAACATGGGGAGGAGAGCCCAGGTAAACACAGGCTTCTGTTTCCCCCTATTGAGGCCCCAAGCATATGAGTGAAACCATCTTGGGTACCCCAGTCCAACCCAGTTCCACTTATATAGCACTCAGTAAATGGATATAACTTGGAGCAGAAGAATTGCCTGGTTCCCCTTGCCTAAATTCCGGCCCCCAAAACTGTAAGATCTCAAAACTGTAAGATCTCAAAAGCTACTAGTTTTACAGTGGTTGTTACATAGCCATAGACGACCCCCTTGTGTCCCCAGGTGAGTGTAACCTGTAGCCTGGCTGCTCAGAAATCATTTTGCCTGGACAGACATAAATATTTTTTCTGGTTAGCCTTTTATCCACATATTACTCAATCAGTTCCTTAGTTTCCCACCTAAGTAAACTATTTTTATGTGCATTTAGAGGAAATAACCCATGACCCTCATTTACCACTCAATAAAGTATTGTGGACTTTTAATGAGATCAAGTATTGGATAAAGAGTTGGAAAAACTTGACTTTTGTCTCAGATTTAACATCAGTTCATCCATGACCTTGAGCGAGTCATCTATTTTTTTCCCAGTCTTATTTTTTGGCATTTGCAAAAGGAGGAAGTTAGAATACTTTGTCTTTAAATTCCCTTTCACTTGTGGACTTCTGTGACTGTATAATGATAAGTTGAATAGTAACTACAAAAGGGTAGGGGTTATTTTCATAGAAAACACACAGCTCATCAGTCACCTCTTGATCACTACTGACTCAGTCCAGATTCACACCCACCAGCCAGGGGTGAAGAGCTTTGTTTCTACATCACTAGTGAGTTCCTCAGGCACTTTTAACTTCCTGAGCATGCATGCATATTTAAAATGCACAGTGCTCAAGGAGAAAGAAGAAAAGCAACTAATAAAGCTCAGCATCCATTCTTTCACTGCATAAAATTCTGCGGAGGCTTTGTTTTTGGCGTGATTATGCTGGGCAAAGGATGCTCAGTGCCATGGGCTATTCCGGTGGAGTGCGAGATACAGTAATAAAATTCGTGACATGTAAGTTTGGATTTATAATTTAGCAACAGATCAGTCTATGAGTCTTTCAGAATTTATCCACTTCACTTTAGTGATATGTCGAAGGCAGAAAGAAAGCATTCTTTGTGTGGAAAGCTGAAATATGCGCCATCCCGGGACTGTAAATATAGTTGCTCACTTCCTGAAGCTCCAGTTAATCCTGCTGACCTTTCCCAAAGAGTTTTTTTCTGACCTCCATTAATAGCAGCAGACCTAACCCACTGCTTTTAACAATGCACATTACAGTGTCTCAAAAGCTTGGAAGTGGCAGCTCTGTGCGATTCAATTTGTTTTTTTCAGTTATTTTTAAAATCCAGACATAACCTTGTGTGGAAGTTTATGTGTTCCTGGTGGTTAAAAGTCAAAGTCAAACTCTTAACATTGTCACAGAGAATCATCAAAAGACTGTTGCCCCTCGAGCAGACCAAACGAGTTCTCCAGTAGGAACATTTTCTCTCATTTTCCCCTTGGTACAAAAGCAGCAGAACAAAATATGAACTGCCTGGCGTTTGCTACCCCCGGGGGTGGGGGGGGGCAGCTGCTAGAATACAACGCTGCTGCCACTTGTATTCAAGGGATCTTTTATTCCCAGCTGCGTGAGCCAAGCCACAGGGCTCCCAAGAATGCTTGGGATGCTTCCTGTGAATTTAGGACACAAAGAATCTGTGGTGTGCCTCTGAAATAGGAACCATCAGAGAGAAAAGAGCTGAAAGGGACATTTATTATGTTAGGAAGGGCATTGCTCTTCAAGTATGGAGTATATGTTCACACAGGAGACAGTATATGTATATTTTTGAGGATATGTGTATGCTGACTTTGTCCTCTTTTTTATGGAACAATTGAAGTTATTGTTTTCAAAATATAACCTAGTGTCAGAATGGCTTAGTGGGCACTGAGCCGTCCTACCTGTGGTTGGCCAAGTTCAATGAGAGAATTGCAGAATTAGAAGGAGTCTATGTTTTTCTTATTAATGGTTAAGCCATTGTCTCTGATAAGAGATTTTCAAAGTTTGCAAATAGGAAACTGGTCACTCAAGCTGGAAATTATTCCAAAATAAACTCTCTATTTCACTAAGTATTGAGCAGTTTCGATATGCTTAAGTAAAAACTCTAACAGAAGCTGTTTTCCACAAAACATTCAAAATTGATATGTTTCCAACTCATTCTAACTGTCCTAAAAAGCTGTGGAAAAGTCACTTGTAATATCACCTGGCACAAAAAGAAAGATTTGAAACATTTTTGTCGATATTTGAGTCAGGGGAGCCTCCACATACACCAAAGGTCTTTTGAGGTAATCCATGCCTGCACTGATAGCACCTCTTTCCTAACCAAGGTTGCAGGGAAAAGTGAACTTGAGTTTATAGTCCATGATCCTCAGTTGAAACATCATGGATTTATATAGGTGTACACAGATATAGTTGGAAATGCAAAAAGGACCTTGAATTTCACTGGGTATCAGTGATAGACTTTCTTTAACTACTTTCTCCCTTATGTATTTTTTCCAAATGAACTTATGAGCATTTTAGGGCATGGGGGACCCAAATATAGGTCAATTTTCCTTAATTCTAATTAAGTAATAGATAGAAGTCACATAAAAGAGTGATTTTTAGGTGGCAGGCTAGAATTCTTGTCCATGTGAGATCGCTGGTGTGGGTAGGAATCATAGCTTTAGAGATGCTGTCTTTGTGAGGCTGTGGTTTACACTGAGATCTAAATAAGGCTTATGCTGAACCACTTCCCTTCCAAGCCCTGAAGACTATAAACAAAGAAAGATATTTCATTCTTTAATTTGGTAATGGTAGTAAATGAAACAAACAAATAACAATAGCCTCTTTAGAGAAAGAATGAAGACAATATGTGGCAGAAAGTTGAAATTAAGCCAGGCGTGGTGGCGCACGCTTGTAATCTCAGTACTTGGGAGGCTGAGACAAGAGGATGTCTGGTTTATGGGCAGCCTCAGCTACTTAGGCCTTCTACAACTTAGTGAGACCTTGTTTCAAAATAAAGGATAAAAATTAGGGCTGGGGGTATAGCCCTTAGGTAGAATACCCCTGGGTTCAATCCCTAGTATCAAAAAAAAAAAAAGTTGAAATTAAGATACAGTACTTACCTGTTGTTCAAATTGACCCAGTTATTACTGTTCTGGTATTGAAAACTCTGAGAGTGGCAGAAATGTTGTCTTGGCTGAAGGTTTTGCCTCAATGGACCAAATCCAGCTCTATTTGTGGCCTGACTACATGCACTTAGATCAGGCCCGATATGTGGGTCCCCAGGTAGTACTTGGAATTTACAGGATTGATTTTTTTCCCCTCTGAAGAGCTATTAAATGTGATTCATTCAAATGAAACCCAGGAAAAGTCCCTTTTCCTTTTGTAACCCGAAAGTTTGAAGAATTCACAATTATCTGGAACATACAGTCACCAGTCACGAGGTCATTAGGGTTTGACCTTTGCAGAATGGTGAGTTGAATGACTTTTCCTACTATAAGACATGGGGGATAAAGTCTGAAACTCAAAAGCAAAGAGACTCAGGGCTCATGTTAATTGTTAACTTCATGATTTGTACATCAAACACAGGACTTATTCTTAAGCATCTGCAAAAATGGTTTTATTGACACAGGAAGCCTAAAAATAACCATGGCCTTGAATACTTAAATCACAGAGCCTGTCAGGATACCAACCAACCTGCAGGGTTGAGGTCATGAACAGCCTTCGGAAGGAACAGGATTCTGTCCACCCAGTATGCTGGATCTGTGGATAGGGCTGAGAAAGCACATGTGTCTGTGGTCTGCAGGTCTGGATTTCTTAATTCAGGAGACAGGGTCCACCCTGGGAGCCAGATCTGAAAGTTTCTTGACCATTTCTTTTGCTAGGTTTTGCATTCATAAACAGGAAAATTCACAACAAATTATATAAAAGAATTCCTTACACATATGAAAGATATTACATTTATATTTAAAGAAACACAATAAAAACAACACTAAGATACCATTTATTATCTCTTGAATTAGCAAAAAATGAATAGTTTTTGTAATACATTCTATTGGTGAAGGTATATGTGAATAAAAATTCACATAAATTGCTGGTAAAAAGTTAAACTGGCACAACTTTTCTAGAGTGAAATTTGGCAGTGACTTGTAAAGCTGCACCTGCACTTACTATTTGAACCAGCAATCCTATTTTACAGATTCAAGCTAAAATACATTCCCAATGATGGGAAAGTACATATGCACATTGAAGCATTATTTATAATTGCAAAACATTAGGGAGAATCTAAATGCCATTAAAGAGTGACTGAATTAACTATGCTTTATCCACCCATGGAGCACTGTGTATCTGTAAAAATAAAAATAAAAGAAATGGAATGCTAGGTAGTGATTTTCTAGGATATACAAAAAAGCAAAGTGCATAGAATATTTATCATTACCCTGCATATATGAAAGCATGAGAGGTTTTTTTTTTTTAATACTAGAGGTTGAACTCAGAGGTGTTCTGCCCCTGAGCTACATCCCTAGCCCTATTTTATTTTTTATTTTGAAACAGAGTCTCATTAAGATACAGATGGGCCTCGCTGTGTGGCTGAGGCTGTCCTTGAACATGTCATCCTCATGTCTCAGCTTCCTGAGTACTAGGATTACAGGTGTGGGCTGCCATGCCTCGTTCTGAAAACATGAGATATTAAAATCATTTATCTATATCTGTTCATTTGTTCATAAGTCAGATAAAATAAACCAGAAGGGAATGTGATTGGTTACCTATGGGGCGGGTAGGAGGAAACAGGGTGGAAAGAATGGGAAGGAGACCAGAGTGGTAAGGAGGAGGTGCGGATAGCATGGTGAAGAGATCTGACTTGAGACGTGGACATCCCATGAGCATTTCATATGTTCCTCCTCTTCCCAGTAATTAATTAGCTTCTAACAGAATGCTGTTAGAACCCCAAATACGACACAGCAGTGAGAAAAGAGCCTAAATAATATTGGAAAACAGCATTTGGACAATATTCTATAACGCTAAACTCCAGAGTAGAAAAATCCTGCAAAAAGACCTGTGTACAGATATCAAGATCCAGTTGGCAAATTTGTTTCTCGTGGGGATGAGGTGCAGCAGTTCTGAAGCTGTTTTATGTGTCTACCAGGATTGAACAAATGAGTATAAACAGTGTGAATAGTGAGAGCCATATCTCTTAAGTAGAAGAAAGAAGCTACAGAGAGGGGAGAGGGAAAAAGCTGGATGAACCCCATGGTGATAGAATCGGGGGTATCCGCATAACTCCTGATTATAATTGTTATTTCACATTTAATAAATACTTTCAGTGTATTATAACTATACACCATAGTGAGATCCAAAATGATACATTCATATACACAAAACATCACTCGGTGCATTTTCCTCTGCACCCCATCCCCTCCCCCTGCCTCCCTCTCTGTCCAGGCCAGTGAGATTGGCAGTGATGCCTCCATATACAATAACGTTATTTGGACTATTTTCTCCCTCAAGTCTTTTTTCCCTCCCCTCCTCCCTCTGCCAATCTCCTTCCACTTTTCTACTGGTCTCTCGATCTTCATTTTCATGAAGTTCTCTTTCTTTCCTATTTTCTCTCTAACTTCCACAAATGAAAGAAACCATATGATCCTTGATTTTCTGAGACTAGCTGATCTCACTTACCATGGTAGTCTCTAGTTCCATCCATTACATAATAATGCAAATTACATAATAAAGAAGTAAAGAGGTGGTGTATGCACGTGTGATAAACATACACACATTTTCTTTATGCATCATCAAAATAGCAATGAGCTCACCTAGCACCTGTACCTCGGTTCCTAAATACTATTCTTCAATAAATAGAGCCAGGGTTCCTTGTAGAACTGGAGGACTCTAGGACTAAACTGAGAAAATGTAAGCTTAATCTGGAATGCCCTATAGTGCCAGAAAGTAAGGAGGAACTCAAATTCTGATGAAGACATATTGAAAGGGCACAAAAGACTTGAAAAAGGTCTATCTGGTAATAACTGGAATAATCTGAGCAACAACAAAAATATGGTGATAATGGATTTTACTCCATAGAGTAAGATGTCTGTAAATCAAAGTAGAAAGAAGTAGTTGAATAAATTAAAATTAAGAGGGCAAAAAGCACCAGTCTTTCAGTAGGATTCCAATTAATAAATGTAGAAAATGTTATAAATAACTCTTCATCAAATAACAAATTGTTTGGAAACAACAGAGGGCACCAAAATTAATGGGTGAAAGTATAAGGAGCAGGATTATTTCTATAGTCTCAAATGGTCTCTCACATATTACCAAGGGAAAAATGAAAAGCTAGGAGTGGTAGTACATGATTGTAAGCCAAGTAATTTGTGGCTGAGACAGGAAGATCATAGGTCCAAGGATGGCCTCAGTAATTTAGCAAGGCCTTAGCAAGACCCTGTTTGCAAACAAAAATTAAAATAGGACTAGGAGTGTCACTTGAAGGTTGAATACCCCTGGGTTCTACCACCAGCACCACAAAAACAAAATAAAACAATCAAACAATAACAAAACCCAAAGGGAACACACGTTATTCAAGTTAACATCACCAATAATAAAACATGTGGATATTGTGTGTCCCTTGATATGGGACACTGAGAAGGGTAAAGCATAGTATCTGGGGTATTCTTGCAAAAACAAACAACCCCAGTATATTTATGAGAAATCATCAGAAAATCCAAAGTTGAGGGGTATTCTACAAAGTAACTGGCTTCAAAAGTGTCAAAGACAGGAGAATCACAGTTTGTGGACAGCCTTAGCTACTTAGTGAGGCCCTCCACAACTTAGTGAGACCCTGTTTCAAAATAAAGAATACAAAATAGGGCAGGGGGTGTAACTCAGAGGTCGAATGCCCCTGGGTTCCATCCCCAGACCCACGCACACACAAAAAAAATTCCAAGTCTTGAAATTTTTTAACAGCTGAAGAAGTTTCTGGCTACATAGAATCATGTTGCTTTAACCAAACCTAAACTCAAAAGCACTTATACTAAGAGAATACTCACAAGACATGACCCTAAAAGATCAACTAGTGTGTCCTCACCTGATGAAACACAGCTAGAAATAAGAAACAAGCCAAAGAGATACAGGATACATGTCTCCAATTCCATGCACACAAGTATCTACACTTGACCAAGGAGATGCCCTCAGTCACCATTCAGAGCCCGTTCACTCTTCCTTCTACACAGCTCTGTCAGGGTTGGCTCTAGCTCTCTTGCTCATAATAAGTGAAGAGAGTCGCACTGTATCAGACCATGCAGAGGCAGGTCCAGGGTGAAGGATCCCAGACTGGGGTTCACCAGGTCATGAGGTTTTTTTGTTTGTTTTTGCGGTACTGGGGATGGAACCCAGGGGTGTTCTACCTCCGAGCTACAGCCCCAGCCCTATTTTGTTTTTATTCTTCATTTATAAACAGGGTCTAACTGAGTTGCGAAGTGTCTCACTAAGTAGTAGCTGAGGCAGTCTGCGCACGGCAATCCTCTTATTTCAGCCTCCCAAATGCTGGGATTCCAAGCGTGCACCACCACGCCCAGCTCATGAGGTTTTTAAAACAGCAAAGCTGTTTCAATCACAGTTGGCTTTGACCACCGGGTGCCACTCGACTTGCCCTTCAGCACAAATCACCTCTCATCAGATGGCAGAGGAGAGGCTGCAGGCATTTTCGAGCTCCAGCTAAGTAGAAATTAATTAGGATTTATTGGGATGTTTGCATATTTTATAGTTGCTTCTGTGTATTCTTACATCAGTTCTCGCTTAACCAGACTGGGAATGTCTTCCAGGAATATTCCCACTGTACATGTAATTTTGTCTTTGTAATGTATTCTTTTTTTTTTTTTCTGGTGGTACTGAGGATGGAACCCAGGGGCCTTCTACCTCCGGGCTACACTCCCAGACCTATTTTATATTTTTATTTGGAAACAGGGTCTCTTAAGCCAGCAAAGCTGGCTTCGAACCTGCGCGATCCTCCTGTCTCTGCCTCCCAAGTACAGGGATTACAATCGTGCACCACTACGCTTGGCTATGTATTCTTTTTTAAAGAGCACCTCTACCTCTACAACCAAGTTTAAACAACCTTTATAAGCTTCAGGCTCCTAAAATCTTTAATCCACCCTTGGTCTTTCACTAATGTTTGAGGGGAGAGCTAGTTTAAAATATTATAACAAGATGCAAGACAGGATAAAAAAAAAACCCTCCTAGTTAATGTAAACAAAAGAGCAAAAGCACAAGTGGTCCAGAGGCTATCTAGTGTGTGGATTAAGATTTTGAGAAGATCCTATACGATATATACTATGTGTATACATGTGATTATATACCAACGTCAATCTGGGTACTCCGTATAGGGAGGGAGGGAAGTGGGGAGGGGGCATTAAGAGGGTGTGCATGTATGTCACTGTAAATGTGATTTACATTATGATGTGAGACTATAATGGATAAATACATGCACAAAAAAGGAAAGAATCTTTAAAAGAATGATGGTGCTTACGCATCTAAATCTCCAAAAACCGAAAAAAGATATACCTAAGAAGAAGAGCTAATTACCTAAAGGTTAAGATGGCCTGGGCTTTACTCTAATTTGGTTAGGTAAAACTGGAATGATGGATTATAATCCTTAATCTAAAAATCATAATGATTCATTGGACCAATTAGTTGAATCAGACTTTCTGGGCCATAACTTGATTCCTTCCTATATGTTTTTAGCACTTTTCTCAGAGGATGTTACCAGTGGGGCAGACATTCAAAGTGCTAGAGAACTAAAGTTTTTGCTAAAGATGATTTGTTGAGGCAGATTGGTATCGAGGATGGGCCATAGAGCCAAACAGATGCACTTGTACCTTTTAAAGAGGTAGAGAAGAGAAACGATTGCCAGCATGTGTTCAGTACAATTTTTCAGGCCCTGTGCAAAACATTACTTCCTATTATAACAAATATGATTTAACCAGCACAACAACTCAATACAGAAAGTAGGTATGTGTTGGCTTTATTATTCATTTGAGTAAACTGAGGTCCAGAAAGGTTAATTAATGTGTTTAAGGTCAGAGATCTTCTCACCTCTGGCACTATGAACATTTTGAGCTAGATCATCCTTTCTTGTAAGGATGTCTGTTTCTATTAAATGTATAGAGTGTCTTTGGCCTCTACCTACTGGGGTGAGTCCTCAACTCAGGAACTCAGGATCTTCAGGGTCTTTGGCTAAGTTGACAGAAAAGAATTTCAGCACTTGTCAGTCAGAGACATGGGCAGAGATTTATTTGGGCAAAGAGAAGAAATATACATTTAGAGAGAATGTGGGCCACCTCAAGATGAGAAAGGAATTTGGGGGAGTGCAGGGCTTTTTTCTTATGGGGGACTTTCGTGAGGGGTGTGCTAGAGAAGGTCCTTGAGGATGATCTCAGTCGGATAGTCTAGTCCTCCCGAGGCGGTTCCTGGTGGTCTGGTAGTCTGGTCAGCTTTAGGGAGGATGATCTCAGTCGGGTAGTCCTGAGGCACTTCCTGGTGGTCTGGTCAACCTTAGGGTCCTCAGGCTGATTGGTGTCTTCATTATCTGATTGACAGATAACTAAAGAGTGTCCTAAATTATAGGTTTCTTAAAATATCCTACCTGGCTTGTTATCAGTAGACAGGGCAATTATAATTTTTTTTTAATGAACTCTAGGATCTCTGGGATTTCCCAGGAATTTGGGAGAGTTGGGCCTGGGAAAGAGAACTGGTTTGGGGAGTAAAGACTGAAGGAATCACTTAAGCTCCAGGTTCTTATATTAAAGTTATATTTTACTTTTCCTTCCTGTCTATCTCCTTTCTACCTACTTATTACTTATTTTTTTCCCATCCTACATCAAACCCACTTGATTCCAGTTGTGACAGCCTACCCCCAGCTGTCACAATGAAAAATAGCCTTAAATATTGCCAGCGTTCCTTGGGGGCATCATGTTTGCTAGAGAACCTTGCTCACAGCAGGCGCCGACTCTGCTGCAACAAACCCACGTCCAGTCACGCTCCTTTTGCCTCTGGGTTTCCTCTCTCCTACGCCTCTTGCAGATGTGTTCATATTCTCAGCATTAAGTTGGCCTTGCACCAGCTGGGAGGAGGACGTAGGGGATTTTGAGCCCTGCCCATGTTTCTAGGCCTGACAGCCAGTCAGCAGTGGCTAATATATGTCTCATCAAAGAGCCATAGAGGTACGCGCCTCCTCTTTTTGTTTGTTTGTGGTGGTGCTAGGGATTAAACCTGGGGGTATTCTGCCTCTGAGCATACCTCCAGCTCTATTTTTTTTTTAAATAGGGTCTTACAAATTTGCAGAGGACCTCACTAAATTGCTGAGGCTGGTCACGAACTTGTGATCCTCTTGTCTCAGTTTCCCATGGACTGGGATTACAGGCCTGTGCCAGCACTCCTGGCTTCATGTCTATTCTTACGTCTCCCCTCAGTTAGGTCTCGGTTTCACTTTCCTTCACATTGATTCTTCAGGTGCTGGGGTTTGGAGTTGTGGCTGCCTCCTAGTCTAATGGAAGATGCTGGAGTGTTTGTTTTTGGTACTGGGGACTAAACCCAAGGTTACATTTGAGCTAAACCCCCAGCCCTTTTTGCTTTTTATTTTGAAATAGAATCTCACTAAGTTGCTGAAGGTCTCACTAAATTGTTAAGGTTGGCCTCTGACCTGTGATCCTCCTGTTTTAAAGACTAGGATTACAGATGTGGAACACCATGCCTAACAATGGTGGAGTTTTATTTTTCTATTTTCCGTTTTTCTTAAATTTTGTTTGGCTTTAAGAAAGGAAAATGAATCAAGATACCTCTATTCTATTATCTGCATCTAGGGACGTGGGTCCATTTTTATTTTCTGTGTCACAATACTTTGAGAGAGACAGAAACAGAGAGGAAATAGAAGTATCTAAATATAAGCCAGTGTGCTAAGAGCTTTGAGCTTATCCAACCCTCCTCCTATATTGATGGTGGAATGAACTAAAGAGTATTCATACAACTCTTCTTAGAACTATAGAATTTCATACTGGTTGTGGACGTACACACCTGTAATCCCAGCACTTGAGAGGTGGAGACAGGAGGATCGCAAGTTCAAGGCCATCCTGGACAAGTTGGTGAGACCCACACACACTTGTACTCATTCTCTCTCTCTCTCTCTCTCTCTCTCTCTCTCTCTCTCTCTCTCCCTCCCTCCCTCCCTCCCTCCCTCCCTCTCTCTCTCGCCAGAATTTCAGAAACACGCATAAAAAAACCTTGTGAGAATAATGTAATGATGTAAAATCGCCTTGAAAATTACCATAAATATACAGTGATATTACATATGCTTGATAATTATATACTACTTAATGAAATAATTAATCTTTCCTATCTCTAGCCAGGCAGATGAGTACAGAAACATACTTCCTTTTCTCTTTGAGCTCCTAGAAAGTCAAGCTCTCAGGGCCTGCCCTGAAGCAGGCTTGTCACTGTCTATTTGTGTGTGCTCAAGACTTCCCACCAACAGACAGCCCACGAGGAGCCACAGGTCTGTATAAGGTTCACTTCTATTTAGCTTGTTTTGTGAAGCACATTAAATGTTTTCCATGTATTTAAATATATTTAAAGAATTTGTGAATGATGCAACTTCAACAGTTCTGATACTGGTAGAACATGCTTAGTGGTTTCTATGGAGATAGGGTGTGGGTCTAAGTTGGGGATCTTTCTCTGCCTTCCATGTTTCTCCCCTCTGCTCCTCTTTCTTGTCCTTTTCTCTTCCCAGTCCTCCCTTCTTCTCT
Source organism: Muscardinus avellanarius (assembly GCF_963383645.1). NCBI lineage: Eukaryota > Metazoa > Chordata > Mammalia > Rodentia > Gliridae > Muscardinus > Muscardinus avellanarius. The sequence continues at coordinate 56,787,032 of NC_137798.1, forward strand.
TTTTCCTTCCTCTTTCTCCCTTTTCTTTCTCCTTTTTGTTCCCTTAACACACACACACACACACACACACACACACACACACACACCCCTCCTTTTTCAAAGCCTGGTCAAAAATTTTAGTGCTGTGCACAGGTATGCGTCTATGACCCTGAACCTCACTGTGATATAAAATTATAATGCATCAACAAAATAATTTAAATTCTGTACCTTGAGAAATAATAATTTTAGTAACCTCCCAGAACTGTGCTAATTGAATTAGATCTTCAGAGGGACAGCTAACCTTGAGACTTCCACAGAGTAAACTCAATGGCCCTGTGAGTTTTTCTCTCTCGGATTTCACTCTGGGAAACTCCTAGAAGCATCCCCCCCCCTTGTTTGCCTTTAGTTTTACTATCTTCTAATTGCTAAATGTTTATCTTTTAACACCCCCTCTCATCAAAGATTAGAAGCTCCTCAGGGCAAGGACTATGCCATTTAAATTTATAATATTCTAGTGATTGCTTAGAAATTTTTTGTGGACACATTTGACATGTTGACTCTCCCAGGTCACCTAAACTCCATAGCTTGTAACTGACCATTGCCGGTCATTTCTTTCTCCTCTATGCCAGCCTTCTTCTGAGTAATTGTAGGCTACATCTCTTCAGTGTAACCCTTTTAGTATAAAAACCTGCTGGGACTTTATGTTCCACCTCAAAAGAACAGCAAATAAAACAAAACAAACAATCCCCCTAAAACCAACAAACTAATGCATATTTTTGTGAAGAAGCTCTGGAATGCAAAATCTTGGCAAGTCCTTCAGGGTCTGGCCATGTGTTCTGGTGCTTTCTAAACCAGAGGAATACCTGCATGGGGCTGGCTTCCCCCTGCTAACCAGGTCCTGAAGGTGCAGACGGAAGAACCTGTGGGAATTCCACCTGATGCCCACTGCCTGTGTGGCGGGCTCTCCCCTGGCCTAGGATGCACACTCGATGCTAAGGAATAGAACGGGATTCTTCTCTATCCATCAACGAAGCGTCCCATCAACTACATGAAAGATAGTGGTCTGAGCAAAGGCTCGTCGGCCTTTGCCTCGTGTTGTGTTTTATCATAAGCAAGATGGCTAAGGAATACAGCACCCACTACTAAGAAGAACTCAGAAAGTCTGAGACGTCTTAGATTTCTTACTTCTGCTCCCCAGATCTTTCTATTTATATTCTCTAAGTGTCAAAATGGATGTGACTCAGCTGTGATACACAAAAGATTAGGCAGTATGTAATTCAACCCCCACCCCAGCATATGGCAAGGTCTACGGCTGCCAAACACCCGGGCTCTTGCCTCCAAATACGGATGAACAGAACTTCTTGTGCTTCACAAATCCAATGGGCACCGGAGATGAAGTCCTTCGGGTGCAGCCAGGCTGAAGCTTAATCTCCTTATAGGACCAGGAGTTGGTTTCCTTTGTGGTCTACCCTGAGCTATATAATCTTTGTCTCATCTTTCTTTTTTTCTTTTCTTTTTTTGGGGAGTACTCAGGATTGAACCCAGAGACATTCTACCTCCAAGCCACACCCCCCCAGGAATATTTATTATTTTATTTTGAAACAGGATCTCCTTAAGATGCTGAGAGTTTTGCTATATTGAGCAGGCTGGCCTCAAACCTGTGATTTTCCTTGTCTTAGGTTACCAAGTACCAGGATTACAGATGTATGTCACTGCAATAGCTTCTGAAGAAACTATGCAAAGATCTCTCTCCCTGATTCCAATTGTAGCAACCTCCCCTTTAAAAAATAAACAGGGACACATCTCCTCAGTATTCTCCAGGAATGCCAGAACCGGGCTTGGCTCCCACTAACACAGAAGATCGCAGCAAAGATGATTGCTTCTCATGAGAAAATTTTGTGCATATGTTTGGGGTGGTGTGGAAAGAACAAATTATCCCCTTCGAGTTGTGAGTGTTGATCTGACTGATTTCCGCCCCCTCCTCGCTGAGCGCTGGCACCACTGGCAAAAGACACGATGTTAATTTCATGGCTCTCAGACCCTGAACTTAGTTCCTGAGATTCACCCCTGAGGCTGAAAAGTACAGCTGCGTGCTGGCTCGTGGACACATCAGGAGTCCTTGCCACATGGTCGCCATAGTATGAAATTGGGATTGTGCTTTAATTCGGTTTTTCCTCTTCTGTTTTTCCCAAGCGATCTGCGGCAATGCAATTATTAGTAATATAGATGGTGGTCATTTAGTAAAATGACAGCCCATGCCTGCTGGCTGATGAAACATAGGAGCGAAGAAGGGCATCTGTACTCAAGATCTATATGCAAAGGCCCTTCCAGCTTTGAGCGTCTGTGGTGCGGGGCGAGAGCCAGCTCCTGGGCCTGGCAGAGTCACCGTGCCCAACTCTCTTCGCGTTGTGTTCTTCAGATTTCTAATCTGGTTCCTTCGATTGCTTTGGCAGGCAACCCCTGTGCACCTGCTAGGATGTGGAGGCATCTTTGCTTGAGAGTCCCTGCTTGTCAAATGTTGCTTTCTATAGAATCCGAGTCCAGATTCATTTCCATCTGGCTCAAGATGAAGCATCTCCATGCAGAGATGCTCCTAACAAGTACTTCCCTCCTGTCCTCATGCACCGTGCTCAAACACTTTGTTTTCAGAGAAAACAAAATGGCCATCGGAAGAGTGTAGGATATAACTGATCAACTGTTCATTTCTTTCTTTGTTCAATGGATGGGGAAAATTGTGAAGGTCCATCCAGCTGGCCACCAAGGGCTTGGTCAGCTCGGCGTGGGTTCGCTCCCTCCTGAGGAAAGGTGGACTGGTGTCCCAGTCAGCGAGGGGCTGGAAGTTACCTCCACTTAGGTCCCAGCCTGAAGCTGGCGCTTTGCCCTGTTGGAGGCTGTGGTGGGGGTGCGGCCGTGCTCAGCAGTGTCTGGGGGAGTCGTGTGCCAACTCCCCAGATCCCTTCCTTCCACTCCACTATCAACAAAGCCAGTGGCTGAGGCTGACTGTGGGGTCTGGGATCTTGTGACCTCAAAAATGGGCCCCCTCAGGAGCTTTCCTACTTCATAAAAAGGCGAGTTGCAGAAAAGCTGCTGAAACAGAAGTGAGAAATTTTACAAACAACTTAATCCCCATGATTATAAACTCATACAATTTTAGAGCTAGCAGGAGCTTTAAAGGTCAACTAGCCAAACCACCTGGCTTTTCAGCTAAAGAAAATAAGCCCTGAGAATATTAACAGACATAGTTATAGAAAAAATCTTTGACATATACTAACATCTTATTAGAGACACCTTATGGCATTAAATATAGGGAAGAGGAGATAAAGTATTTTGATGACATATTTTTCCATGTCATGTAAATGCTGTGATTTGATAAGAAAAAGTGCATACCTAGCAAAGGATTTCCCAGTCTTGTGATTTATTTTATTTATCTGTAATTAGTTCAACAAATATTTGTTAAATAATTGTAATGATAGCTGACAATTCTTGCATTTACTACATACCAGGAATTTTACTGCACACCAAGTAGTTGATCCTCAGAGCAGCCGTTACACAGTAGTTAACCTCATGCTCTCCATTTTGTTTTACTTTTTTATCTTATTTATTTTGGTACTGGGGATTGAACCCAGGGGAATTCTACCTCTAAGCTTTTTAAATTTTGAAACAAAGCCTCACTAAATTGCTGAGAGTCTTCCCAAGTTGCTGAGGCAGGTATTGAACCTGTGATTTTCCCAGCCTCCCATGTATTGGGATTATAGGTATGTGCTACCCAGCACAATCTACCTTTTAGATGTGAGGGAGGCAAAGAATGAAGAGGTTTGGTACTTACCCACTGTCAGAGCTGAGAAATTTCAGGTTAAGAGGGGGTGACTGGTTCTAGAGTCCATTGTTAACTTTGACACTGGACACTGTCAGCTATGGCCCTAGCACTGTGCTGAGAGTTGTAGAAGATAGTCAGTTTTCTCAAGAAGGTGATGTTTTGTGGGTAAAACACCCAGTCTAAACAGCAGCAGAGCTCTGAGTTGGGCCATGGGAGAAGAGGGACCACGGGAGTGACAGGGATGGGTTTCCTTAGCTCAGGTTTCTCATTTTCATCTTTGGGAAAATTCACCCTATGATTGAAGAGAGAGTAAGAATGGGATTGAAGATGGATACGAGCTTGCTGCTGCCAAGGGAGAATAGGAGGGGAAACCTGGGGACACACTGTGACCGCAGAGGAAGGTAGCCCTTCTCCCTTAGGTGCATGTGACCTGTGGACGTTGGGCTGCATTGGGCCCTGGGTTTCATATTTTTCTGAGTCTGTAGGACATCCAAAGGAAAATGAGCTTAGGAACCATGCACTAGGGTTATCATTTGTTTTGTTCTTTCAGAAATAACTTGGTGAGCCTCTCTCACTTTGGGGTGGCCCACGTTCTCCCTTGAATGTGTATTTCCTGCTTTACAAAAAAAATCTTTATGCCTCTGAACAAAAAAGTAAAAACTTAGTGAATGTCTATTAATCATACATCCATTGATAATCCTAGTGTCTTGGTATTAACAATTGTCTTAGTTAGCATTCTCACGACTATAATCCAAAGACCTGACCACATAATTTAGGGGAAGGAAAACTTATTTTCTCATGGTTTGGAGATTTTGAGTTCAGTCCATAGAAAGCCAGGGGCTGCAAGTCTCAGGGCATGGTGGTGAGAAGTGGAGAAAGGGAGAACATAGACTTTGCTCTCACATCATGGAGGCCTAAAGCAAGAGAGCAAGGGAAGAGGAACCATATATAATCCCCAAGCTGCAGCCCCTGGGAATCACATTCTACAGCCACACCCTACCAGCCCAGGCTACCACCCAGATCCACCACTGAGATTACAACTCTCATGATAGAACTGTATCAACCTTGAATATTAATAAATGCGCTCTTTAGGGAACATTCTATAACAATGATTGCAAGCAATTGTCCTTATCATCAAGGTACTCTATTGAGGAACTAGTGAAAGGGGTTATGGCATAGCAAAACAGACTTTGGTTGGCACAGTGCTAAATCCCAACAATATTAAGATGACTAAGAAGCACTGCCTTGTTGGGTGAGGTGGTGCACACCTGTAATCCTGGCACTTGGGAGGTTGAGACAGGAAGATTGCAGGCTTGATTCTCTGCAATTTAGAGATGTCCTCAGCAACTTAGGCCCTAAGGGCTAAGAGTATAGTTGGAGGTAGACTACCCCCGGGTCCAATTGCTAGTATCACACATACACAGTGAATGTCATAAGGGAAAGACTGAGGTTCTTTGCCTGGGAAAGGACAGACATGGGGAAGAAAGGGAAATCAGGATAGTTTCCAGCTTGCAGAGGAGGTCATCATGGGGAAGCAGGTCCCGAGCCTCTGGTTCTTGGAAGAGAGTGGGTAGGAGTGGGTGACATTGTTCACAGATGTTGGATAGGACATTCCATACTGGCTGCGAGGAAACACTAACTTCATGACCTTAAAGGGTTTTGGCTCCTCCGATATTTTTAAATACTCTGTCTCCAAATGAGTGGACAAACAAGGGTAGAGATGTAGCATTCATAAGGGATCCTTTATAACTTATAACTGCTAGCATTTCCCATGATATAGAGGGAGATGTAGAAATGAACAGAGATTTCTAGCAGCCGTAGGGAGCCACAGCAGTGCCATACTGGGGATGGGGAGAGGGGGAGGGACTTGTTACTCTTGGAGCACCTCTGCTCTTGATGCTCCCAGTGAGCTTACTCATTGCACTGCCTCTTCTGCTCACAAAATACCTATCCTTCTAGAAGGTCCACAGCACGAGCTGAGGGCCAGGAGGAGGCTGCACTTCCTGGAGACAGATGCTAGAGATGATCTATTGTCTGAGCATCCCACAGAACTCAATGTGTGTCTCTAGGCTGCTGTGTTTGTTTCTACTGCCCTCTTTTGAGGGCATGCCCATGGGGCAGAGGGACCTAGCTGTGCACAATGCACCTGCTTACGGCCCCAAGCCAAGAAGCCAGGTAGGCTGGCATCCCTCTCACAGCACACTGGGCCCTTGAGAGCTACTACATCGCAAAGGGACCCTGTAGCCTTGGCTGCAGCCCTGCTTCCCGACTCCCAGCCACCTAAGTCCTGCTCACTTGCTCCTTCATGACCCTCAACACACCCACCCGGGCACAATTAATTGCTCCTTTCTTCGCCTTCTTATAGCACCTTGCTTATAACTCTGTTACCATGTTTGTCACAGCCTAAATTGTTTTATTATTGCTTTATGCCCATACAATGCTAGCTTGGCGGTTATGTGCTTCTTCAACATTATTTCCCTCTCTTTTCTGGATTTCAGTATTGTCCTGGAGAAGCCAGTGTTATTCTCTTGTTATTCCTTTGTAGGTCTTTCCTCTGTGGATGGTTTTAAAGTGATCTCTCCATCTTTGATGTTCATAGCCTCACCATGATGGACTATTTGCAAATTTTCTTTATTTAAGCTCTTTTGAGATTTTTTGGAATGCATGATGCTTAGAAAATCCTCAATTATCCTTGTGCACTTGCGCTCTTCTCTCTCTCTCTCTCTCTCTCTCTCTCTCTCTCTCTCTCTCTCTCTCCTCTCTCCCTCTCTCCCTCCCTCTCCCTCTCTCTCTCCCTCTCCCGTACTGTGGATGGAACCCAGGGTCATTCTACCTCTAAGCTACACCCCCAACCATGTTTTTTATTCTTTATTTTGAAAAAAGGTCTCACTAAGTTGTGGAGGACCTCACTAAGTAGCTGAGGTTGCCTCCGAACCATCAATCTTCCTGTCTCAGACTCCTAAGTACTGGGATTAAAAGCATGGGCCACACCCAGCATCATCTCTTTCAATATTGCTCCTGCATCATGTCCTTTATAATCTCTTTCTAGATTGCCAATCAGATACAGGGTGAATGTTCTTATTCTATTTTTTGTATGTCTTTGACCATTACAAAAAATATTTCAATTGCTTTATATCTCTGTGCTACATCTAGATAAATTACTTGTGCCACAGTCTAGTTCATTGATCTGTACTTAGGTGCATACTTGTCTAATTCTGCACGTTAAATCTGTAAGCTCCTTGAAGTGAGGAACTACATCTGTTTCATTTTGGCTTAGTATCTGGTACATAGCCAGTGATCAATAAACATTTGCTGGAATGAACTGTCTGAGAGGCAGTTGTTACACTGATCTTCCAAGATACGAATACATGCTGAACTATGAATTGCTTATCCACTATCAAGGGGAGAGGGATCATGGTCATTTAGTGCTTGCAATCATGGCATATAGATATCATTGGCTCCTACTTCTCTGTTATTGAAGGGTAGGCCAGAACCAGCAGAAGTATGTAACCGGTGTGCTTGACAACCACGGCCAAGCCTTGCTTTCAAATAAAATTCTCAAGTGTCATTTTGCTTATGCAATAAAAATTAGGGCAGGAAATGAGACATAATGCCAAAGTACAAACTGAGAAAAAGCCACTTTTGAGTTGGGTTACCTCACCCTGTTTGATGTAGGTATAATCTTAGAGATACATGAAGGAAGGAGCCCATCGAGAAAAGGAGTTCAGTAAGTCGCAGAAAGCTTGTTCAGACCGGTCGTGATAGCTCCTCCCTGCACCAGGTAAATGGGTCAAGAGTAGGCGAATAGTCTGTGGAAATAGCTAGTGCTGTTGGAAATCATCGCAGCCCACCTCCCAAGTCTTGTTAAAACAAAGATTTAGCTCTCCTGCCTTTGCAGAGCAGATGTCTGCCCTTTGGTTGCTGTGCCCAGCCGCTGGTGGCCACAGTCATGCACAGGCAGAGTTACAGTCCAGAAAAGATATGCATGACTTCACAGGGAGTTTCCCGACGTGTTTTTGGCAAGGGGGAAAGGGATAGTGGGAAGGGCGAGTCTCTCCCTGTGGCATTCAAGGTCTGGCATTTAGCCACTCTGATGGGAGGTTCTGGGAGAGACACAAAAGTCTGTCTTCAGGGCAGTTCTACTAGAGAGCACGTGATGTCCACTGTTGATCTTGACATTCCACCCAATGAGAAAGGAATCTCATGCTACAATGAAGTTCCCCCTCTCAGCTTATGTGATTACCAGGCTAATCCGCATCTCCTCCTGTCTGTTAGCACTGCTGTAGAACAGTTCCAAAGCCACAATGAAATAGCTGGCTCACTATTCCAGAGAAGGCCACCCGACACAGATCTGCAGTCCCCGATCTGAATTCCTGCATCCAGCACATTGCAGGGTGGTATCCTGACCCCAAAGAGTATTGTCCAATTCTCCCAATTGAATTTATTTAAATTCACTTTCTCATTATTAGTCAGTATGTATCAAAAAGCATATAGTAGTGGTATCTGATTGAACCAAATGTTACAGGGTGACTGTGGGAGCCAGGAAGTCAGCGCCATTGACTGAATTCAATCCCAGTAAAACACAGACCCACAGCTGGCTGCTTCCCGTGCTCCATCTCCAGGGAGTCCCCAGCTCTGGGGTCAGCACAGAGGAACAGATGGCGGTACCAGTAGGTCAAATCTGATTTCCTCTGCCTACAAATCTGCCGCTTTATCTCAGCTGGGGATTTCAAGTCCTGATGGCAGCGATTTCCATCTTGTGCCTGTGGTGAGAAAGGAACCTCTGAGCCATTAAAATAAAGAAAGCTGTTAACAGTGAAGATGTAGAAAGCTCCGGAGATGTCTCGGTGCGTGCGACTGTTGTCTGTTTTGTGTGAAAACAATCATACCTGTGGCGAAAATTCAATATGCTTATAAAATTGAATCTCTCGTGCCAAGACCCCCCTGTGATTTATTGTCACAGAGGTAAGAATTAAATGAGCTGGCGGAGAGGCGAGTGCTGGTTTGACGATGATAATGTTGCCACCGTCTTCTCTTATGGCTCTTGAAGAAAAAGGAATGAGAGGAAATTTGAGATAAAGTTCTCCAAGTTTCAAAAATTGAGCTAGGAATTGCAGTGTAATGATTTAGATTTTAGAAAGCTAGACAGAACACAGCAGAATTCCTTGGCCAGGGTGAGTTTCCTGAGCACCTTGAACATTCTAGGGACCACCAAGTTGAGCTCTGACTATTTCTTCACTTTTTATGGAAAAGCAGAGTTTCACCTGCATTGGATGGGGCCTGACAGTTCTTTGCAAATGAAGTCCATCTATAAAGTCCCCCCAAACACCTCTTCAAGCAGAGCAGACAGGAGGAACTTGCCCCCAGGGGTAGCAGCTACTCTCCAGAAGAGAGAAGGGCCGTGAGTACTGTGAAGTTACTGAGCAAATGCTATGAGTACTGTGAGCAGGGGCCTCACTTTCTAGTGAGGTCCACTACCCTAGGAAAACCTGAGCCTAAGGTTTTCAGGTACTTCAGCTTCTTGGGAGATTCCAGAATTTGGAATTTTTGTCTTCTGATTTGCACACACTGGTGAATAAAAAAATAAGCACATATTAGGTGGTTCAGTAAACCATGGCTGTAATGGTATTTGACCTTCTGGCTACCAGCTTGTATTTTGATAGATAAATTTCAATTTTTTTTTTTCAGTAGCAGGGATTGAACCCAGGGGCATTCTATCTCTGAGCTACATCCCCTGTTCTATTTTTTTTATTCTTTATTTTGAAACAGGGTCTGACTAAGTTGCAAAGAGCCTCACAAGTTGCTGAGGCTGGCTGCAAACCCTGCTATCCGTCAATCTCAGCCTTCCAGGTACTGGCATTACAAGCGTGCACTACCATACCAGGCTCATAAATATTTTTTGAGATCTATCATGAGCTAGGAACTATGGATACATTGGTGAGGAGGATCCTGTGTTTATTTCTGGGAGTTTACCATCCAAAGGGGAGGGAAGGCTGGCCCATAAACAGATCATTCCAGTGTCTCGTGGAGAGGGGTCTGGGTGACAGCTGGCTCACCTGTGGAGTGCGCATGTCATGGGAGGTCTGGTGGTACTGACACCTGAGAAGGTGAGTCTTGACCTGAGCTGAGCACTGAGGAGCTAAGTAGGTGAAGAAGGTAGGTGGGTAGAGAGATAGGAACGCGCTAGGAAGGGTCACAGCATTTGCTGAGGACAAGCACAGCTTGGCTTTGTATAGACTTCTGCACAGAGCTCAGTGATTGGCTCCGGCGAGGCTGGAGATGAGTGGGCTGACGAGGACTTGGCTGTATGAACGAGTTTGGCCTTTACCCCACGGCAGTAAGGAGCCCCTGGAGGATTTTAAGCAGGGCAGAAACATGGTGAGATTTGTTTTCCAACTATCCCTGCAGCAGCTGAGTGGAACATGAATCTGAAAGGAAGAAAATCAGCAATGGGGAAAATACCCAAGAAGCTAGGGTAGTAAAATTGGCATGAGATGGTGAGTACATGGCCTGGAGGTGGTCCAGAAAATAGGAACTTAATAACTGTTTGGGAAATTAAGTTGGCAGGACAAGAAGACTTAAAGAAGAAATTCAAGAGGCAGAGTACAAGATGTCTCTCCAGGTCTCTGAGCCAGTGGTGGGTTGGTAGTGGTCAGGGTCGCCATCCCTGTTGGCCTGGGCTCTTCTAGTTTTGAGTCTGGGAGTCCTGCAGCCTGGGAAGCCCTTCAGTCCTGGGAGAAGGGGTGGTTGGTGTCTCTACTGATGGTTCTCCAACTAAACTGAGTAAAAGCAGAACAAGCTCTATGTTTATTTCAGAAGATAATGAGCTCTATTTGGAGCAGATGGAATTTGAAATGCTGATGGATATCCAGGTCAGGCTATCCCACAGACACTTAGAAAATAAGTCAAGACTCTCAGAGCCAAAATCTCTCTATTAGTAAGTGGGGGTTAGTTAGGGCCACAAACATGGGTTAAATCACCCAGGGGGAGACTGTAGAGCAGAATGAATGAAACTCTAGAGAATGAAATGTTGGAAACTTGGGTGTTTAAAGAACAGGTAGAGGAAGAAGAGCCTCTGAGAGGTGGAGGAGGTGATGAACATGGGCTAAATGTGGGATCTTGGAACCCAAGAGAGAAGCAAGTATCCTGAGGCATGCGCCGTCACTAAGGTCACAGGCAAGAAAGGGGTCCAGTGCCAGGAGGGGTGAAGACTGTGCTTCATCAGCAGAGACTTAGCATAACTCCCTTGAGTGGTACAATGGGGAGAATCCAGGTTGCCCCTGGGAAAAATGACGTTGAGAAAATGGAGACAGCAAATAGAACCTTATCACCAAAGGAGCTCGAGGGGAAAGGAAGAGAGCAGCATTTAGATGTTCACCGAAGGCCAAGGGGGCTACTAAAGTTGGTTACAACTGAACAAAGCTCATAAACTGAGAGGAGAAGGCTGGTGAAGAAGGAAAATTAATCTACAGCATCCAGGAGAGGTTGTCTGTGGATCCGGGTCCATGGGGGAGACCAGATTATATGAGATGGACTCAGAGCCACAGAGGAAGCTCTTGGCTTTAAATAGGGAGCACACAGCTGGGCACAGTGGCATGTGCGTGTAATCTCAGTATTTGGGAGGCTCAAACAGGACGATTGCAAGTTTGAGGCCAGCCACTTAATGAGACTGTGTTTAAAAATTTAATAAAAGATAGGTATGAGGGTATAACTTAGAGGTAGACTATTTCTGGGCACAAAAGAGGCAGGGAGGGAAGGACACATCACAGTCTGGGACTCTGGGATGGAGGGTAGGTTGAGGTGGTTTAGAGAGAAGGAGGAGTAGCCATCTGGAAATGAGAAGGCATGAAACAAAGAGCTGCAGTTGATGTCAGGTGGAGGAGAAGAAAAACGAGGAAGGATGGAAGTAAATGAAGGATAATTGAAGAGATATCTCAGCCATTACTTTTAAGGGGAATGATCCTGTCTTTTCAGATAACAGTGGCAATATGGTTTCGGAAATATTCAAGTAAATGAGTATTGCAGAAACGACTAGTTGTGTGCTATTTTTGAAAGGATTATCAAATTATTCCCTTTAGAATTACAAGATCTGAGTCAGATTTAAATAATTCAAATAATTCTGTTAGTTCTGGCACACACACCCACCCACCCATATGTGTATGCACATTGGACACACACCCCCTGCATGTAAACAGGTTACAACCTGCTTGGATGCCAAAATAGACATTAAAATCTTTAAAAGCATTGTTTTCAGATACAGTCAGCTGAAGAGAAGTTTTTGCTAGATGGGAGGCCAGGACATAAATACAGAAAGGCAACATAATAAAAATGTTTTGCATTTAAACTTACATATTCAGTTTGGTTACATTGAGAAGTCATAGAGGAGTTGTTCAGAGCCAGTCTGGAGGCACATTTTCTAGGAGGAAATTACCAAAGGCAGCGAAGCAGGGCCTGCCCTGTGCCAGGGGGTGGGTGAGGCTGCAGCAGCATGATGCTGGCGGGCAGCAGCCAGCAGGGAGCCTCTGCTGCCTCAGTGAGTCACCCTCCAACACAGCCTGCTGCTCCCTGGCACAGAAAAGCACTCCACATTGCCTTAGCTGCTTAGTTTGGACAATAACAAGAAGCCACATAGAGAATGCTTTCCAGGGTAGTACTTTATCATCATCTCCTCCTCCTCTTCCTCCTCCTCCTCATTCTCCTCTTCCTCCTCCTCTTCTTCCCCCTCCTCCTCTTCCCCCTCTTCTTCCTCCTCCTCCTCCTCATTCTCCTCTTCCTCCTCCTCCTCTTCCTCCTCCTCCTCTTCCCCCTCTTCTTCTTCCTCCTCTTCCCCCTCTTCTTCTTCCTCCTCTTCCCCCTCTTCTTCTTCCTCCTCTTCCCTCCTGTTCTTCCTCCTCCTCTTCCTTCTGCTCTTCCTCCTCCTCTTCTCCTCCTCTTCCTCCTCCTCTTCTCTTCTTCCTCCTCTTCTCCTCCTCTTCTCCTCCTCCTCCTCCTCTTCCTCTCCTCCTCTTCCTCCTCCACTTCTTTCTCCTTCTCCTCCTCCTCTCCACCTCCTTCTCTTCATCCTCCTCCTCCTTCTCCTCCTCCTCTCCACCTCCTTCTCTTTGTCCTCCTCCTCCTTCTCCTCCCCTCTTCCTCTTCTTCCTCCTCCTCTTCCTCTTCCTTCTCTTCCTCCTCCACTTCCTCCTCCTTCTCCTCCCCTCTGCCTCCTTCTCTTCATCCTCTTCCTCCTTCTCCTCTTCCTCTTCCTCCTCCTTCTCCTCCTATCTTCCTCCTCCTCCTCCTCACCTTCCTCCTCTTTCTCCTCCTCCTCATCTTCCTTTTCCTCCTCCTTTTTTTCTCTTTTTTCATGATTAAAACATCAGGTTATTTTTTCTGGCATAAAAGTAGTATGTGCCCCTTGTAGACATTTTGGTCAAGGCAGAGAAACATGGAATGAATACCAAAACATCACCCCAATGTCCAAAACCTCAACAGTGTGCATATTTCCCTCTTGCCATCCCATTATGGTTTCCAGGATGAGGAGGGCTGAACTTTTCCTTCCTGAGAAGTGCAGAGATTCCAGGACAGGGAACATGTCCTGGCCTGGAATGTTCTGACTCCTCAGAAGGATGTGCTTGTGGACACACATTCTTGAGTGGCCTTAGCTCCCATTCCCAAACTCAGAGTCTTCTGTGACTCTGTGATTCCAAAGGGAGACTTTTGAAGCAACATGACTGCTCTCTTATCCTTTGTTAAGTTCTTGACATTTCAGAAGGTGAATGAACTGACTGAGGAGGTATTTCAATGCAGGATGAATGGCAGAGGATCTCTAATGACAGATGGTTCGTGATGATCCATTGAACTGGGTAAAGCCAATAATATGCTCATGCTAGCTAAGAACTCAAAGAATCAGGGATTTAAAAAAGCTATTAAATAAATATGGCACAGGTGATGTTCTCAAAACAATCAGGAATTCTAGTTGAGAGGAAGAAGGAATGGGAGAGGAAGAGGGAGAGAGAGATCAATATCGATCAATGGTCAAGTAAGTTCAGGAAGAGTTAGGAAATTAGGTTTAACCATGTAATAGGCAAGTTCCTTTGTTGTAGAACTTTAAATATGCTGAGCTTCACTGGGACTACCAAGGAGGCTATGGAGCATGCATTCCAACCTAGCCTGATCATGGACCTATTTTGTGAAGGCATAGTAATTCACTTCCCAAGAATTTAATTTTCCATAAAATACAGTTTGAGCGATGTTATTCTAGCTCCTTCTACCAGTAACCAAAAAGTGGTGCCCTAAGGCACCATTACAAGTCTTTCAATAATGATCCTAGTGAGGTGTGGTGGTGCACGCTTGTAATCCCAGCACTTGGGAAGCTGAGACAGGAGGAACCTGGTTCACAGACAGCTTCAGCTATTTGATGAGGCCCTCCACAACTTAGTGAGATCCTATATCACAATAAAGAATAAGAAATCGGCCTGGGAGTGAAACTTGGAGGTAGAATGTCCCTGGGTTCAGTCCCCAGCATCAATAAATAAATAAATAAATAAATAAATAAATAAATAAAATAATAATCCCTGGTTGCTCAGGCCCATTGGGGCAATAGCTTCAGCTGAGTTTTTAAGATTCACAACTTTCTTGGTATATTTTGTTTAAGTTTGAGCATCCTTGCATTTGGAGGGTGATTTTTATTTTCACAGAGGTATATTTATCAACTGAGTGCTAATCTATTCCCTGGCATTAAACCAGTGAGCTTGGCTCTGAGTTTCGTCTCTGTTTATTTGCGTAATCTTGAATGAGTCACTTGCTTTAAGTAGGGTCAGGTGACTTCAGCTGGGGTCCAGAAGCTGGGGACACTGGCAGAGACCTGGTTCCAAGACTGGCTCTTGGAGTCAAGAGTCCTAGGATTGGGAGGCATTGGGGAAAGGGCCAAGAAGGAGCAGAGAAAGCATGGACTTTGGTGTGGGCAGAGTCCAAGGAGAGGGGAGAGTCGGAGCTCTTCTTGTCAAGCTTTGGCCTCCTCCTCAGAGCCAGAGTGTGCCAGGATGGGGAAGGCTAAGTTTAGACTCAGTGGGGGAGCACTTCCGGGGGAAGGCAGCACGGGGGAAAGTCTTGGGCCTGGGCCTGGTCTGTCACTTTCTAGCATTCTAGGAGGTAGACAGTGGATGGGTTGTACATGCAGACTGTGAGCTGAGGGTCTGACAAGAGGAATGGTTCCTTGCATCCAAGCCCTGGAAGCCCTGGGATGGAGGGGCTCTGGGTGTGTGTTTCTTTCTACCTGGCTCATTCCTGTAGGAATATTTCTTTATACATACGTCAGGGTTGCGAATATAGCTCAGTGGTAGAGCACTTGCTTAGCATGCACAAGGCCCTGTGTTCAATCCCTAGCACTGAGGGGAAAAAAAATATAGCTGGATATGATGGTGCACACCCATAATCTCAGTACCTGCAAGACTGAGACAGGAGGATTAAAGGTTTGAGGCCAGCCTCAGCCATTTAAGAAGGTCTTCAGCAATTCAGCGAGGCCTTGTTTCAAAATAAAAAAATAAAAAGGATTGAGATTGTAGCTTGGAAGTAGAACACTCCTGGCTTCAATCTCCAGTAACACACACACACACACACACACACACACACACACACACACACACACAATCAGTCTTAGAAAAGGCATGGGTCTGGTTTAAGTAGAATAAAGCTGTTGTCGATATGATACATTCAACTGTGTAAGTTTGTTATCAAAAGCATCTTAACCCTGAGTTTTGGGAAATATTTCAGGTGAAAGAAAAAAAAAGATTATTAGTAAAAATAAAAACTATTCTTCGCTCTTTCCTCCTTCAATCCATAGCCCACACCTGTAGTCTCCAACCTGCTTTGAACCATAATCTCACCTCCCACATCTGTAATTCTGGGGAGGAGCGTGTGCTGTTTCCTTGGAATCTTGACTCGGTTGTGTGTCCTGTCTTGTGATGGTCCAAACTTCTTGACTGAGCTTAGTGCCTAAGTGATCCTCGGCTCCGGGGCTTGGGTTTCTGAAGCCCACCCTTTTCTTTCTTTAGCTTCCTGTGTCTGCGGACTTGTTAGGAGCTGGGTTTGCAACATGAGCCCATCTTAGGGTCAGACCCTCTGGCTCTTGGCTCCCCAGGCTCCTGGAGTCACGGAATGTGCTCACAGTCTGTCCTCCCAGACTCTGCCATCTGTCCTTCTT
Source organism: Muscardinus avellanarius (assembly GCF_963383645.1). Taxonomy (NCBI): domain Eukaryota; kingdom Metazoa; phylum Chordata; class Mammalia; order Rodentia; family Gliridae; genus Muscardinus; species Muscardinus avellanarius. The sequence goes on from NC_137798.1 coordinate 56,803,012, forward strand.
GCTGGCCTTGATTCAGCCAGCTCGTCTTCTCCTTCCCTCCACATTTCACTCCTCACTCTGCTTGGGATCAGCAGCTCTTGGGCGTGTGTCACTCCTGTCCTCCCCACTGTCCCTCTTTTCGCTTGGCCTCCTGCCTGTTCCTCTGACCTTGCTCTCTCTGCCTGACTCCTTCTCCATGGGTCTCCCTCCTGGCTTTCCCTCTCCCAGACGGGCCTCTGTTAAGCCCACCTGTCTCTTTGGGCTGCATGAGACTTGAGGGCCTGGGTCCTGGTGGGGAGGCGGATGGTCTGCTAAAGGGGATGTTTATCATGTTTTTTGGGGGGTCTACTCCAAAGAGTGGCATGGTGATCAATGGGCTGGTTTTATCAGAGGGCCCATGAATTCAGGCACAAGTGTACAGAACACTTATTTATGACACAAATGTCTGAACTCAGGCATCAGAATGCCTCCATTATAAAATATTTATAAAATTTATGCATATGTAATATGGAATTCATACTTGATAAATGAGATGGTACAAAATACTAGAGATATAGTAGAAATAGAAACATATCTGCACTGAGGGGCTTGGGGAGCTAACTTTCAAGGCCCACTATGCCTCTAGCACGCTGTGTGACCTGAGACATGGCGTTTCGCCTCTCTGGGCCGTGGTTCTCCAGTTATTTCCCCCACAATGAGTATATCCACCCAGAGCTGTGTCATGCGCCTTTACTTATAATAGCCAGTGGCTGCAAAATATACAAAAACTAAAACCCCTGTGGAATCTTCATAACTAAAGAAGTGATGATGCTTATATTTAAAGGTTTCTACTATAGTAATCAGAAGAATAAAAATTTAAAACCTAAGGGGGAAACAAAGGGAAATCTGTAAATTTTCAAGTATGGGATGATGGGGGGAAATACAAACAGAACCCAGGTCAGAGGGTGGGGGCCACCACGGCTGAAAAAGCATTCTCAGGACAGATTTGGGAGGCCACTAGTCCCTGTGATATCAGGTCCTTGCTTTGTGTTACATCAATAGAACACTTGGGAGCCTTATTTATTTTTTTCCATTTGAAGCTAATGATGTGGCCAAGAGACAGAGAAATGCCCCCCACGCTCCACCCTGCAGATACATAGCGTGGTCCTGAACAGCCACCATTCTTAAAAATCACAAGGGAGCAGCTTTATAACCCGCGCCAGTTACGGTAGATTCTGAGTGTTAGGAACTAGATGAGTCATGCCTCGTCATCCTTGAATGGAAAGCCTGATCAGTGGCTGAAATTATAGTTCTAGAGCCCAGTGTGGTGATGCATGCCTGTAATCCTAGTATTTAGGAGGCAGAGACAGGAAGATGGCAGATTTGAGATCAGCCTCAGGAATTTAGCAAGACCCTTATCAGTTTAGCCAGACCCTGTTTCAAAATAAAAATAAATAAATAAAATGGGGTTTTGAATATAGCTCAGAGGTAGAACACCCCTGGGCCCAATCCCTAGTATTAAAAAAAAACATATTTTTAGTGGGAGTTTTGAATAGAGCGAATGACTGGCTTATAAAAAGCCATAATATGGAGCTACTGAGGAGTCAGAATGTTCTGGAGCCTGAGAAGGTATGTTCACCTTTCCTTCCTATACCTGCTGCACGTTTGCTATAACATTGAACAGATAGGTATTAGCATGGGGAAAATGGGCCAAACCATGAATGTCTGGTCAATCCTGGAAGTAGAAGAGGACTTTGAGACTAGGCTGAGCTGCCCCTGGGCTGTGCTTGATTTCTGAAGTGATTGTTTGTTTACCAACCTTTTCAAAGGGCCTTGGAATGTGGGTCAGATAAAGTGGGTAAAAAGCAGATTTGCATTCCATGTGTACATGGTAGTTCCTTTGTTTCCAGAGCCGGGCTGTTTACTCTTTGACCTGTCTTGTTTTGTTATGCTGTAATTCCTGATAATTTTTGAAAAATCCGAAAAAGTTGGGTTGGTATGTGATGAGAGGTCAATACCAGTTGGTATGAGAGATCAATACCCTCTTTTTCCAGGCTCTTTCCCCATCCCCTCTCACCTCTGCCTGATCTCTTATCTGTCCAGAGAAATGTTTGCCAAATGACTGATTAGACCTTCAGTAAATTGAATTTTTGGGAGATGATCCTGATAGCATTTTCACAGCTTCCTTGGAAGGTTTTTGAGATTATGTATCTTATCTTCAAGCTCTTCAGTATCTTTCAGTCTAAGCTGCATGTTATCTCCAGGGATTTTGGGTGTGTTTTTAAATGGGTTAAGCGCTTTGAAGTTTGGGAGTCAGTTCTTCCTGGGTTTTTCTCAACTCAGTGAATACCAACAATATTATCTCTCCAGACCATTAGTGATGTGATTCCAGAACCAATTGGAGGACTGATTGATTATTTATAATTAGGAAAACTAGAAGATAAGCCAGGTGAAAATGAAGACTTGAGAGGGACCCTGGACTGTGTTCTAGCTGCATCTTGGTTGGGTTGTTGTTGTTGGACTGGTGCTGGGCTGAGCAAAGTACAAACACATAGTGTCCAACTGCTGCCAGTACAGCCGTCCATGGATTTCTATTCATTCAGGCAAAGTTTGCAGCTGCACAGAGGGTTAGTGATGGAGGGGTGTGCATGTGCTTGCTGAGATCTCACATTCACTGGTACCAGCATCCAGGTTGTGACTCTGTGGCTTAGGTTGTCAGAGAACTTCCTTGAGTTAGCAGGGATGACAGAGGTTGTCTCATTTTCCCCTCTTACCTCATCCTTCCTCCATCATCTGTCAGAAGGTTATGGAGGCCCGAGATACAGTGGAGTGTCTCATGGAGCCAGTAGAAATGTTCCTCCACTCACAATGGGGTTATGTTCCACTTAACTCTTTTTAAGGTGAGAATAGAGTCAATTGAATACACGTGTAATAGTCCTGACCTACCAAACACCATAGCAACATGGTCCACTGATGCTGCCAGGCGCCCCGGAGGAGCATCCCACAGCCTGTCGCCAGGCTGAGAAAAGGTCAAAACTTAAAATTTGAAGTATGGCTCCTACTGAATACACGTTATTTTCCCACCATCGTAAGGTAGAAAATGTTGAACTGTCATAAATCAGGGACCACTTGCAATAGATCAAGTGATCTTACCCTTATGTTGACCTGTGTTTATGTACCTATAACTGAAATCCACTGGTTTTTAACTTGGTTCTTGGTAGCCACAAACAGGAAATGTCACTTTTTCTGGCAATCCCACACTGTCTTTAGTCTTCTGTGTTACTGGTTTTATTTCTGTTTCTTATAATCTCTTTAAGATGTCCATCAGCCACTCTGAAATTCCTGTAGGCCTTGGAATCCAGTTCATGCAGGCTTGGAGTCTTGGGGCCACTTGAAGTGACCAGGCCCACTCTCCCCAGCTCCTTGGCTACCTGAAACTGAAATCTCCTCTCCACATTGCTTGCTCAGCCCTCTTTATGTCTAACGCTCGGCTCCCAGTTGATTAGCAAAGAGGCGAGACTAGCACTAGACATTGCTGTTCTCTTCCTTCTCTTTAATATCATTACACAACTTTTCCAAGTGATGTTCTTTGCTTTTCTCCTTTTTTTCCGTAATCATACCCTTAAAGTGCAATTGCAGACTCTAATTGTTTTTTTCTAAGTCTCAGCTAATGCTACCCTTTAGCCTTCCTAACACCACCCTCACAATTCTTGCTAAACAGCAAAAAGTGGTGCTACTAGCTTAGTCTTGTCTCGCCTTTATACGATTTGACAGCCTAATTTTTGCCACTAGATATTATTGTATCCTGAGAATCTTTCCAAGACATTAGAACCTACTCATGTGTACCATGCCCATTCACTCAATAAACACTGAACTGCTACTATGTGCCAGAAACTATATCAAGTATTGGCAAAAAGATTAGAAACAGGGCTTAATAATATTAAATAATTACACTGATGTTCAATCAGTAACAAGTGTTACAAAGGAAACCTTTGTGGGCCATGAGAGGGAAAGGGAATATGTGGGCTATTTGGGTATTTGACCTAGTCTGGCACATAAGAGGAGCTTCCCTGGACAGCACAGAGCAGAGTCTGTTTCATGATTTCTCCACTTGGGGACTTTGCACTGTTTTTACTCTTTGGCTGTTTTCAACAAACCTACAATCAATACCTGTGTATTTAAGTATTTCTGTAAGGGTAGATTCCTTTTTTTTTCTTTTGGTGGTATTGGGGGTGGAACTCAGAGGCTTTCTACCTCCGGGCTATATTCCCAGACCTATTTTTTATATTTTATTTGGAAACAGGATCTCACTAAGTTGCTGAGAGCCTCACTAAGTAGCTGAGGCTGGCTTCAAACCTGTGTGATCCCCCTGTTTCAGCCTCCCAATCATGGGGATTATAAGTGTGTGCCACCATACCCAGCCATAAGGAGATTCTTAAGACTGTAATTACTGGGCCCCTCTGTGTATAAGTAATATTGTTTCCTTAAGGTAATTCCTAAAAGTATATTAACTAGGTAAAGAATGTGAATACTTTATGCCTCTTGACACATATTGTAAAAAAAAAAAAAAAAAAAAAAAAACTTTCTAGAAAAATCAAAGCTTGTGAAGGGTCTCGGGCCACCACATCTCCAGTGACCTTCAGGCGAAAAGCAGGTTGATTTCAAGACATCAGTTAAATTGGTAACAAGAGCAAGTGATATGTTTCCTGTATATGTTCCTGTGTATGTTCATAACTGGTGCTACTTAAATGTCGTTCTCCAAATGGTTGTAGGTTCTGGAGATGTCGATGAGTGGTCAGAGCTAAGTAAAGAAATTGAGAATTAGACAGTTAAAAACCTTTATGGAAATATGATAATGCTATTGTATATCAAAATTTAGTTATACATTATTATATATTGTCCATTTTCTGTTTTCTAGTAATTCATTCATTTTTAAACAATAGTACTATTGGTTCATGATGGATTGAGAAGGAAAACAAGTCCTTCCTCACAGATAGTTTGTGAAAAAGCTGGTGGAACCCCCTTGGTCAAATTCCCTTTTAGACGCCCCAAATCCTCCAATACTGTATAATGACCTTTTCCCCTTTCTCATGGGAAACCAATGGGATTAGCAAATTTTGGCTGCAGACGTGTGTACTTAAGTTAACTCACCTGAGATCTATGTATGCCTTTCCCAAAAAGATAAAGCATCTCTACTGCAACAAATGAAACATGTATTCATTAGAGTTTCTGTGAGAAATTTCTCAGTCCAGGAATTACAATGGTTCACTGTTTTCTTTTGCCCTTAATCTATAGCAAGAGCTTAGCCACTGAACCTGCTGGTGATCAGACAGCATAATTATGGTTAGATGAATTATTATTAATTGCTAGTAATGCCAGTTATTTCTTCCCAGAGAAAGTTAATAAAAAAGTATCAAAAACCAAAGGCTGCTTTCCTTGCGTTTGTATCCCCACTAGCAGAAACTAGAAGTCAGATATTTGAGATGATACAAAAATCTCACCAGTTGAGGCTGAAACCAATGTGGAGACTGTCTGAATTGTGCCAGTATGGGAATGGCCTAGGAAGATTTGGGAAAGCTCTGATTATTAATATGTTTCAAAAGAAAATAATTGGTATATTTCAAAATAGTTGTGTTAAAATGGAGGCAGACATGGATAAAGAAAGGACTTGGTTTCAGGCAGCTATTCCAATATAAATCAACCTAGCTCAAAGTAATCAACAAGTCAGTAGAGGAGAGCTAGGGCTTCCTCTTTCTAAAGACAGATCTACATGATGATCTAGGGGGGGGATGGGGCAGGGTTTGACCTTGCCCTTTATGAAAAGAGACACCTTACCACACCTTGCTAGGGGAGGTACCTTACAGGGACGTTCACGTCGGAGTCACGCAAACAAGATGGAGTTCATGGGTATAAAAAGGCCAAGTCCACGTGTAAGCCCTTTGGTGTACTCATTCGAGTCATCCCCTCATGCCATCTTGGCATGGGGCTGTATTTCTATCTTTCTAATAAACTCCTTTAAATCTTCAGCAGCTGTCCAAGCGATGAATACTTATTCTTAGCTTAGGACAAGAATCCATGGTTTTTTTGTTTGTCTGTTTGTGTGGTGGTGGTGGGGGAATTACTTCTCCCCACACCACACACCATGCACCCCCCCGCCCCCGCAACATGAATGTCACTTAGCACTATGCTAGATAGGAAATAAAAGAAGCTACAAAATAATCTTTTGCTGCTCTGTTTCTTGGTGTCTTGAAGAAAAATACAAACCCAGCTCAGAGAAGGGGTTCATGCACAGTATTGGTGAGATCCTCCCCCCACCGCAGGTGAGAACCCCATTCTCCTAGAAACTCTGCCTAACATCAACTTCCTGGTCAATTTAAGAACCAAGCCCTCCCTTATCAGTTTTCTCTCATTTTGAATGAAAGGGAAGCAAGGTAGGGGTGAGTTGAAGAGAGCAGATGCTCAAGTCCAGCTGCCTGGGTTCAGTCCTAGACTGCGGCATCTAGCTGCTGGACTGCTCCTGGCTCTTCCCTCTCAGCACCTGGGTGTTCTCACCTGCATGCTGGCAGTAGACAGTGAGGAGCAAAACCCATGTTAGGTCTCTGGCGCACATGCTGGGTCTCATCACACAGCATCTGTTTACTGTTACCTGTTCTTTTTCTCATAATAAAATTCTTCAGGAGAAATCCTGTTGGAAAGGAAGGAGGGAAAGAGAAAAGAAATAAAGATAAAAAAGCAATGGAACGGGTGTCACAGGCTTATCCTTCTTTAGACTAGTCTTCTTGCTTATTCTTAACATGGGCTTTGGATCTGGCTTTCTTTGGATCCTGGGCCTGGCTGTGCCATTCACAAAGTATGTGCTTCAAATTGCCTTGTGACATCACTCAGCCTCCGGTCCTCTTCTCTTCTCCCGAGAGGATGATGCCAGTAACTCCTGCATGGAGGCCTTGTGCGTGCAAAGGAGTCAATGCAGGGGAAGTGTCTGTGAGCAGCGAGCCATGCGGGGGCATGGACGGTCTTGCTCAGTTCCACCAGTGCCTGCTTGAGCTGGCTCCTGGAGCAGGTGGACCCCCACCTCAGTTCTGGGCTTCAGGCCCGGGGCTCTCCCACACTTCTGGGCTTCTACGCAGCAGGTGTTCACTGAGACCCCGTGGACAAACTTCACCTACTTGGTTTCTGGTGACGGGAGAGAGGAGCCCCACAGGCTCTATCCGTGTGTGTGATCCCGAATTGCTCTGCTGTAACAGTGTGCCTATTGATAAGAGGAAGCTTGCTCCTGGCCCATTCTGCCTCTGTCTTATCAGTTACTTCTTCTGGAAATAAAAGTCTGAGGATCTGGAAGATAAGTTTCCTTTTTTTTGTGTATGTGTACTGGGAATTGATTGTTCTACCTCCAGAATGAGCAATTCCCAGTACCATTCTACTAGACTTTCTACCTTCTAGCTACACCTGCGGTCTGACATCATTTTTTATTTTGAAACAGGGTCTCATTAAGTTGCTAAGACTGGCTGCAAACCTGCAATCTTTCTGTCTCAGCCTCCCAAGTATTGGGAGTGTGTGTACCACCACACTCCACACTCTGTTGAATAAGTTTCTTAAAAGAAGAAAAGAAAGAAGCCAGGCGTGGTGGCGCACACTTGTAATCTCCGTGCTTGGGAGGGTGAGACAGGAGGGTCATGCAGGTTCGAAGCCAGCCTCAGCTGGCTTAAAAGACCCTGTTTCCAAATTAAAAAAAATAGGTCTGGGAGGATAGCCTGGAGGTATAAGGACTCTGGGTTCCATCCCCAGTACCACCAAAGAAGGAAAGAAAGAAGGAAAGAAAGAAGGAAAATGAGAGAGAAAGAAAAGAAGAAAGGAAGAAAGGAAGAAAGGAAGAAGAAAAGAAAACTCATAGAAAAAGAAATGAGCTAAAAACCCAGAGGACAAGAATTCTAATCCTGTCTCTGCTATGCCTTTATCTGACACTGTTCAAGTATCTTGGTGGCTTTATTTCCTTGTCCATAAAATGCAGTATGAGAGCACTAACCAACCTGGTTAACATTTGCCAAGTAGGGCGTGTGTGTGTGTGTGTGTGTGTGTGTGTGTGTGTGTGTGTGTTTGTGTGTACACGTGCATGCATGATGGCTACATACTGCTTCCTGTACTCCGTGGTATGGGGCAAGATAGAAATAAGAAAAGGACAACTTTTCTTATTGCTTTGCTATTAGATTGTGCTAGAAAAAAGTTTATTGCTCTTTAATCCATGAATTTTCAGAATTCTCATTTCCTAAATAACACTAATCTACTGAGTGAAAATATTTGTTTCTTCTGTTCCTAAAGGACATGCTATTTCCATATTAAAAATAAATATCCAGAATGAAGCTTGGGAAAGGTCCCCAGAGGCTGTAAGGAAACATGGAAACAGGAAGTGGCGTTGGTAACTCCAGAAACTCTGCAAGGAGCCGGGGTCAGCGAGAAGCTGTCCCGAGCAGCTGCAGGCAGCCACGCTTCTGGCTTCTGACACTCAGCTCTGGGCCAGACGCCCTTTAGGCCTCATGGAAGACATGGAGCTGTTGCCTTTAACAGTCTTCTGCATATCAATATGGCCGTCAGCAGGGCGCAGTGCCACACGCCTGTAATCTCAGTACTTGGGAGGCTGACATAGGAGGATCACAGTTGACGCCAGTCTCAGCAACTTAGTGAGACATTCAGCAACTTAGTGAGACCTTGGTTCAAAATTAAAAAAAAAAAAAAGCCGGGCGTGGTGGCGCACGCTTGTAATCCCTGTGTTTGGGAGGCTGAGACAGGAGGATCACACAGGTTCGAAGCCAGCCTCAGCTACTTAGTGAGGCTCTCGACAACTTAGTGAGACCCTGTTTCCAAATTAAAAAAAAAAAAAAAATAGGTCTGGGAGTATACCCCGGAGGTAGAAAGACTCTGGGTTCCACCCCCAATACCACCAAAAAAAAATAAAAAAAATAAAAAAATAAAAAAAAGTAGGGCTGAGAGGCGTAGCTCTAATATCCCTGAGTACAATTTTCAGTAACAAAATAAGAAAAATGAATAAGCCAATAAAATTTAAAAGGGCCAGGGCATTTCTCAGAGTTAGAATGCCCCCGAGTTTAATCCCCAGTACCAAATATGGTGTGGTGGTGGTGGGGGGGTCAGCTTTTCCCTGAAGTTTTCTTTCTTTTTTTTTTTTCTTTTTGGTAGTACTGGGGATGGAACCCTTCTACCTCTGGGCTATATTCCCAGACCTATATTTTATATTTTATTTGGAAACAGGATCTCTTAAGCCAGCGCAGCTGGCTTCGAACCTGCACGATCCTCCTGTCTCCGCCTCCCAAGTGCGGGGATTACAAGCGCGTGCCACCACGCCCGGCTTCTCTGAAGTTTTATTTTTTTTTAAATTTTTTACTTTTTCTGGTACTGGGGATGGAACCCAGGGGCATTATACCTCCGAGCTACACCCCCAACCCTATTTTTTAGTCCTTTTATTTTGAAACAGGGTCTCACTGAGTTGGGAAGTGCCTCACTAAGTAGCCGAGACTGTCCATGAACCGCGATCCTACGGTCTCTGCCTCCCGAATGCTGGGGTTACAAGCCTGCACCACCACGCCCAGCCTCTTGAGGTTTTTAATAGAGAGAAGTTATATTCATATTTACCTCTACTTCAACCAAAACCCTCAACTTTACTGATAATGAAGGAATAAAATATTTGTAAAGCCCAGCACAGTGAGAAGAAACACCAGCAGAGGAGAGACAGTGTTATGAGGGGTAGAAAGCAGACAAAGGGGTCCCTCATGAGCAGACAGCAGGCTGCTAGCCAGCGCTGGGGAATTTCAGCAAGGCTGGAGAACTGAAGAGATGTGTATTTCTGAAGGCAGTTAGGATGGAGCCAAGAACCAGAGGACTGGGATAGTAAAGGTAACCCACCTTACCCTGGGCAATATGACAATGACCTCCATCATAGCCAAAGGAGGTGGGAATCCCAACAGAACTTGGAGCAAGCAGGCCTGTAAACAGGAAGGGAGGGCTACATGCTGAATGCTAGGGTCTCCCACCCACCATGGCCCCAGGATGCTGGCAGCCAGTAATAGACACTCAGAGCAGTAGCCTGAGGGACTCTCTCTAGAAACACAGGCAAGCCTAAGAGACATGGCTTGCAGAAACTAAAATGTAAGAGTCCTGCAACTGAACAGTTGGATCCATGGGGAAAAATACCCCTGATGCAATTCATCCCCTGCCTCATAGCCAGGCTGTCTAATCAGCCAGGAACCACTGGAAATGACAAGACTGGCTCTTCTTATCAAGAAAGAAACCAAGCCTGGTCACAGTGACACACACATCTGTAATCCCAGTACTTGGGAAGAATTGCAAGGTTTGAGGCCAGCCTCAGCAACTTAGGGTCCTGTTTCACAAGAAAAAATAAACTAGGTCTGGGATTGTATCACAAAAGTAGAATGTCTCTAGATTCAACCTCTAGTAAAAAAAAAAGAAAAGAAAAGAAAAGAAAAAATTAAAAAGAAAGGAAGGAAGGGAGGGAAAGAGAAAGAGAGGGAAAGAAAAAGAAGCCAAAATAAGCCACAAAAAATCCTAAAGAAAAAAGAGACAATGTAGAGAACAGATTAAAAAATATAAAGGTAAATGTAATTAACATTCTCAGCAAATTAGCACAGATATTGTCATGAGGTAAAAAAAATTTTTTGAGTTATCCAAGAATTTCATTTCTGGTTTTGTTTAGGCTAGCTAAAACTTTATTGGAAAGATCTTTTAAATAAATCTATAGAACTATATGTGGGAAGCAGTAAATTGCACATATTTAAATTATAAAAATGATGAGTTTTGACATTTGGAGGCGCTCAAGAAACCATCATGGCAATCAGGAAATGTCTCCAACTTGCTCTCAGCCTAACAGCTCCCTCATGTCTCTTTATAATTGCACCCTTCCTCTACCTCCTGGAAACTGTTCTTTGTTTTCTGAAACTACAAATTAATTTTTATTTTATAGAGTTCTCAATAAATAGAATCTTGTGATCAGAGCCGGGCGTGGTGGTGCACGCTTGTAATTCCAGCATTCGAGAGGCTGAGACTGGAGGATCCAGGTTCACAGCCAGCCTCAGCTGCTTAGTTAGGCCCTCTGCAACTCAGTGAGACCCTGTTTCAAAATAAAGAATAACAAATAGGGCTGGGGATGTAGCTCAGAAGTAGAATGCCGCTGGGTTTCAGTACCGAAAAAAAAAAAGTCATGTTTTCTCCCTTTATTCTAATATGTGAATTACAGTCATTGATTTTTTTTAATTAAGAAAAAACACTTGAATTTCTGGGATTAAAAAATGCTTGATCAGAGTATAATATATTTTAAAATGTTGCTTGACTTAATTGCTAATATTTTATTAAGAATCTTTTAGCCCGGTGTGGTTAGTACACACTTGTAATCCCCGTGCTTGGGAGGCTGAGACAGGAGGATCGCACAGGTTCGAAGCCAGCTTCAGCTACTTAGTGAGGCTCTCAGCAACTTAGTGAGACCCTGTTTCTAAATAAAATATAAAATAGGTCTGGAAGTGAATCCTGGAGATAGAGGGTCCCTGAGTTCCATCCCCAGTACCACAAAAAGAATCTTTTCTCTAGGGCTGCCTAGGGCTCAGTGGTAGAGCACTTGCCTAGCGTGTACAAGGCCCTGAGTTTGATCTCCAGCACTGAAAAAAAAATAATAGAATCTATATTTTTTAGGGATATTGGTCTGTAATTTTTTTTCTGTGTTATGTGAGATTTGGGGGTTAGGATTATGCTAGCCTCATAAAGTTAGTTGTGTATTTCTTCATCATATATTTAAGAATGTGTCAGATTGCTATTTCTTCTATGAATATTTGATTTATTCACCACTAAAGTCATCTATACTTGGAGTTTTATTTTGGAAAAGCTTTTTGATAATAATTTGGGTTTTCTACAGAAAGAGTTACTTAGATGCCCTATTTCTACAACCTAAACTATTTTTTAAAGAATTTTCACTTAATCTAAATGATTGTTGGAATAAAGTTTTTATATTCTTCTTTTTATCTCTTAAATGTCTACCGGGCCCCTGTTGGTGATAACCTCCCTCTTCATTCCTCAATTTTGGTAATTTATGTTTTCCTCTTTTTTTCTATGTCTTTCAATTAATCTAGCTAGGGGCTTATAAATTTTGTTGGACTTTCTAAAAAAAAACTGCTCTATCTGGTGAGTATTTATTTGCTAATTTCTGTTCTCTTTAATCATTCTCTGATGTAAAATTGTTCCTTTTATAATATATACATTTTAAAGTTACTTTAGCTGAACCCCACAGATTTTGGTATACTGCATTTTACTTTTATCCAATTCAAAATATTTTTTAGTTTTCTTTGTCATTTTGGTCTTTGTCTCATAATTTAAGAAGTTACTGTTTAATTTCCAGAGATGTGGGATTTACCTAGATACCATGTTACTGATTTCTCATTTAATTTTGTTGTATATCTCAGCCCCTTAAAATTTATTGGCTTATTTTATTTCCCAGCACGTGGCCTATCTTTTCAATATATTATGTGTACTTTTCATACTTAAATTGCTGCATTAGAGTGCTGAGATTGGCACTGGTATTCTCACAGATGTATATAATGCCAATGGAAGTAATTCTTTCATTGCTTCTTCCCCCACCCCACCCCCTGCACCAGACCCCACTCCCCTCCAACACCTTCCTGGCTCCACTGAGGTTTCTCTTCCATTATCTGCAGTCCCTCCGGCATCCCGATTATTCTCTAGATTCTGCGTAGGAGAGAGAACATATGGCCCTTCACTTTCTGTGACTGGCTAATTTTCACTTAACATAATGTTCTCCAGCCCCATCCATTTTCCGGTAAATGGCATTATTTTGTTCTTCTTTATTGCTGAGTAGAATTCCATTGTGTGTATATCCCATAATTTTGTAATCCATTCATCTGTTATTGGACACCAGGGTTGGTTCCATGATTTGGTTATTGTGAATTGTGCTGCTATACATGTAGATTACTATAATATTCCGATTTCAGTCCCTTTGGAAAGATACCCAGGAGTAGCATAGCTGGATCATAAGGTGGACCATTCCTCGTCTTCTAAGGAATCTCCACACTGATCTCCCTAGCAGCTATAAAGAGAAGGCACATTCTGCAGTGTTTGGATGCTGTGTTTCATAAATGTCGATTAGACCGTGATGGATGATGCTGATCTTATCTTCTGTATTTATGCAGATGTTTTAATCAAGATTTCCTAAGAGTTGCTTGCTGACAAGGTGCTAAAATCTCCTGATATAGCTGTGGAATTTTTTATTTCTCTCCTAATTCTATCTTTTTTTGCTTCATCTATCTGTAGGCTCTGTTATAATTCTTGACTTCCTGGTGAATTATTGTTTTTATCATTATAAAATATCTTGTGCCATTCTAAAAGAAACATTCAGTGCTCTTAGAAAAGGAAGATAAAAAACTGAAATTTAAAAGTACACACACACACACACACACACACACACACACACACACGAACAGTCTGAAGATGAAGTTGAAGAAATCTCTCAGCAAGTGGAACAATAACAAAGTAAACAACAGTAATAGAAAACAGTAGATGTATAATAAGGTCTTAAATGGCTTGTTCTAGGAACTTCAACTTTCAAGTAATATGAGTTTAAAAAAAAATAAAAGGAACTAGGCCTAATGCTCAGGCCTGTAATGACAGTAATGGGGAGGCTGAGACAAGAGGATTGCAGGTTCAAGGCTAATCTTAGCACCTTAGACAAGAGGATTGCAGGTTCAAGGCTAGTCTTAGCACCTTAGCAAGATCCTATTTCAAAATAAAAAAGTAAAAAGGGCTGAGGGGTTCGTTCCTAGTAACATCCCCCCACACACACAATAGGAAAGAAGGAAAATATCCAAGAAATAACATAAGAATATCTCCCATAAAGGAAGAACACAGTTTACTAGATTTACCGGGTCTGACCCCACATAATGAAGAGCTACACCAAGACTCATCATTGTGAGATTGCAGAGAGGGGGTCCTAGGGACCCCTTTCCTTTAGCTCAGTTTCTGCCATGAGAGAAACCCTTGTTCAAGGAGAACAAAAAGGCTCCCTCCATTTTGGTGCCCAAGTTCCGTCCTTTGCTCCCCTGAACTTAGCCGTGTGAATCTTTGAAATGCCCCGGTACTCAAGCACTGAGGCGCCAAGAGTCTGTGTTTAACCACTTTAGCAAGTTAATCCCCAGGGCTGTGCTTTAAGTCTGGTACCAGATTTAATTGCGGATAATGTAGAGTGTGCTTTCTTAGGGGAACATGTGTCCCTGCATGTGATAAAAACCTAATGGGTACTCCTAGCATGCTTATTAGCTGATAGCCTTGAGCATTTGGGAAATAATTTTTGAATGAGGTATAATGAGTTCAGTTATTTTGGAGGGCATCCAAACTGGGGTACCCAGGCCCACAGGAAAGACCTGGAAAGCAGTCAGGCCTGAGCCTATGCTCCGTGTGCCGCCCAACTAAGGACAATCATTTATAGCCATAGTTTGCTGGGACCATGACAGCCTTGGGGACAGACAGACCTTAGAACATGCTCCTATGTCGCTCTCAGTCCCCTCCCAGTCTTACTTTTGTTCTAACCCGTACTCCATCTCTTTTAAAAGATGGATCCTCCCCTTGGCAGCAGTTGGTTTCTACTGCAGTTTCTAAATGACCTGCTGCTCCTGGGCTCCCCTGCTTTGAACCTGGCAGACAGAGTCTCTCCAGGGGTCACAGCTCCAGTCCAACCGGGAATGGGCTGGCCGGCAAGAGAGCACGCCTCTTAGTGTTTCCAGTGGGAGTGCTGTTCTTCCGGTTTCACACGCCCTCTCTCTGCTGAGGACATTTAGACAGGTTGAAACAGTCCTCTTTGCATTTGAAGACACTACCTGGAGTCTCATCAAACACCTTTGCTGTTTCTGGACTGATGCCCCAGGGGAGGGCCCAGGCTCTTGGCTGGATCTCAGAGAATTTTCTGCCTTCCTCAAGCAATACTGCCTCGTCTTAGCCCTTTCTCTTACCCCCAAGCACACACATCTGACATGGGAGTGTCTTTGTTTCCCACTAATACTAAAGTTTAACAGTCATGGTCTTGGAGTTAATTTCAATGCTTTCTTAGCTTTTTAAATCCCAAGAAGTCTTAAAGTCTTATGCAGTTTCTCTTGACCTAGATCTACCTCAGAGTTCTCAAAGTGACTCAAAGGAAGGCATTCCTTGGAATTCTTGCTCATCATAGTTAGCATTGATGGCACACCCACCATGTGCCAGGCCCTGCTAACCGAGCCACGTACATGCTCTCATTCAGTCTTCACCAAGACTCTGTGGACTCCCCACTTCACAGATGGCCTGAAAAAAATCTATGGAACTTTCCTTAAGTTTACAGATAAAAATAGATAAGCAAGGATTTGAATCCATATCTCTCTATCATTGTATCATTTGGTCTCCCAGGGGAAAGACCTAGAATACCAGCCTACTCACTGCCCCCAGTAGAGCACAGGGCAGAGAACCTCCAGAAACTCTACTTTCAGCCTAGTATCTGAAAGACTTTAATGCCATTCCAGTTCAGGAAAATGCTGGGTTGCTTATTTGTCACCACCATGGTGCTTAGCTCAGCGAGGATAAATTGGGGAGCAGAGAAATGTCTCTGCCTTAGAGTCCTGAGAGATTAGACATACACACAAAGCAGTTAAGTACAGTATAACATGTCATAGCACTTAGATAACAGGGCAGAGGGCAGAGCAGAGTGGTGACAGAGTCGACTGAAAGTTACAATGCTAACTTAGGGCCAGCAGGAAGGTGGCCTCGGAATTCTAAGCAGTATACATCTGAACTGAAGGCATCAGCAGGGCTGGGGTGAGTGGGTGGAGAATTTTTCATGAAGGGTGTGGGCTTGACCTGGTGCTTGAACTAGGGAGACTTTGGGTTTGTAGAGAGAAAGAGGGCAGATTCTCCAGGTAGAGGAAAAAACAAGGCAAAGCAGAGAGGAGAGAATGACGTGGGCATGTGGGACGGCACTGCCTTAAGCCATGCTGAAATGGAGGAATGTAGCTCACATGGTGGAGGATCCGCTTGAAAGGGATCATGAGAGTTAGATTCTAAAGTCAGGAATTCCAAGCCAAGGCACCAGGGAACCACAGATGGTATTTGGATGTAGGACAGGCAGGCACACACAAATTTGATGCAATGTTTTGTTCATTTTATGGCTCGTTTTGCCATATTGAATGACAATGGTCAGAGTGACTACATTTACACTAACCTAAGAATTAGGTCCTATTATCTGTTCAGCCATTGGGGTACATTCTTCCTGCCCAGATTTTCAGAATTTACCCTGAACTGAAGGAAAGTCTTGTGGAGAAAGCGAGAGATTTCTCACTGGCTCAGAGTAAAGGGAGCTAACTGATCTTAATAATAGAGTCATCAGTCATGATAATCCCCACTTTCCAGATAAGAATATACATGCCAAGAGTGGCAGTGCTTTTCCAGCAAGCCAGAACTAGCGCTCGCTCTCTCTCTCTCTCTCTCTCTCTCTCTCTCTCTCATTCAGATGACAGACTCTTGTTCTCTGTTTCCCTTTTTCCTAGATTCAAAGCACACTATATTTTTCACCATTTTTTGGTCAAAGGGCTCTACAGTTAATGTATGAATTGATTTACAAACATTCAACTCTGTGGATGCAGTGGGGTCACTCTGGCTTTGGACTGGATATGCGAAAGAAATACCTTGTTTTTCTTGGTTCAGTTTGATGAACCAGCTGTACTTGCTATAGAGCTGGGAAACACTGATGTCAAGAGACTTTTGCTGGGGGTGGATTTTGCCCATTCTAAATTGATCATACTTTGAACTTGAGGGTGTGCCAGGTTTTGGGAGGGGCGATTCTGCTTTGGATCTTGTAGTTTTCTTTGCCTCTTTCCATAGACTATGAACCATTATGGCACTGTTAGCACAGTACATTCTTTGTCCTTTTGCTCTGTGAGTAGCATGAGAAATTCTTGTTTCCCTTTATGTCACATTTAGAAGTTAACATCAGTACCTTACAGAAGTCCTGTATTGTTTATTCTAGCTACCAACATTCAAGACTCTTATTGATGGACTTTCTAGCTCATCATAGGAGAAGATAGGTAATACCTGAAATGCTTCCTCTCCAACTTTTTCTCAAAATACCCATGAAACTACAACAAAAGGATTAAAAAGAAAAAAAATAGTCTGTAAGTTTAAGATAGAGAAAGGGCATTGTGTAGGTCCACAAGGAATGCCTTCTAATGTAGTTGTAAGAGGGAATACACCAAGAAGCAGATTCTTCCTCCTCCTCTTCTCCTCTCCTTGGTACTGAGGATTGAATTCAGAGGCATTTTACCTTCAAGCTATACTCTAAGTGCTTTTAATTTTTTGTTTTGAAACAGGATCTTGGTAAGTTGCTGAGGGTTTCACTAAATTGCTGAGAGTATTTTGGAACCTAGGATGCTCTTGCCTTAAACTCCCAGGTACTGAGATTACAAGTGTGCTCCACCATATTTGGCTCTGAGAAGCATATTCTTAAGGTTACATATTAAGTGGCTCTCACTCTGAACCAGAGAAGCCCAGCTGATGCCAAAAGAGAATAGAAAGCTAATGTACCTTGCTCCCATGATTTGTGTCCTATTACTTTAAAATTTCGAAGCTGCACTATTTAGAAAAGCAAATGATCCAACTAGGAAGAAACTATCTTCTAAGCCAACCAGAACTAAAACCAGGGTCGTGCTTCTCCCCGACCCCTCAATTTCTCCCTTTATGTCTATTCAGTCTATGGGTCCTGCACCATAGGTAGAAAGAAGACAGGTGGAGACAAGCAGAGGTGTGTTGCTGCCTAGAATGGCTAGTTGTAAAAATAAAAAGGACCACAATAGGGAGAGACAGAAGGCTGAGAACAGTGCATGCCGGGAGGGCATGTGACCTTCTAGGTTCTACTCTTTAAAATAGAACCACGGACTGCCACAGTCTCTCTCTCTCACAAGTCAGAAATAATGTGGTTTGAGCAGAATAAGTCCCAGCCTAATGCTCAGACACACTTGAGCTAGATGTAAATATCTGGAAGACCCTGAGGAAGGGCTGGCAACATTGGTCAGTTTACCCTGCAGCACTGCTTTGCTTGTGCCTAGCAGGAAGTGAGGAAGTGAAGATTCTCTAACAGTTTGTCAGCAGGTGCCAGCCCTGAACATACTGTGCTCTTTTCAGTTTGAATAGATGGGAAAGTGCCCAAAGGGATCTTACAAATAGTGTAAGATAAGGGAAAATGAGCTTTTCCATTAAAACTTGAAGCAAGATGTTATCTTCAAAAATAAGCAAGAGGACATTTTAGCAGAGATATCTGCAGTATCCTCAAGATGAGTGGGCAATCATGGGCACTGTAAGACAGGAGCCAGGGACCATCAGAAGATGGTTTGCAAAGGTTGATATAAGAATGAGATAAAATGTACCAACTACCATAACAGAATTAAGTTGATACTAACGAAGGTAAAGAGAGAGACGACTACAAAATGAAAGCAAAAGCAGGGCATGGTGGCACGCACTTGTAATACCAGCACGTGGGAGGCTGAGACAAGAGGATCACTATTCGCAGACAGCTTCAGCTACTACTTAGGCTCTTTGCAACTCTGTGAGAGCCTGTTTCAAAAAATAAAGAATAAAAAATAGGACTGGGGGTGCAGCTCGAAGGTAGAATGCTGTTGGGTTCCATCCTCAGTACTGCAAATAAATAAATAAATAAATAAATAAATAAATAAATAAATAAATAAAAGCAAAATAACGGAGACAAAAATATTAAGTGAGAAGATAGACGGCACAAGTTAATCTAGGAATTGCATTCACTCCCAGTGAATGAATTGAACATAAATACTGAAAACAGTGGTCAAATATGTAGAAGAAGACAACCTTTCTGAGCTAAAGAAGATCCAAGATAATTTAACAAGATTCATGCAGAGACATATCTTGTAAAATATTGTGAGGTTGAATCCTTCTGACATGTAGATAGAGATGAACAGTTTCTAACAGGGAAATTGGGCTCAGCCTTAACTTTTAAGACTAAACACCATTCAGGAAAAGAAGGTTGTATCTCAAGAACTCTGTATTCACACAGTGTAATGTTTATGTACAAAGATTGTAGGAATACATTTTTATATTTACAAAAACCAGAAAACGTACCCTATGTGATCCTTTCTTAAGAAAATTATGTAAATTCGCCATCCAGTTGATCCACAGGTAAATTGGCATGAGGATGTACATACACACACACCATAGGAAAGTAACCTGCAGTGAACACTGGAGTCTATTAAAAATATAAAATAAATAACTGTATTGAATATTACATTTTGCAATCTGAATTGTATGCAGAATACAATCTGAATTGTATGCAGAAGCTAATATGTTTCTGAGATAGAGATATACTTAGGTCTGAAAACTTAAATTAGATTCACAGAGTCTGATAAATGAGAAAGAAGTACATTCTAAGTTTCTTACAACACACTGATAGCTTTTCTATAATTGAGAAAAAGATATGAAATGTTATTGTTTACAATGAAATGATGTTTTTTCTCAATGTGGTTTTAGGTTGAAAACCATTTCTCCAAAAGAATGTTTTTCAAGCCAGCTTATCTCTAAAACTGAAATTATTACAGGATCAGGTGGGAAACATATCTGGCTTCCATGGGCAATGAAGGAAATCCTAATAAGCTGAGGCTTTCAGAAACTACATAAAGAGACAAGTGGATAAATGGGTTTCTCTTTTCCTGTGGGATATTTCCCCCAAGAAAAATGCTGGCATCAGTGAAAGCAAGCAGTAGTCAGTGGAAACAAACTAGGATGACTTTGGCAAGATAAGTTTTCCCATTTGATCTGCTGGTTTAAAGATGATCTATTCCTTTATGCTTATGAATTTGCTTAGAAATTCATGAATCACAGTTGAGCTTATGAAGAATTCTGAAATTCTGAATTCTCTATAGTTTTGCCCTTTGTTGAAATTTTTATTTGAAGTAGGAGGGAAGAGGAATCTTATGAATTCTTACACGTGGCATACTTCACAGAGTAGGTGTGGGATGAAAAAATGGAAATTTTTCCCATGATGAATATATGAAAAAATTATGACTGTTACAAAATATTAAAGCTTTAACTTCCTTGTTCCTCCTTTACACTGACAGTTATACTATTATATTTATCTTTTCTGAATTTATATTTATACTCACCTTAGTTGTCAAAAGGAAAAAAAAATTGCTAGAAGAGATTTGGAGGAACCCATAATATTGTGGTACAAATATTTGATTGCTGGGGGAAATATTGCTGACATCAATTTTTAGCCAAATCAGAAGTTAAGATCTTAGCCAGTAACCCCTGCCCCTGACCTGTAATTCTCCAAAAATGCTAGTTAATTTTGGCATTAAATATTAACAACTTATCTGTGGTTTCCTGTTTTTAATGTTTCAAGTGTTTGAGGAGATTAGAATCATATAGGGCCATTTATAGAATATACATTCTCTAAAACCATTAATCATTATATTCTAAAGTGTTTGTACAGTATGTATTTGCTTATTTTACACACAGTGCAACTCATGTAGAGTAGAAAATTCAAAAGATATATGGTATCTGCATGTATAAATGGCCAACCGATGGTACTATTCAATAACTTACAGTAGACCAGCTCTCTGCTACTTATATGGGAGTAAATAGGAAGCTTAGTCTCTATGCTCAATGAAGAGGGAAGCTAATTAGGGAGACCAGGGTGACATACTCAAAACAAATAGCAAACAATCAAGCGTTACCCTGAATTGCACTGTCTTCCCCGTGCCTGTATTTCTCCATTTGTAAATGGGAATAATCAAACTATTTATCCCAACAGGGCCTGGCACACAGTCAGTGCTCAGTAGAAATTAGCGTATCATCACCATGTTATACGCTATATTTAATGTGTGACTGTGACGGGGTAAACGACAGGAGTGATTAGCATGTAGTGCAGCAGTGGGATGGTTTAACTGAAAAACTGAGATTGGAGCTGGGCTTTTAAAAGTGATGAGGAGAGTGTCCCTACCTGAATACCTGAGCCACGGGGCGGTCGCTGGAGGTGGGGAGAATGGTGCTGGAGAGGTATGTGGGTTGCTGCCTCTTCAGTTAAGATAACAGCCTGACTGGTTCACGGGTGTGGATGGCCTTTGTGGGAAAGGGAGTTGAATAGGTAGGGTGGGGTGAGATTATGGAGGCTTTACAGGTCAGGCAAAGGAGTTGAGCTTTCAATATGATCAACAGTGAACTGTCTGTACTTGAACAAATGGAGTGATGTGACGAAGAGGAGCGTGATCACAGGATGTGGGATGGCGAGGAGGAGGGATCACTGAAGTCAGGCCGGAAAGGAGGCTGTGGAAACGGCCCTGCTGAGCTGCAATCAACGCTTGGCTGTCGGAAGAGAGTAAGAGGCAGCTCCAGGGAACTAGGAAAGGGGAGCTGTGAGACCTGGGGAAGACAGCAGAAGCGGGAGAGAGCACAGCTATGCCCGGGATCTGGCTCCACATCCGAGCCAGGCACAGAGTCCACGGTTGATACGCAGTTGATGTGTGTTGATGGAACAATTGACGTCTAATGATTGTTGAGGCCGCTGAAAATCTGAGATACGGGGCCCATAAGCATATGGCCAAGCAGAGAGCAAAGATTAACAATTGAGAGAGAATATACAAAGACAGTGGTGTCCTCTCCACTGGACTTTCAGTTATTTCTATTATGTATGTATGCCTGGTGTGTAGAAAATTACCAAATACTTGTTGAAAAGTCCAGACCTGCCGGGCGTGGTGGCGCATGCCTGAAATCCCCGCGCTTAGGAGGCAGAGACAGGAGGATCGCGCAGGTTCAAAGCCAGCCGCGCTGGCTTAGGAGACCCTGTTTCCAAAAATAAAAAAATAGGTCTGGGAGTGTAGCCCAGAGGTAGAAGGGCTACCAGGAACCCTAGTACCACCAAAAAAGAAGAAGAAAAAGGAGGAGGAGGAAGAGGAGGAGGAGGAGGAAGAGGAGGAGGAGGAGGAAGAAAAAATCCAGACCTGTAATCATCTATTTGCCTCTGTGTGTCCTTCAATGGCCCATGTGGTACCTGAGGACAGTACTGCATCATATTTGCATAAAGTAACTATATCCATTGGTGTCATCTAGTGTCCACCTCGGCTCAGATCCTGATCTACCACGTCCAGCTGTATGCTCCTAGTGAGTTACTGGATCTCCCATGCTTTAGTTTTCTTGCAAGTAAAGTGGAATAATAGTGGCGCCTCCGCATACTATTATTTCAGCATCACAGTGTGATATAATAATATCACAACATGAGGCTTAAATGAGTTAATGTACATTAAAAGCTTAGAGCAGGGCTTGGAGTGCTGGGAATTACTTGGGAGGAGTTACAGTGGTGGTGGTGGTGGTTGGTGGTATTGGTGGGTCTTGGTGTGAGGGTGAGGGCAGTACTCACTTTTCTCCAGTGAACATTAACCTTGTAACCCATTGTTCAGAAAACAAGTCTCTGGCCAGCATGTTGAATGCGTGGTCATCAAAGGCGATTCCTAGCTTGGCGTGGTGGTGTATGTCTATAATCCTAGTCTTTGGGAGGCTGAGAAAATAGGATTATGGATTTGAGGCCAACCTGAATAAATTAGTGAGACTCAGTTTCAAAAAATAAAAAGGAGGGCTGAGGATATAGTTCAAAGGTAGAACAATCCCCAGCACCAAAAAAAAAAAAAAAAGAAAAGAAAAAATGATTCCTGTGAGACTTCATGTATAATACTGAAAGTAGGAAGAGCAGCAAACTTTGGGGGAGTATCTCTAAAGGCTGAAACCCTCACTTTCATGGAATGTCACCTTGGTTCACAAGTAAAAATCATTTCATTAAAACAGTGCTATGTAGGTTACATTCTTATAGCTACAACACTGAAAGAGTGAAACATTAAGTGCCCATTATTTGCAGAAGCATAAGGTAAAGGATGCAGGTAGCTCATATGAGGTCAAGCAACCCAAGTGTCAGGCTGAGTTCTCTTAGATCATGTGTCCTCTGGTTACCCAGGCTTTTGTTACAGTTCTCAGACTGTAGGCAAGTTATACCCTAAGCTCTGGGAAGTGGCGAGCGTGGCTGGAACATCAGATGTGGACAGTCAAAGGAATCCTCTCCATCTCTTGACTGGACCTAGAAAACATTAGAGCGCTTTCTGGCACATGGCCGCCCTCAAATGCTTTCTGGAATGGGCCATTCGCCCTGTAATTTCAGTGACAGAAATTTGGGCGTATGCAGAATAGGCCCTTTTGTTTTTCCAAGAACTGGCCCTAATTTGTGTCATGTTTTATTTTGCTTATTCCAAATGGACTTTATAATTTATATTCTCATTTCCCTTCCAGGTGTGCCAGAAGGCAGACAGGATGTGATGGGAACCTCAACTCTTACTATTTTTCAAAGGGGCTGAGAGATTCAGGGCCTGGAGAATGGGGATCATTTCAGTAGAGAAAAGAAAAACATGTCTAGCAAAGTCTGACAGCTTGAACGTGATTATCATTTTCCATGACATAAAAGAGATGCTGCCTCCAATAGGATCCTCTGGGTTTACCTACTTTGGGCTGGCATCCAGATGCTTCCTAGAGCAATTTGCTGACCTCCTGAATTGCTAAGTCTGGGACTTGTGTCATGGTCCACGGCAGGATGCAGGCCCTCTTCCTGGAGCCAGCCCCAGAACATGGTGTATGGAGGCTGCGAACCCCACACCCACATTTGGCTGAAGGCCACACACCCCTCCAGGGCCAACAAAAAAGCTTTTAAATTCACGTTTCTAGAACAGAGCTTAACCTGCCGCAGAGGAGGCTGGTAAAGGGTTCTGTGCATGTTTCTGTGTCTTATCTTTCCCAGCGACTCAGAATTCCATTTTTTCTACCTCAAAAGCAGGGAGAATCTTTCTTTTTTCTTTTTCTTTTTCTTTTTCTTTTTTCTTTCTTTCTTTTTTTTTTTTTTTTTTTTTTTTTTTTTTGGTGGTACTGGGGATGGAACCCTTCTACCTCTGGGATACACTCCTAGACCTATTTTATATTTTTTTATTTGGAAACAGGGTCTCTTAAGCCAGCGAGGCTGGCTTCAAACCTGCATGATCCTCCTGTCTCCACCTCCCAAGCACAGGGATTACAAGCGTGCACCACCAGGCCAGGCGGGAGAATCTTTCTAAGGAATAGAAATAGGCATGATACAACTATATCTGGGAAATGGGGAGATGTGATTGGGGAAGGAACTTGGCAGAGATATTCTGTGTGTGTTAGACTGATTTTTAAAGTTTATCTTATTCTAGTTTTAAAATTTTTTTTTGAAAGACAACTATATTTTAATTTAGTTGTGCACTGGACTACTTCTATTAATACCAAGAACAGCTTGGTTTTAGAAAGTTTTTTTTTAAGACATTATCTTCAAGGAATTTTGATTGTAGGATGTAGGCATTCATTTATCTAATACATCCTTATTGGATGACTTTTCTCCTTCAGACACTGTTCTGAACACCAGAGATGTATTAGCGAATGAGTCCCCGCCGCTGTTTGAGTGGTACTTACGTTCTAACCAGCGGAGAGCAGCAAGACACGTGACAAAATTAGGTGGTAACAAGTGCATTGGTAGATTACGGCAGGGAAGATGGGGAGATGTTCCTGAACAGAAGCAGAGATGTAGGGAGGTCTGGAGAAGGGCACTGGGCGTTCCCAGCACGGGGAACAGCTGGGGCAAGGTTGCTAAGTTTGGGGTGAGCTTGGCAAGGTGCAGGAACAAAAATGGTTCCATGGCTGAAATGTACAGAACAGTCTGGAGAGGCTAGTACAGGCTTATAAAGGCCTTAGAGGCTCAGGTAAGTGCCACGGGAAATCATTGGAAGATCTTTCATCGGGGGTGATGAAATCTGATTTGGAAATGACAAGCAGATACCATTAAAGATTACTCAAAATACTTTTTTAAAAATCAATATCTCAGGCCAGGCATGGTGGCATACACTTGTAATCCCTATGCTTGGAAGGCTGAGACAGAAGGATCGTACAGGTTCGAAGTCAGCCTCAGTTACTTAGGCTCTCAGGAACTTACTGAGACCCTGTTTCCAAAGTATAAAAAATAGGCCTGGTAGTATATCTTGGAGGTAGAAAGTTCCTGGGTTCCACTCCTAGTACCACCAAAAAAAAAAAAAAAATTCATTTTTACATGTTTTAGGAAAAAGGAAGAGTTGCCATTTATTGAGCACCTTTTATTCACTGTGCATTGTTTAAGACACCTCCTCTAGGTTTCATGTAATTTTAGAGCAATCATCTAGGTAATCGTTCTTAGTATCTTTATGTATCTGGATGATAAAAATGAGGTTTGGAGAGATGAAATAACTCACCCTAGGCCACATAGATAGGAAGTGAGAAATCAGCCATGCAGCATGTGTGCATTCCTGTTACACTGTGGTCTTAGCACTGACTGTATGACTTAAGACTCAGGACTGGGCCTTGGACTGTACAAAATGTTCTATACATCTTTGTTAATTATATGGAACCCTAATCTTTTCCACCTAAAAATTATTTTTTATTTTTAAAAATAAATCCCCAAAGGATGACTTTTCTAGTAAGATGTAAATAAAAATAATAAACCTATTTTAATGAAGTTCTGAAAACTTATAGGCACCACCTAGAAAAACTTAGGACTTGTGCTTAAGTTAGAACCCAGAGCTGGGGTGGTGGTGCATGCCAGTAATTTCAGTAACTGGGAAGTAAGACAGGAGGCTCGCAGGCTCAAGGCCAGTCTCAAAAACAGCAAGACCCTTAGCAACTTAGTAAGGTCCTATTTCAAAGTAAAAAATAGGGCTGAAGATAGAACCCTCTTGTGTTCAATGCCCATTTCCACACCCCCTCCCACCCCATACACAATTAGAAGCCAGGTCACAGTATTATCATAGGGAAACAAAATCCACTCAATTTTCTTAAGTATCAGAAAATTTAATACAGGGAATCAGGGATGTGGGCCTGGGGCTGCAGGAGGCTCCCAGAATGAATTGCTAATGTGACCTGCAGGGAGGCCCTCTCTGCCTCCTGCTACTGCCAGGAACAGGCGAGGATGCTGCTCAGCCTGATATCTTCCAGAACATCACCTTAGCTGCAATGCAGCAGTCAGGGAAACTCCCCTACGGCCACCAGAACAGTCATGCAGCTGGAGTCTGGCCCTGGAGCACTGCTGTGGAAAAGCTCCTGTCCACAGACCTGTTGCACAAATCTGTTCTCCCACAAGAATAGAAACTTCAGAAAAAATAGCGCCTCTTCATTTTCCTCTCCAGCTCTCCCACTAGGGCATCTAATTGGAGGATTGATTTGTAAAGCAATGTAGTATTTTTGCTTTCCAGCCTGTGCATTATGGGCGGACAGCAGAATGGATAATGAGTGCCAGTTTCTCAGATCCACACCATCTTCCCTTCCCCACTGCAGTGTCCGTTGCTGGGCAAAGCACTGTGGAAACTTAGACGTGCAGCCAGTGGGTGGAGGCTCTGCTTGACTTGGACACAGCTACTTTGCACGAAAAAAGGCTCATGAGAAGCTTCCTGGATGTGGAGCTTCTTGGGCTTGTGTGGGACTTCTGCCCTCAAAGAGTGAATTGAGGATTTAGGTCATACCCTTTGGGGTTCTCAGAAGAATCCAATGGGATTATGAGTCATGTGCTTTTTCAAAAAATATACTTTAGCCGAGTGTGGTGGCACACGCTTGTAATCCCCGTGCTTGGGAGGCAGAGACAGGAGGATCACACAGGTTTGAAGCCAGCCTTGCTGGCTTAAGAGACCCTGTTTCCAAATAAAAAATATAAAATAGGTCTGGGAGTGTAGCCCGAAGGTAGAAGGGTTTCCAGTATACACACACACACACACACACACACACACACACACACACACACTTTTATTTGTGCATTGTAAGTTTTAAAATATATTTAAAAGGATTGAACCCAGGGACAGTCTACCACTGAGCTACATCCCTATACCTTCTTTTTTTTCATTTTGAGACAAGTTTTCAAAATTGCTGAGGGCCTTGCTAAGTTGCTGAGGTTGGCCTTGAACTTGCAATTCTTCTATATCAGCCTCCCAAGTAGTTGGATAACAGGTATATACCATCTTGCCCAGCTGGAACATAACATGATTTGATCATATGCTTTCGATTTTTTTTTTTTTTTTTTTTTTGTACTGGGGTTGGAACCCAGGAACATTCTACCACCAAGCTACATTCCCAGCTCTATTTTTTATTCTTTATTTTGAAACAGGGTCTCACTGAGTTGCAAAGGGCCTCACTAAGTAGCTGAGGCTGGCTGTGAACCACACAATCCTTCTGTCTCAGCTTCCCAAATGCTGGGATTACAAGCATGTGCCACCATGCCTCGACGATCATATGCTTTCTTGATAACCTTACAAGTATTTAACTGAGCTCAAAAGCATCTGTGGACAATGGGTCCAAGAAGCCTGAGAACTTGGGCCTTAGAGGACAGGTCACCAACCAGTAGCTTCAAGAGAAGCCCACATGGGGTGGGGAGGCCTGGAAGGCCTCCCCTCTGCATCGCAGCTCACCTCTACAAGGAGCTTATTTGTAGTTGACTTAAGGAGACTTAAATTGGCCAGTACAGAGCAGAGGCCACACCTAGGCCTTCAAGAGTTTGGACTGAGACACTTGAGCGTGTTCCACGATGGCTGGGACACAACTCTTCTCCCTGAGTCCTCGCTGAGGTCTAGCTTGAGTCCTGGCTTGAAACATTGATGTTTATCAATCCAATTCCCATTCAATAGGTTCTCATCTCAGGTATGTGGCTATCACCAATCCAGTGTCCTCACGTTTCTTGAATAAGGAACAGAATGTCTCTAAGCCACAGATTCCTCATTTGTAATGTGGAGACTGAAAACTATCATATCACAGGGAGGGTGGGGACTTGCATGAGACTGTGTATGAAAGCATTTAGTATATTTTCTGGCATCTACTTAGACTTAACTACAAGGGAGCCCTCACCCCTTATTCACATGATTCTCCTCTGGATGTGTGGGGGTAGCAGGCAGACTCATGTAAGCCACCAAGCTATGCCTGCACTTCTCTGCAAATTTATTATGGGAAATAGAGATTACCTGTCAATAGTATTAGCCATGATTAAAGTCCATACCAGTAAGAAGAGATCAATTAATCTTAGTGTAATTTGTTTCAAAAGACAGGACAGACCTCCCACGAAACACTTTGAATAAAGAAAATGGTATTTACAGAAGTAGTTTTAGTCTTGTGGGAAATTTAGTTACATAAAATAGCCTGTGATAATAGCTGATAATATTTCCTTCCTTCCTTCCTTCCTTCCTTCTCTTTCTTCCTTCCTCAGTTTCAGATCATTCCCTAGGCATAAGACAGCAGAGGCTGTGTGATTCCATGAAAAAATGTCTAGACAAGAAGTAAGAAAAATTGATTTCTACATCTGCCCTTCATATAACTAATGTTTGTAAAGGTCAGATTCTTCATCTGGAAGATGGAGATAATAATGCCTATTTTGCCTATTTTCAAGATCCCTGGTTAAGTTCAGGGATGTCTAATGCCATTTATCTCTAGAAATATCCTGGTCATCCTTATTTCAAGCCTCATTTTCAGTTTTGGAACCACTTCTGACCGGCCCAGCTGGGTTGGGCACCCTGTATCAGAACACATCTTATCACCTCATAGGCTCATGGGGCTCCATCCTTGATCTTCATGTCTGTTGACCAAACTAGATTCCTTGACAGTACATCCTTTCAACTCCTTACTCTACACATCTGCATACCAGATACCAAGCATAATGCCAGCTTAGTAGTAAAATACTTGTGAGAGTGAAAAATATGGCATTTCTGAGGGTTTAAAACTAGAACCTGGCCAAAGTAGGACAAACATATGGCTCAGTCTAATGTAATATGTGGTTCATTGGGACTTCTAATTTCTGGGGACATTTTTCTTAGGATTTTACTCGTGCAGTATGATTATACAAGATCGTGAGATTCATATGTGCACGCATCATCTCTTGACGTGCTTCCCTCCTAAACCCTTTTTGCTGCTCCCCTCCTCCCTCCCTGTACATACTAGCAAGTCTGTTTCTCATTCCTTCGTATGTGGACAACTATTATTTGGTCTTTCTTCCTCAAGTCTCTCCCCCTTTCTCACTCCTCCTCCATCCTTTTCCACTATTCCACTGATCTTACTCCTTATTATCAAGACGTTCCTTTTCTTGCTTATTTTCTCTCTAGCTTCTAGAAAACAAACCACCTTTGAATTTCTGAGTCTGGTTATGTTGCTTAACATAACATTCTCTAGTTTCATAGATTTTCCTGCAAATGGCACAATTTTGTCTTTTTTTTTTTTTTTTTTTTTGGTGGTACTGGGGGTGGAACCCAGAGGCTTTCTACCTCCGGGCTATACTCCCAGACCTATTTTATATTTTATTTGGAAACAGGGTCTCACTAAGTTGCTGAGAGCCTCACTAAGTAGCTGAGGCTGGCTTCGAACCTGCGCGATCCTCCTGTCTCAGCCTCCCAAGGGTGGGGATTACAAGCGTGCGCCACCATGCCCAGCAATTTTGTTCTTTTTTATGACTGAGTAAAACTCCATTATGTGTATATACCACATTTTTTTTATCCATTCATCTGTTGATGGATGCCTAGGCTGGTTCCTAATATGTAGATTATGTAAGGAACCAAAAAGAACCTTTACAACAAAAACCCAAAAACCCAATCAAAACATGGTCAATTGAACTGAATAAATACTTTTCAGAAGAAATAAAAATGGCCAACAAGTATATGAAAAAAATGTTCAACATCATTAACAATTAGGGAACTGCAAATCAACAGTACTCTGAGATTTCATTCAATCCTAGTTAGAATGTGAGTCAGAAAGAACAGAGACAGTAGCAAATGCTGGTGAGGATATGGAAGTAAGGACTCTCATATATTGTTGAGATCATACCTTAGTGCAGCTGTTTTAGAGATCAGTATGGAAATTTCTGGAAAGACAAGGAATGCAACCACCACGTGACCCAGCTATAGCACTTGTTCTCAGTATCTTTCCAAAAGAATTAAAATCAGAATACTGTAGTGATATATTCATACCCATGTTTATAGCAACACAATTCACAATAGGATTTCTAATTTCCACATTAGAAGAGTCAATATGTGGGTCTCCAGGGCAGATGTGGTCTATCACCCTCTGTTTGATGGCTGATCATGTATGTCGCTACAAATTAAAGCATGGCTCAGCTGAAGGAAAAAAGTATATGTGTATATGATTTATATACACATTCACATATATAGTCTTCCTGTTTTATTTTTATCACTGAACATTTCTTTCTAAGGGAAAACTCTTTTTCAACCAGTTAACTTTCCTAAGGTGAAGAAGTCTGATCTTAGTATTAACACTAGAAGATACCCAGAAAGCTTACTCCAACCCTACTGAGGGGTTTCTAAGAAGCGTGTCCATGTGCTTCTTAGGAATTGCTTCCAAATTCCAGGTCTGATTCTTGTTGGGCTGCCTTCTGAAGCTCTAGCCACATTTCGCAAGCCCAGTCTTTCTTTCTGGGAGTCTGAATGGAGGAGGTGAGGCATCTGACAAGGAGGCGTTCGCCATACAGAGTGCGCTCCAGCAGTTCTGGACCAAGTGTCCCCATGGAATTGCTCTGTGCATTCATCTGATTCCTTACTTTTTCACTCACTGCCTCTCTGGCACATAGCAAGTTCTTACTGTGCACGTGGTATCATAACTAGTACTGTGCATACAGGGGGAAAAGACTAGAATAAAGTCGTACCTGGGTCTTCATGGTCACTCGCACCACGCCAGTCTTTTTCCCCTTCCGTTTATAACTTTGCTTATCTTTAGACTCAATCACAAAATGCTCATTTAAAATACAGATTCTGGTGGTGAGGATGCTTATCTGGATGCTGAAGATCTTGAAAATGCCTTTTTATTTTTTGTCACTTACCATTGTCACATTAGCCAACATTTTCTGGCCTTGCAGTCTTTAAGAAGAATGATATCATTCTATACCAGTGGCATAGAAAGTTGCCCCAGATACAGTATTAAGAGGGAAAAAAAATGCAAGCTTCAGTTCCCAGGTACTTGCTACAAATACAAATTCTTAGACCTTGCCCCAGACCTACTGAACCAGAATCTCTGGGTGTGAATTGGCAGTTATGAACATAAGTTCCATATGATTTTGACTGATTGCTCACATTGGAGAACTGCTATTCTAGTGTGTCCTGCTGTAGTTTACTAGTGTACATAACATCCTAGGATCTTTAGAGTTAATATGTAGTCACAGTAAATAAATTGCTTAGGTTTTATAAAAAATTTTGATGACATTGTTTCTAGTTCGTTATACTCATATATGCCTTTTCTTTAACAAATCTGTAAAACAGAACACTGTCTATATATTGAACACTGTCAAAATATATATATAAAGTATATATATATGTGTGTGTATATATATATAATTTCCCCTAAAATGTTGTGACTTTATGGCAAAAAGTCTTTAGAGGACTCCGCATTGAGGCAGTGCTTTTCAGACTGTCATGGTCATAGAGTTTGCTTGAGCAAGACTAGCCGGGCGTGGTGGCGCACGCTTGTAATCCCCACGCTTGGGAGGCAGAGACAGGAGGATTGCGCAGGTTCGAAGCCAGCAGCGCTGGTTTAAGAGACCCTGTTTCCAAATTAAAATAGAAAATAGGTCTGGGATAGAAGAGGTAAAAATAGAAAGCCCGGAGGTAGAAGGGCTTTCAGGAACCCCAGTACCACCAAAAAAAAAAAAAAAGAAAGAAAAAAACAAGATTAAAATGAAGACTAGATTCTGGTTTCTAAGTAGCTAAGTAGCTCTAGGTGTCGGGTATGGTGGTGCATGCTTTTAATCCTAGCATTTAAGAAGCTGAAACACGCCAGGCGTGGTGGTGCATGCTTGTAATCACTGTACTTGGGAGGTGGAGACAGGAGGATCGCACAGGTGTGAAGCCAGCCTCGCTGGCTTAAGAGACCCTGGAGGTAGAAGACCCCTGGGTTCCATCCCCAGTAACACACACACACACACACACACACACACACACACACACACACAGGCTGAGACAGGAGGATTTTGGTTCGTGGACAGCCTCAGCTAATACTTAGTAAGGCCCTTTGCAACTCAGTGAGACCCTGTTTCAAAAATAAAGACTAAATAGCTCTAGGCCAATGCTGCTGCTGCACCACAGATCACAGTTTGAATAGCAGGTCACTGAAACGTTATTCATCATTATCTGTGGGGGCAGGGAGGTCAAATTGTGGAGGACTTCCATTTTGTAAATTTTACCTGTGTGCATTATTTGAATTTTTAACAAACAATGGTGTTCAGAAAAAAGGAAAGAATTTAACAATCTTGCCTGACTCCTATGTCTCCCTGCAATGCAGCCTCAGCCTTTTAAAAATATTTCTCCGAATGAATCCAAAGGCAATTCTTTTCTTAGCCCTATACATCTCCATGCCACCCATATTATTGTGGATATAAATATTAAAAAGCAGTTCTATTAGGCAGAGGAAAGGAATTCATATGAGCTGGAAGCTTTCCAGTGCAAGTGTCAGAAATCTAATTGAATGGACTAAAGGATAAAGGATATTTTAAAGAAATCCAGGGGATAGGCTGGTATCAGTCATGGCTGAATTCAAGTCATCAAATGACATTCTCAAGAACTGGTCTCTTACCCTCTCTAAGCTCTGCTTCTGCAATGGCTTTATCTCCTTTCCCCAGGACAGCCACCATCAGTCCAGGGTTCTGCTTCTATAATTAGCAGCCACAGTGGGGTAGGAATGTGAAGATTCCAGGAATGAGTCACTGGCAGAAGCCCATCTCTGAATCTATCTTGGTGACTTTGGCTAGTCTTGGCCACTTGCCTACTTCTGAAGAAGTCTGGAAATAGTAAGAGCCTTACCCAAACCCTGTTGAGAGAAAAAGATGATTCCCCAAAGAACACATTTTGATACAATAACAAGGGGCATAAATGTACAAGAGAAAAGATGATGTTGCATTGTTGTGCAGACCGTCTAGCCCAATTCTCTCATCGGATTTATTTGGAAACCGAGTTAAGTGATTCACCCAATGTCCCGTAGATAGTAAACAGGAGAGCCAAGATTTCCCAATTTCTTCCCTAGTTCTTGTTCTTCTCTGCTCTGATATCTCCATCTTCTTGGAAACTGGGAATGACTCAGACATGGAGCCCCGGTAATGTTTGCCTTATCTTTGATATATTTTCTTTAGCACTCTACTTCATGATATTGAGGGAACACTTAATATTACCCATCAATCATATTTGACTCCAACATTGACTGCCCAAGAGTAAGAAAACCACATTCCTCCTATGATAGTAATCTTTGCTGTTTCCCTGTTTGGGGAAACAAGTTGAAACTTGACAAAGTATAGCTGCTGGTCGACCTGGAAGAACTCTGAACCCCAACCAGGTGATCCGTGAGTGAGGTAGATACCGTATGGACAGAGAAACTCATACCAGCCCCTTCTCTCCTTTTTTGGCATATTTTATCCCAAGAATTTGATTAATAGTCTAGTCTGGGCCCTCCCTTTGGGCAGGCACACTGCTCTCTGAATTTTCCCAGGCCCAGCAATATCCCTGCCGACAGGTACAGGCTTGTATCAGAAATCTGGAGGCTTGCCCAAAAAGTATGTCTGCTCTTGTGAAGGGGCAATGTGGCAATTAGGTGAGTAATGCAAAGGCAAATCACCTATGAGAAATGAAATCTGCAAAAAGAGGGCTTTCCTCCTGGAAGGAAGGGTGCTGGGTGAACTAACTCACCCTGTCTTCCCTTTCCTCCAAACTCAAAGCCTTTCTCCCCAAACTTTCTCCCCTGAGCTGCCCACTGCGGCACTCAACAAGCCAGGGGAATGAGAGAGGACTGGCTGGGAGTAAATAGTCCACTGGCTCATGGCAACTGAGAATTTTCTCTTGGCTGTTCTGGTTCCAGGGAAGGAAGCTGAAGATTAACGCTGACATCTGCCGTTCTCAGAGCAGCGGCCCCGCTCCCGTGGCTCCCGTGGCTCCAGCAGCAGGTAGGAGAAAGTGCTTCTTCCCTTTGGCTTTTTGTGAAATGTAATCTGAAGACAAATTTCACGTTCAGTGGCAGTGTGTTGGGCACAGTGGAATCATCAAAGGGTTTGAATCATTCGATTTCTGTCTGCAAAGCAGCCCAGGCTAATGAAAGGATTGGTTCTGCTGTTGGAGTCGATCTGGCCTGTGATTTCTTCTCTGGGGAGGAGGGTGCCTTGGCGCATCCAATGTTGCAGTCACCGCAGACAGGTTAGAAAAGAACGCACATCTTGGTGAATTCACACCTATGCAGTCTGGGCTTTGACTTGTCATGTGCGTGTTTGTGTCTGTGTATGATGTGTTCTTTTCTGTAAACACTCATACCTTTGTTGAGAATACTCTCAAAAATGCAATGCTCATCTGACTAGCAGACAGGCCCCCTTTCATGCATTGTTTGGTTCTAAGCATCTCAGGATCTCAACAATGGCTTCTTTTAAGATGCCACCATACATTTTTAAAAAGAAAGTGAAGAGTCTGCTAAATATCACGTTGGTATCGGTTTCATGAATATTAGTTCCATGCTTGGCCTCTGGGTCACCAAAAGAGACATTTATGTATCTTGGGTTCATGTACTTTGTTTATAAGGAATATAACTTAGACCATAAAATGAATGCGATGAGCTCTACAGACTTTGTCATATCCAGATCCCAAGTGATATAAAAGTAAAACACAATGAGCATGTGATGGGAGGAAGTAATAAAGAAGATATGGGAAAGAACAAAGTGGTGCTTTTAAGAATTGTTAGTCCTACATTTTGAAAGCAAACTAAGTTTCAGAGTCAAAACCCAGAGTCAATTCTCAGAGAAGATATTTATGAATTGTGTCATTACATCACTTATTTCAAAGGATCAAATGTGAGGTTGCCAACTGTTTACCATTGTATGTGTGTTTATGCATGTGTCTGAGAGAGGGAGGGAGGGAGGCACTCTGATATGCTGGGTTACAGACATGCTGTGTGTTTAAAATGCATCTCAGTCACCACATATTCTGCAAATATTAATTAGCAGCTCCTTTCATGTCCCAAGCACTAAGCTAGGTCCTGAGATATATATATATATATATATATATATATATATATATATATATATATATATATTATTAGTATATATATATCATGCTGATTTTGCTCTTCATTAACCTCTACCTACCTTTTATTTGTGTCATTGGCAAAATGCCAGCCACACAGTTTTACTGTAATTATTGTTAGGGGGATCTCGATGGTGGCCTAGGTACCTGAATTGCTTATATATATACTTACTTGCTGGAAAATGTATATGCTATTCATTTGGGAATGACGCTGTTTTGACACTAAGAGCTCTCAAACTCGCCGGGTTGGCTCAAGCTTGCTTGCTTTCTTTCTTTCTTTCTTTCTTTCTTTCTTTCTTTTTTTTTTTTTTTTTGGTGGTACTGGGGTTCCTGGAAGCCCTTCTACCTCCGGACTACACTCCCAGACCTATTTTTGCATTTTTATTTGGAAACAGGGTCTCCTAAGCCAGCGCGCGGGGCTAGCTTCGAACCTGCGCGATCCTCCTGTCTCTGCCTTCCAAGCGCGGGGATTACAAGCGTGCGCCACCACACCCGGCAAGGCTGCGTCATGTCCCTGGGTGGGCACGAATCAAGCTTTCTTAAAATCCACTTCTCTGAGGCCAAGGCATAGTCAACACACCACTGGATTTGGATCTTGTTTGTGATCTCTGTGCTTGATCAAGAGTGGGCGCTCCGTGTAGGTGAATGAATGCCTGCTGGCTCCCTGAAGCCTTTTGGGAGTGAGGTTGGCTGTGGGGGGAGATGGAGTTCCTATCTGCTTCAGGGGACTCTTCCATGGGTGCCTCCCAAGGACCTTCATCTCCCTTCTGAGTATTCCTGCGCCCTCTGCAAGCATTATTGGACTCTTTGCTGCTGCCCTAGGCCCTCCCCTGGCTCCTCGGCTGTTCTGAGGCAGACACAGAGGCCAGGAAGACAGATGTGATGGAGACCTTGTTCCCTGCATTTGCTCTTCTTTCTCACTTCTTCCTGACAGCTGCTTCTATCTTGGTTGACGTAGACTCGTTCTCCCATCTGGAGAATGTCTGAGTTGGTTGTTCATGGTCCCTTATCTCTCTGCATCTCCCAGTGCTGGTGAGAACTGCTGCCAGGAGTGAGATGACAACATAGAGAAAGAAATCTCCACCAACAATATTAGTAACACCTGCATTTGCTGAGCACCAGCTCTATGCCAGGCGCTGTGCTGAACGCTCTGTGGACATGATCTAATCTGTACAATGACCCTGTAGGTGGGGACCAGTTTTGCAGAAAAAGAAACTAGGGCTCAGCTTTTTAGCCACTACTGGGGAATCAAGGCTCAGTGACACACATAACCTGTGATGAGGATGACTATCAAGTTTAGCTTGAAATTGGCCAAGAGAAATGAAGGATCAATAAAGTAATCACTTCCATCAAGATTAAGTACATCTGTGAGAATACCAGTGTCAGTCCCAATACCTATATGGGGAAGGGAGGAAAAATGGGCAGGAGCCTGGGGAAAGCCCACCAAGTGCTGTGTGCGTATATGACCCTATCACCATGAACTACAAGTGATAGGAGACTATAATGCACCAATAAAAAGTATAAACAAAATAAATACAAGAAATTTTCCAAGGACACTTAAGCAGATTCCCTCTGGCCCTCGCAGCTCCCTTGCCCTTCCAGGAAGCCTCTGGAAAGGTCTGCTGGAGACCACCAAAGAGACCAAAGGACTCGCCCTGCTGCCTGTGACATCTTTCCATGAGTGGTCCACTCTGCCTGCCTTTGAGGTCTGGCAGCTGACATCTATCTTGCTCTTTGTTTATAAACAAGGATGCAGATCCTGTTTCCTTGCTATTTGGGGCTGACTTTTCATGCTCAAAGAGTGTCTTCAGAGATCAACTGGAGCCTTAAAAGGAATTGGGGTGAGAGAGTGCCCATACTTGTTCTTTTTCTTTTAACTGATGTATTTCTCAGAAGCTACCTCGAACCAAGCAAGAGGAGTCCTCCTTTGGGGATGATCTCTGTTTTATCAACTGCTTTTCCTAGTGACCCTTTAAACTACTCTCAGGAAGAGTTTGAGAAGACTACAGGCTATTTGCCCTAAGGCCCCACAAGTCAGAACTCATGTCCTAGGCTCATATCTGGGGAATACACTCATAATTTGAACCCCCTCCTGTTTTTAATTTAGAGGCAAATCTTCTACATTGAACCTCCTCCTGTTTTTAATTTATAGGCAAGTCTACTACAGTATAGATCTTGTCTGATGAGCAATGCCAGGGAAGGGCTATGATCGGCCTCAGTATCAACATCAGTGGAGAATGCATTGGTTAGCCTGTGTAATGTACTGAGACCCTATCTCCTGAGGTGTCTTAGGAACTATTATTGTGTGACTTTGAAATAAATGAAGTGCAGCCTTCTTTGATAGTTTCCCTTAACTGGCTTATTTTCCACCTTAAAAGGTCCTGGTTTTGACATTTTTAAAAAGAGAATGAATGAATTAGAGGTTTGAAACAACAAAAAAAGAGAAGACATTTATATTAAATGAGCACCTACTCTATACAGGTAATGTATTACCCTCTCTCCCTTTGACATATTATTTCATCTTGACAAAACTGGACAAAATAAAAATACCCATTTTACAGTAGGAGAACTGAGATTCATAAAAAGTTAAGCTACCATGTGTGGTAGAGGGTGGCTCGCAAGCAAAGGCCAGAGTTCAAAGTGTAGGTTGCTTTCTATATTACACTCTGTCCCCACCATGGTGCCTTCATTACAAATCCTTCCCAATGGTTGGAGCACCCTCAGAAGGTTAATCTCACATAATCTTCACAATCCTGGGATATGGATATATGACACTGGCTTGGCAAATAAAAGATTGAGACTCAGAGGGTGCTGTTGGGCTCACGAAAATAGCTACTACTAAGACTTGATAGTTTCCTATTCATCTCAAAGACAGCTGACTTCCTGGAAATGTTCACATGAAAAGATGTAGTCCCCTGTATTCTAGTTAACAGAAATCTCTTTGTATCACTTTAGATTTTCCCAACCTTGACTTTTGCAATGTGTTTACTACATATGTTTACTTAATTCTGTCCTGATGTTTTCTAAATTACCTTCAGGGCCATTCTCTTCATGGTCCTGGTTTCTGTTTAGAAAGTTGACTTTCTTATCAGATCGTTGTTTGGCTACACCTTTGGTATTCTCTTTCTAGCATGCCTTTTCATCCTGTACAGTCTGGAAAAGCTAAAATTCCCCAAGTTTTTAAGTTCTGCTTCCATTTTGGTGAACCATTCCCTATTTAAATCATTTACAAAAGGCAGCCAAGAGAAGCCCAACTGTACCTTCAACACTTTGCTTAGAAATTTCCTCGGCCAGGTATCCGGTTTCATCACTCACACATTCTTATCTCCCCCAAAACACTGGGACATGAACACAATTCAGCCGATTCTTTCACCACTTTACAGCAAGAATTGTGGTTTCTCCACTGTCCAATAGCATGTTCCTCATTCCCAGGGGAGCCTATCAGAATGGCCACGAGCCTGTGTGTTCCTACCAACCTTCTGTTCATGACCATTCTGTTCAAGAATACTTAGGTATTCTCCAAGAATACTCAGGCTTTCTCCATAGTGCTTCTATATTTTTTCCTGAGCCCTCAAAGTATTACCTGTAAAGGTTCATTTTGGGAGAACACAAATATTTGGATTATCAGGACTGAGTCAAAGAGTGTGACACATTTTATGGCTCTCATGAGAAATCAACAGATTTCTTTTTTCAAAAACTAGAAACAAACATAGGTGTTTGTTTCCTTATAGTTCCAGGCTGGCCTACTCTTTACTGAGCCAAATTTGTTTATAGTTCTCCTCTCCAAAAGATTTGGGGAGCTGATCTTAGAATGTTTTTCTCCCCATCAGTGAGGACTGACCCTGAGTCAGCTCCCCACAGTATTTCCTCCAGCTGGAGTAACAAGAACTTGCAGTGTCATGCTCCGTGCTTAATGAAGTGGGTAAGGTGGAGGAAAGGTCTGGGATAGGTTGAGAAATAGGTGAAGAATTCATGATGCATCAGTAGGTCAGAGTAGTAACGGAGAATATGGAGAAATTAACCCTGTTGGGCTTCTTGAAATGAAGACTAGGATGTGAAATATTTTTATTCAAGTATTAGTTTCTCTGGTGTCCAACCTTCAGATGGCCTGTTTTAGTTAGCATTCTTACTGCTGGGATCTAAATACATGACAACCACAACTTAGACAAAGGAAGATTTATTTGGGGCTCATGGTTTCAGTCCATAGGGCTGCCTCTGAAGTGCAAGAGGCAGAACATGGAGGCCAGAAGTAGAGAGAGAGAGAGGAGGGGCCACTGACATACATAATCCCAAAGACCATACTCCTAATGACCCGCCTCCTCCACCCACACTCCACTGCCTACATTACCACCAATAAATTTATCCAAATTATTCATCCATCAGTGGATTTATCCATGGAAGGGATTAGAAACCTTGTAATTCTATCATTTCACCTCTGGACATTTTTTGTTTTTGTTTTTGCATTTCTAGGGGGGCATTCTACAACCAAAGCACAACAGCCTAAGAAACCCTCTCCTGATATTAGTATCCTGCACTGTCCCTTTGGCACTCCCCAGGGCTGTTCTGAGTAGCTAATAGGAACTGGGAGAAGTGATGAACTCTCACCCCTCGTATTAGGTTATAAAAGGCATTGCAGCTTCCATCCGGGTCTCCCTCTCCCCGCTGCCAGGATGTGGGCAGCACTGTGGACAGGCTCCTGTGATGATGAGAATGATGGGGACAGTGTTTCATCTGCACTAGAATCTTAAGCTCACCTCCTCCAGAAACCCTGTCCCTGGCTCAACTCCTTCCTTACTCAGTTATAAATAGATAATACCCGTTAACTGTTACTGCAGAAGGGCATTGGTCAACACCAACAAAGCCTTATTGTTTCTCATAGTTCTGTGGTTACTTGAATAGTTCTTATGCTGGTTTTGTCTGGGTCTACTTGTGTGACTACAGTCAGCTACGGTTTTAAGAGGATGTCACTCCCAAGGCCATCCCTGTAGGAATGGCTGGGGACAGCTGAAGTGGCTTGGATTCTCTCTTCTCATGGCCTTCCATCATGGGTTTTATATAGAGGACAAGAGTAGATCTGGGTGTGGTGGTGCATGCCTGTAATCCCAGTACTTGGGAAGCGGAGACAAGAGGATCGAAGGTTCAGGGTCAGCCTTGGCAAAGGAGTGAGACCCTTTGCAACCTAGCAAGGCTCTGTTTCAAAATAAAACATAAAAAGGGCTGGGGGGTATAGCTCAGAGGTAGAATTCTCTGGTTTCAAGTCCCTGTAACACACACACACACACACACACACACACACACACACACACACACACACGACAGGAGTAGAAGCCACAGGCTTCTTGAAGTCTTGGCTTGGAAGTTGCTCAGCATCACTTCGGGATCTCTCTGTTGGATGAAGCAAGTCAAAAGGTCGTCCTAGACCCAAGGGATGGAGAAATAAGCTCGACTTCTTAATAGTAAGGCTTTCTAATAATTTGTCCTCATTTTAAATCTGCCAAGTTCACCCTCTGGGAACAATTATCTATGTTTCTCCCCAAATACTCTCAACCTTCTTAAAACCCCTGAAGTTTCTTCTAATTATCACATCAAGCTCAAAGTCTGTGATTTGGGAAGGGGTGGAAGAGGGAACTGGGAATAAACCTAGGAGTATTCTACCTCTGACCTACACTACCAGCCATTTTAAAAAAGCTTTTTTAGCCGGGCGTGGTGGCGCACGCTTGTAATTCCCACGCTTGGGAGGCGGAGACAGGAGGATCGCGCAGGTTCGAAGCCAGCTGCGCTGGCGTAAGAGACCCTGTTTCAAAAATATAAAATAGGCCTGGGAGTGGAGCCCAGAGGTAGAAGGGCTTCCAGGAACCCCAGTACCACCAATAAATAAATAAATAAATAAATAAATAAATAAATAAATAAGCTTTTTTAAAAAAAAATATTGGAGCATGATCTTGCTAGGTTCTGAGGGCCTCGCTAAGTTGGATGCTGACCTCAAACCTGTGATCCTTCTGTCTCAGACTCCCAAGTACTGGATTACAGACATGTGCCATGATACCAGTATTCAAAGTCCATGGTCTTCTGATCTGCATGGAGACCAAACATAGATAAGGCTTTTCATGTGTAGTTCCTCTTCATCCTCTTCATCCAGAGATGAAGTTTGGCTTCCAACCTAGTAAGTCTTGGCTTTGTAATTTCTTCTAAACTCTACTGACAAATTAAACCATACATACACTATACAGTAAAGTAGAAATGAGGTGGCCTTGATAGGTACACCCATGCACAAAGAGGAGGAATGAGGCAAGAGCAGTAATTGGTTCATAGCAATTGTGAAATCTATCTGGAAACTGACATCCAGTTTCCACTACTCAGCATTCAGGGTTCTTTGATTAGGGACTGACTCTGCTTTTAACTCAACCATCTAGATTTTTTTGTTTGTTATGTTGTTGTTGTTGTTGTTGTTGTTTAGTACTGGGGATTAAACAAAGGGGCATTCTACGTCTGAGCTACACCCCCAGCCATATTTTATTTTTAAAGTCTCCACTACTTGCTAAACCATCTAGGTTTTTTATTTTACTTTATGTGATGCCCTTTCTTTTTTTCTTTCTTTCTTTTTTTTTTTTTTTTTTGTGGGTCTGGGGATGGAACCCAGCGGCATTCAACCTCCGAGCTACACCCCCTGCCCAATTTTTTATTCTTTACTTTGAAACAGGGTCTCACTAAGTTGCAGAGGGCCTCACTAAGTAGTAGCTGAGGCTTTCCGTGAACCGCAATCCTCCAGTCTCGGCCTCCCGAATGCTGGGATTACAAGCGTGCGCCACCACATCCGGCCCTTTCTTTTAAAAATAAATGGTCTATGTTTGCAGCTAAGTAGCCTTTTCAGCCTGTTTCCTCTCTGTAGAAAGGTGTGAGTCTAGGTGTCTCCTGTCATTTAAAACTGTTAACTCTGATCTGATGCAGCTCCCTTAAAAATGTAGGTTTCTATGTAGCTTATTATTGTGCCCTCCCGTAGACAAAATCAGACATTTCTTTTTTGGACACATCTCTCTTTACATTGGTACTATCCAACAGAAATATAGTGAAGTCATAGGTATGAACCACATATGCATTTTTAAAACTTCTAATAGCCCCCCACACACACTTTTAAGCACTGGGGATCAAACTCAAGCCCTAGCACATAAGAGGTAAGCACTCCATGCCTTGTCCCTAACCCCATCCACATTTCTAAAGATGACAAGTTGGGTGTGTTTGGCAAATGCCTACAATCCCAGTACCTGGGAGGCTGAGACAAGGACAGGTTCAAGGATGGCAGGTTCAAGGACCGCCTCAGTAAGTAGTGAGATTCTCATCAACCTAGTGATTCCCTGTTTCAAAGTAAAAATATTAAATAGGGCTGAGGGTGTAGTTCAGAGGTAGAATGCCCCTGGGTTCAATCTCTGATATATAAAACACACACACACACACACACACACACACACACGCACACGCACACCACACTAAAAAAAGTAAAAATAATTTAAATTATTTATCTAGCTCAATATATCTAGAACATCATTTCAACATGTAATCAACATGAAAATTATTAATAAAATATTTCACATTTTTATGTCAATTTTTAAAAATCCAGTGTGTAGCCGGGCATGGTGGCGCACGCTTGTAATCCCCGCGCTTGGGAGGCGGAGACAGGAGGATTGCGCAGGTTCGAAGCCAGCTGCGCTGGCGTAAGAGACCCTGTTTCAAAAATATAAAATAGGTCTGGGAGTGTAGCCCGGAGGAAGAAGGGCTTCCAGGAACCCCAGTACCACCAAAAAAAAAAAAAAAATCCAGTGTGTATTTTGCACTTAAAATACATCTCAGTTCGCCGGGATGTGGTGGCGCACGCTTGTAATCCCTGTGCTTGGGAGGCGGAGACAGGAGGATCGCGCAGGTTCGAAGCCAGCCTTGCTGGCTTAAGAGACCCTGTTTCCAAAAATAAAAATAAAGTCTGGGAGTGTAGCCCAGAGGTAGAAGGGCTTCCAGGAACCCCAGTACCACCAAAAAAAAAAAAAAAAACTCTCAGTTCAGACTGGCCACACTTCAGCTCCCCAGGAGCTTCACGTGGCCAGTGGCTACCATATTGGACAGACTAGCTCTAGATCACTCTGAGCTATTTTGGGATTAGACTTCTATGAATTTTAGAAGCACTTTTATCTAGTTGAGAAAGTCTGTTCAGCACTACCCAAAGTCTGTTAAAGTTCTTTTTTTTGGGGGGGGCTGGAGATTTAACACAGGAGCATTCCATCTCCGACCTATATCCCAGCCCTAATTTTTTATTCTTTATTTTCAAACAGATCTCACTAAGTTGCAGGGGGCCTCACTAAGTAGCTGAGGCTGGCGGTGAACTCAGATCCTCCTGTCTCAGCCTCTCAAGTGCTGGAATTGTAAGTGTGCACCATCACACCCAGATCTTAGCGTTCTAATAGAGTGTCTTAGAGCCACCCCTTGACTAACCCTGCTGTGAGCTCTTTTCTCACTTGAAGATGGTTTTACTTTCCAACCCATTGATCCTGGGGCCCTTCTTATTTCCTCCACATTCTGTTTGCAAATGCAATGGTTTCCTTTTTAGTTTGAACCTCTCCCTGCTCTTAGTGTTCTGTCTGGAAATCTCTTTAGTCACACCCACAAATTTATTGTATAGATATTTTTTTTCAATCTCATAAATTACC
Source organism: Muscardinus avellanarius (assembly GCF_963383645.1). Lineage (NCBI taxonomy): Eukaryota > Metazoa > Chordata > Mammalia > Rodentia > Gliridae > Muscardinus > Muscardinus avellanarius. Next base: position 56,846,876 of record NC_137798.1, read on the forward strand.
ACTGGTGACAGTTTTGCTGACTGTTCTACTCATACAAGTCGCCCTTTTCTCAGACTCCAGACAACTTTCTCGCTGCCCTCTGGCCTCTGCCCACCATCTGTTTGGTCCCAAGGCCAATGCCAGATGTTTTATGTTCTTGTCATTATAGAACCTCACTCACCAATTTTTGTTTTTAGTGACCCACTGCAGAGCAGCCAACAACTCCAACACTTAGTGACCTAAAACAACACCAGTTTGTTTTTTCTCAGAATCTGTGAACTGACTGGTGAGTTTAATCATGGTATTACTTAAGCTTATTCATGCGGCTGCCTTGAGCAGGAAGACAGGCCAGGGCTGGGTTCACATGGGACAGCTGGGCTGCTCTGAGTATTCTTTCATCCTTAAGGAGGCTGGTAGCAGCAGCATTCCTATAAGTACATGCCTCCTTATACAAATACTTTTTTCTTGTTGTTGTTGCAATACTGGGGAATGAACCCAGGGGCATCCTACCTCTGAGATATAACCACAGCCCTATTTTTGATTCTTTATTTTGAAACAAGGTCTTGCTAGGTTGTGGAGAGCCTCACTAAGTAGCTGAGGCTGGCCGAGAACCTGAGATCCTCTTGTCTCAGCCTCTCAAGTACTGGGATTACAAGCATGCGCCACCACACTCAGCTGCAAATGCTTATCAAGTATCTACCCATTATCACTTCTGCTGACCCAAAAGTCACATGACAACACCCAGAGGCAACATGGGAAGAAAGTGCACAAGGCAGTCATGACTAGTTGGGGAATGATTGAAGTTGACCAGAACATCTCCTATAGGCATATTACACATTGCCCAGGATATTTAATATAAAGCGCATTTGCACGCAGTCCTGCTGCTCTGCAATCTGCCCAGAGTCCCACAGGCAATCGTTAGATTCTGTTCCAATGTTGCTTTTACTTTACATTTGGAAAGATTCCATGCATGCTTTCTCTGGTCACGGTCCAACAAGGAACAAAGACCTGAGCAGATGGGTCAGGGTTCCTGGGAGAGGTGTGACTTGGACTCACTGAGGTTTCTAACTCAGGTCACTCCTGCACAGAGGGGGACACTGCCCCTCGCAGTAGACACTGCTCTCTAGACACCTGTCCCCTGACATCCTTTTCTTTCAGAGAGGAGCCTTGCCCATGGCAGAGATGTTGACTTTTTTTTTTTCGGGTCTGGGGATGGAACCCAGGGGCATTTGACCTCCGAGCTACACCCCCTGCCCTACTTTTTATTCTTTATGTTGAAACCGGGTCTCACTAAGTTGCAGAGGGCCTGACTAAGTAGCTGAGGCTGTCCACGAACTGCGATCCTCTGGTCTCAGCTTCCCGAATGCTGGGATTACAAGCGTGCGCCACCACGCCCGGCTTAGATGTTGACTCTTAATGATGACAACTGAAACCATAGCTTTTCTGTATTGTGAAAAGTGGTCACCTGGCATTAGCAAATGCAAGAAAGTGAATAAAGAGGAGCTGAGTCTGAGTGTCCAACTTTTCTTTCCATATATATACATTATACATATATACATAATATATTGTATATTATATGCATATACATATATACATATGTATATATACATACACACACACACATATATATATGTGTGTGTGTGTGTGTGTGTGTGTGTGTGTGTGTGTGTTTCTGGTGTTACTGGGGGTTGAACCCAGGGGCATCCTACCTCTGAACTAAACCCCCAGACCAATTTCCTTTTTTATTTTTTTAATTTTTAATTTTTTATTGAGGTATTGAGGGTGGAATCCAGGGGCTTCTCTATCTCCGGGCTATACTTCCAGACCTATTTTTTTTATACTTTATTGGGAAACAGGGTCTCACTAATTTGCTGAGAGCCTCACTCGGTAGCTGAGGCTAGCTTCAAACCTGTGCAATCCTCCTGTCGCATCCTCCCAAGTGCTGGATTGCAAGTGTGTGTCACCACGCCCGGCTTCTTTTTAATTTTTAAGGAGGGCCTTGCTAAGTTTCTGAGGCTGGTCATAAACCTGCAATCTTCCTGTCTCAGCCTCCCAAATACTGAGATTATTCTTTCCATATTTTATGTTGAAAGTTCAATGGTTTGATAGAATGTCAGATTTCTCATTTGAAGGAACTTTGCTAACGTTTATTCAGTACTTGTTATGTGTCAGACATTGTGCAAGATCTTCAACTATTTTATCTCATCAAATCCTCTGTCTGTTTTACAAATGAAGAAATGAAGTCCAGAGATAGTTAACCAGCCCAAGGTCACACAGCAAGTAAGAAGGAGAACCAGGGTCCCAGCCCAGGCAGCCCGGCTCTGAGAGCCGTGAGTCAAAGCCCCAGAACAGTCTACATACAAGGGAGGCAGGAGAGACAGCGAGTGGAGAACGGAAGGCATGGCTTTGGCGGGAAGCAAGCGGGGTAGCCATCCAGATCCGCGTGTGTTCTTTTCAGGTATTCGTTTCCTTGGGTCTTCCGTGTAAGCTGTTCTTTTAGGACCCAAACTTCTCTCTGGCAACTTGCTCTCCCAGTAAGGCACATGTGCAGGGACACATTTTGTCCAGCTTATCTCACTTGAGCTTCATCTCTGGACTCAACTTGATAAGTTGAAAATTCTAATATGGTTTGTGGAAATAATGGCTTGGTGGCCCCGCACCCTGGCCGGAGAACGGCTGTGTCTTAGAAGACCTCAGCAAGGCTCCTGCTCCCCTGGCGGAAAACACACGGCCCCAGTTAAAGTGGCCACTCTGGTTCTGCTGCCGCCACGTAAAGATTTATGACACGCAAGGGGGCCCGGTTTGCAGAGAGAGACAACGAAGCAGCTCTCATTCACAATAGAGTCTTTTAAGATCTGCCCAAACACTGCTGAAGTTGCACTTTAAAGGATTTTGGCAGTTACACCTTTGGGGAGCAGGTATTAATGATGTAAATTCAGGGAGAAGTAACATGATGTAGTGTGCATGTACGGAGAGGTTTTAAATGAAGCAGGATCGTCATTGTATTTAGATTACCTTTTGTTTGTGCAGACACAGAAAGGCCTGGGTCGTTCATGTGTCCTCAGTTAACAGAGAAAGGTGTTCAAGCTTAAAGAAATCTGGAGGGCATAGAAGATGTGACATGCACACGGATGGGGGAGTCACACACACTATAGCACTGTGAGTCAGAAGCCCTTATGGCGAGCAGGAAAGGGTTTTATGCTTTTATGTCAATTTCCATTGCGCATGTCAGCAGACTTAAATACTCTGCCTTAAATTAGGGAGCAATTTTGATCTTTGATACTTCAGGGATTTTTGCCATGAATATTGTATCAGTTCTTTTTTTTTTTTTGTTACTGTAAGAAAATAGTGGAAATAGGCTAACTTAACCAAAAAGTTTGGAGTATAGTTTCAGAAGATTCAAAAGTGTGGCACCAGCATCGGCTCAGCTCTGGTAAGAACCCGCTGGGTTGTGGCACATTATGGCAGGAATATGTGTAGGAGGAAGGGGTCACATTACAAAACCCGAAGGAGAGGGAGCCTAGGGGCTCAAGATCCCTTCTGAGGAGACATCCCCAGGCACCCTGCAGGCCCCAGTAGGCCTCACCTCTCAAGGGTCCCCTGCCTCCCATGTCACCACACCGGGAGCAAGCTCCCGACACACAAACCTTTGTGGAGACGAAAGACATCCGAACCTATCAGGATGGCGGGGTGTTAGGGGCCGGCGCCCCACGTCGCTTCCTTCCCCTGCTTCATGGTACCCATCATTTCCCCTCACCCCGCCTCCAGTACTCTGGGCTTAGAATCATACTACGTACCAAAGAAGAGGTTGAAAATGGAAAGAAGCTCTCCGTACCCTCCTGTCTTGCCGCCTCATTTGGGATGCATTTACGTCATATTCAATAAACGCCTTTTGAACACGCCTAGTGGGAAACGTTGTAGCGCGTCAGTTATGATTTATCTGTGCGATTTCAGCACTCTTTAACACCAGCAGCCCTTTATCCCTACATTCTGCATTATCAGTTTCATGACTGAGTGCATGGGGTTAGGTTATGTTCTCTGTGTCATCTTCCCATACCTCAGATTCCCATTTGTTTAAGAAATCTCTCTCTCTATTTTTTTTTTGCCGGGCGTAATCCCCATGCTTGGGAGGCAGAGACAGGAGGATCGTGCATGTTCGAAGCCAGCTGCTTGCGCTAGCTTAGGAGACCCTGTTTCCAAATAAAAATGTAAAAATAGGTCTGGGAGTGTAGCCCGGAGGTAGAAGGGCTTCCAGGAACCCCAGTACCACCACCAAAAAAAAAAAAAAAAAAAAAAAAAAGAAATCTATTTTTTGATGTGTTGCTATACTTATATTAACAGAGGCAGTGCCTCTGTTGTAGACTTGTTTTTGATGTGTCACCTGTTATGAAGCAGCCTGTATGGATGAATTCCTGTTTGACTCCCCAGCCCAGCCAGCGCCATGTTACCAAGTAGCAGCCAACACCTCTGCTTTGACCCACTAGAGAGGGATTTAAAGGAGCCAGTGAAAATAGAGGGGAGTGAGAAAAAAAAAAAAAAAAAGAACAACTTTGAATCAGGCCAGGGTAGGGTTTTCCGAGCCTGCAGACAGGCTGCGATGTCAGCTGCTGAAAAAAAAAATAAAGAAAAAAAAAACTACTGGGCCACATTCCCATCCCCATCCCACCAGGACTCTTCGAAAGCACTTTTTTTTCCCCTCTAGATAAAGATTTATTAAGATGTTGAAGAGGATAAAGGAGACTGTACTTGCCCAAATTTGTTTTATAGTGTTTCTACTTAAATTTAGACAGCAGCTGCCTGTCATTTTAATTGAGCTGTTCAAATCCTAGCTGAGCCAGGCGTGGTGGTGCACGCTTGTAATCCCCGTGCTTAGGAGTCTGAGATAGGAAGATCGCACAGGTTCAAAGCCAGCCTCAGCTACTTAGTGAGGCTCTCAGCAACTTAGTGAGACCCTGTTTCCAAGTAAAGTATAAAATAGATCTGGGAGTAATGCCCAGAGGTAGAAAAGCCCCTGGGTTCCACCCTAAGTAACACACACACACACACACACACACACACACACACACAATCCTAGCTGAGCAGACAACCAGTTGCCCATACGCCCCTGCCCCTCTGCAGGTCCTGCAGCCTAGACCTCTTGGAGCCTGTCTCCACTGGAGACAGCTTCAGGCACAGACTTGGCTGACACACCCCTGGCAGGGAAGCAGAATCCCCTATCGAAAGACACACCATTCACCCACACTCAGCGTGTGTATGTGTGTGTGTGTGTGTGTGTGTGTGTGTGGCCCTGAGGATTAAAGTGTTCTACTTTTGAGCTACACACCTAGTCATTATTATTATTGTTGTTATTATTTTATTTGAAACAGAGTCTTGCTAAGTTGTTGAGGCTAGCCTTGAATCTGTGATCAGCCTCTCAGGTACTGGGAATATAGGCATGTGCTACTGTGCCTGGCTATAAGTCAATTTTTTATGTTTATAAATGCCCTTTCAAAAATGCTTATCATTTATTCCATAAGAAAAATCACTTTTTTTGTGGTATTCAGGGTGGAACCCAGGGGCTTTCTACATCCGGGCTATACTCCTAGACCTAGTTTATACTTTATTTGGAAACAGGGTCTCACTAAGTTGCTGAGAGCCTCATTAAGTAGCCGAGGCTGGCTTCGAACCTGCGTGATCCTCCTGTCTCATTCTCCCAAGTGTTGGGATTACAAGTGTAGGCCACCACGCCTGGCTACTTACTTTTTTTAAAAAAATTTTATATTTTTACATGATTTGGCCATGATATATCCATTCTTTTTAGTAACAAAATGGACAGCTCTTCCACAAGGGAAGGGGCTCACAGGCCAGAGATGAGGACAAAGGGCTTGTCTGGGGCACAGGCTTTCAGGCCTGGTGTAGGCAAGGGAGGAGGCTTCTGGTGCATCCCGAGGGTGACGACTCCCAAAGCTGTCCAGAGCCCTGGATTTCCTCCATTCTGTAAATGCACATTTACTGTTTCCTTTGGGGTATATCCTTCTAAAGCCTGATGGATACTTTAATCAGCATGTTCAAACCTCAAGCCATCCTATCCTCCCCTTCCTCCTTCCTCCTTTCCTCAGTCCCCCATTTCTCTGCTCTATGTCCCCGCTGCTCCTGGCTTCTTCCTGGGTCAGCTTCGTCACACAGAGCTGCAGTGGGTTTTGTTTCACATGTGCCGGGAATTGAGCCCACAGCCTAATACATATTAGGCAAGCGCTCGCCCACTGAGCTACAGCCCCAGCCCTGCAATCAGTGGCCTTTTTTATTGGTCTTTCTGCCTCCCTCTCTCTTTTCTTACCTTATTTCTTACTCCATACAACTGCCAAAATTAACTGTGTGACCCCAACTGGAGCACCATTCTCCCTTGAAACCCTGCCTTTCGGTGCCACATCTGCAGAGGTCTCTACTGTATAATGCACTACCCAGAGCGTGTCTCCAGCTAAAGCCTGCCAACGCTCCAGCACCATAGCCGCCCAGAACAAAGACCTGAGGGCTTTGTTCAGGCTCTTTCCTCTGAATTAAATTACGTTTTCCCATCTTCCCCACTCTCCTCCATTCCATCAAACCTAGCAGAGCTTCACCTCCTCTACCAAGCTCTCTCCATTGCCCTCAGCTGCCCGCTGGGTTCCTAGAGCACTTGACCAGGAGCCGCTCCTGTGTCTGTGGCAGGGATGCTGAGCACAGCGCCCACACACAGGAAGTGCTCGACTCATGCTTACCACCGGGTGAGGGGGACACAGGTAGAAAAAGGGGTGTCAGAGATGACCAAAGGTACTAGAAAGGAGGAAATACTGAACACCAGTGCAAAACAACAGGTGAGAGGTGTCATCAGGACCAGGAGACTAGAAAAGACCAGGGAGACCCTGCCTCCCACTGCGGAGCCTGGGGGAGCACAGTGGCCAGGTCCAGCTGCCAGGAAGCTGGATGCTGAGACTTTGCCGAGAGAAATTCTGACAGGGTGCTTCAAAGCCTTTAAAAAGATGACAGGATTTGACTTCTGTTTTGAAGAATTCCTCTTAAGGGAAGGACTGGGCCAGTATTCCATGATGTTTACATAAAGATCCTTTTTATAGCAGCAACAACCTAGTGACATGTGAAATGTCCAACTATAAGCAACTAATGAAAGAAACCATAGCACATTTTTACCCTGGACTGTTTAAGCAGCCATTAAAATGATAATACAGACTTATATTTAAAAACATGTAAGGATGATATCTGATGTAGGATAGAATGGGAAAAGTGATGTGTGCGTGTATGTCTCTACCATCTTTTATCCCATTAAGATGTATGATTACAATGCACCAATAGCAAATTAAAAAATATACATAGATATGCACATTATGATCTCACTTAAAGATATCAGCATGGAAAAAATCATGAAGAATATGTTATTATTTTGTACCATAATTATAACTGTGTGGTGGCAATCTTCAAGCTTTTCTGTATTTCCTCAAAAATTTTTTTAAATGAGCAGGAGTTTGTTTTATAATGAGAAACCACACGCGTGCGTGCGCACGCTCGACACACACACACACACACACTCCAAAAAGTTATTTTTATTAGGGGAAAGAGCACAAAATTCAGAAAAGGCAGGCACCTGAATTCCAGTCCCCAGCTTCACAGCAGCCTCAGGGCAGCCTGGCTGTGCCAGACACTTAAGGCGCAGAGAGGCAGCTGTGTCCTGTCCATTTTCTGGTAATATCCAAGCTAGCCATGGACCCACTGAGGCTATCTGGAAGACACCAGGGGCTAAATCATCTAATGGGCCTGAATAATTCATGGCTTGAGATCTTTTCAAAATTCTACTATAAAGGAAAATCGTTCTGGAGCTGAGCTGGGACAGTGGTGGCAGCTTCCGAAGTCTGTGACCTCTTCCTCTCCGGCCCCCGTCTGCCATGTTAGCTTATCAGAGCCTGCTGATTTCCATTCAATTAGAAGTACTCCAGAGAGTGTTTGTTGGAAACACAACCCAGGAGCAGCTGGGTGGGCGGCCTGGGCTCTGCGTGGTGACCATGCAAAGGGAGGATCTGGACAGTGCTGCTTTGTACTTGTTTCTGGATCATTCCTCAGAGCCCTGGGTCAGGCAAGAAGTGAGGAGAGTCCTTTCTCTCCATGCTGGAGAGGAGGGCTGCCTTACTTTGCAAGCTGCTCTGCGCAGCTTTGACTAGCATGGGGACCACCTCCTCTTTGCTCCTCCCCGTGCATTGTGGCCCCTCAGGCGCCATGGAGGATCCGTGACCCCCTCAATCACTCAGCCCTCCTGCAGCCCGGGCCAGGAGCAGGTGAGAGCACCCTGGCCGCTCAGTGCTCAGAACCACGTCTTCCGCTCGTTTCCCCCCGGCCAGCCCTGCCCGGTGACACACACCATGCCCCCACCTCCTGCTTCTTCAGCCTCCTTCCCTCTGCTGCCCAAATTCATAAATCTCAAGGCCCCCGAGGCCGGCACTGGCAGCCTTTAGCCCAGTCTGTCCCCAGAGCAAATTGTCTGGGAGCCCTGCCAGCTCCTGAAGAGATCTGCCTTGTGAGCTGGGAAGAAGCCTCTTTCAGACCTGCTGCTAATCACGTTATTCACAGAAGAGAGACCTCTCTGCGCTTCCTTCCTTTCCCACAGGGCCCACTCTCAAGTCCCTGCCTGCCCTGCCGGAGCCTAGGGGAGACAGGCGCAAATAGGCGGTGGGTGGCTGTCCACAATGAGGAGGGAAAAAGTCAAAGACATGTTCTAAGGGGGGGCATATTTCAAAAGCCTCAGCCAGTGCAGAAGAAAAGTAATGATGTAGCCCAACTGGGAAGTTTATAGCCGCCCATTATGAGCATTCTCCCCTTCCCAAAACAAATAGTCCTGTGAATTATGTCTTAAAACGCAAACCATAATTAACGCCTCTTGCCTACGAGGTTGATTTCTCTGTGATGTTTCTAAGTGGATTTGATTTTTCTCTGCCTCAACTTGTCCTTTCGTCGTGGCCTTCCTCTCTCTTCCCATCCCTTTCTTCAGGCCCTGGCCCTTATTTATTTATTTATTTATTTATTTATTTATTTATTTTTGGTGGTACTGGGGTTCCTGGAAGCCCTTCTACCTCCAGGCTACACTCCCAGACCTATTTTTATACTTTTTTAATTTGGAAACAGGGTCTCTTTAAGCCAGCGCGGCTGGCTTCGAACCTGCGCGATCCTCCTGTCTTTGCCTCCCTAGCGCGGCGATCACAAGCGTGCGCCACCACGCCTGGCTGGGGCCCTGGCCTTTTTCTCATTCTTTCCTTCCTGGCAATCTCCACACGTGGAAGCCAGCAGGCATAGTGTGGCCACGAACACTGGGACAGACAGGTTTTAAAACAACCATGTTACAGAAGTCAAGTGAAGAGGAGAGACATACTTCTGCTAGCGAGCCCAGGAACCTAGTCCTCAACATCGCTGCCACCAGTAGCTAAACATTTATGCAAGACCTCGTCTGGAATTGCCCGGGGAGGGTTTACAAGGCACACTGGGCCCATAATGTAATTTTGTCCCTTCTTGATCATGTTCTTTTTTCATCAGACTTGTCTCTAAATTGCAAATTCTAATGGGGGGAGGGGGCCCCACTCTTGAAAGACCAAAGATTTACCACTAGTAATACAGCTGTGAAGTGTGTGTGTGTGTGTGTGTGTGTGTGTGTGTGTGAGAGAGAGAGAGAGAGAGAGAGAGAGAGAGAGAGAGAGAGAGAGAGAGAGAGAGAGAGGTAAGTCCTAAGGACAATCCCAGTGAAGATGATCCCAAATTATTCTGTGAAAGCAGACCAATGCTGAAGTCGGGCATAGCACCCTGGAGTGGCCATTTTGGAAGAGTGCCTCAGGTGGGTGGCTAAGTTCAGAAAAGCCCTGTAGTCCTGTGTTGTTTATTGTTCACTATTCTTATGCCCTGTATGGTGCTGCATATCTTAATTCCAATATTCCAATACTTAGGCGTCTGAGACAGGAGGATGGCAGGTTGGAGGTCAGCCTCTGTGACTTAGCATGACCTTGTTTGTTGTTTTTTTTTTTTTAAAAAGGACTGGGTCAAAGAAGTAAAACATAAACAACAACAAACCCTCTGGTTTCAATCCCCATTACCAAAAAAAGGAAGAAGGAGGAGGAGGAGGAAGAGGAGGAGGAGGAGGAAGAGGAGGAGGAGGAGGAGAAAAAAGGCAATTGGATCATTTTTCATGCTATGCATGGAGGCAGTAGTGATGGGGCAGCCCCAACAGTTCTCGAGTATGCCCTTTGTGGAACCTGGTCTGAGCTGAGAGTTTTCCATGCAACCTCTCTTAATTCTCTTCCCAGATCTGTTAAAAGTCAAGGTTTTGCCTAGCATGCGGGAGGCTGAGACTGGAGGATCGCAATCCATGGACAGCCTCAGCTACTTAGCAAGGCCCTTCACAACTCAGTGAAACCCCCTAAAAAATAGGGCTGGGGGTGTAGCTTGCAGTTACAATGCCCCTGGGTTCAATCTCAGGGCAAAAAAAAAAAAAAAAAAAAGTCAAGGCTTCGCAAGGCAGGTGACCTGATCTACGTCACACCGCTCAGACGTGGCAGACCCAGGATTTGGACCGCTGTTGCCGACTCCAGAGCCCAGTCTGCACCCTCGCCACCCTGAGGCAGGTCACTTGTTTTCTTTGTGCATCTAACACACCAGGGTGAGGGGAGTGTCCGGATGGATACCAAGTACACAGGTGTGAGAGGCTGCTCAGCGTTAAACAAGCGAGCTCGTCTCCCTTTGCCAGCTCGTTTCTCCTGAACTTTCAAGATTCCCATTACATTTTTATGAGAAATTATTTGTTTCCCCACCACCACTACCCTGCATATAATGAATAACCTCTAAAAGAAACCAAATGATGTTTTATGACTATGAATTTTTGGTGTAGCCAGTGGCTTTATTTGCAGATGTTTCTGACTTGCCTGGTAAATGAGGTTGGAAACGACTATCACTGGCGTACCGCAGGCAGCACATGCTATGTCTTTTGTGTGCCTTACGAGAAACCTGAATACAGAAATATCTTATATTGTGTGTTCTTTGGCTCTATCAAAAATAGAGGCTGCAAGGCCAGGCGTGGTGGCGCACCCTTGTAATCCCGCCCCCGCTCTTGGGAGGCAGAGACAGGAGGTTTGCCCAGGTTCAAAGCCAGCCTTGCTGGCTTAAGAGACCCTGTTTCCAAATAAAAATATAAAAACAGGTCTGGGAGAGTAGCCCGGAGGTAGAAGGGTTTCCAGAAACCCCAGTACCACCAAAAAAATAAAAATAAATAAAAAATAAAATGGAGCCTACATATTGATTTCCTTCTCCAGAACTTGGAAACTTGTATTTCCTTCAGGAATTACAATCCCATGGTCCATTTCTGAGGAACCCAAATTTTCTGCCTTTTTCAGTTTACACATTCTTTTCTTTTCTTTCTTTCTTTCTTTTTTTTTTTTTTTTTTTTGAGGGTTGGGGGAGGAGTACTGGGAATTGAACCCAGGGATGTTCTACCACTAAGATATACCCTGAACCTATTTATTTATCTATTTATTTTTATTTTGAAACACCAAGTTACTCACTAAATTGTCAAGCCTGGCCTCGAACCTGTGATCCTCCTGTCTCAGTCTCCCAAGAACGGGTTACAGATGATGCCACCATGCCAGCTCAGTTTCTACCTTCTCCTGTACAACTGTGCAGGGACAATGTATGTGTTATCAGTCTTATCCTCTTCATGATTTATTTTTTTCTGGCCTTTTTGGTTTATACAAGCTCCTCTTTATTTGGGATCTTCTTGAGGCAGTGGCTGTGTCTGTCTTTTGGCTTATCCTATGTCCCCCAAGTGAAATTTAAAGGGCTTCTTGGTAAAGACTGTCAACTTAAATGTTTTATTTACTTGTAACTTGCTCAGATTATTTTGCCTTGCCTTATACTTTTTAATACTCTCAGGGAGCTATTTCCAATTAAACTTATTAAATGAGAATAGGTTTAAATGTCTTTTAAATACCCAAACAGAATAGAGGCAGAGACAGATTTTTAAATTACTAACAATATTTAATTTTTACTACACTTGTGTGTGTATATGTGGTGTGTGTGTGTGTGTGTGTGTGTGTGTGTGTGTGTGTGTGTGTTGTTGCTGGGGATCAAACCCAGGGCCTCCAGCATGCTGGACAAGTACCCACTGAGCCACATCTCCAACCTAACTACAGTTGTTTTTTTTTTGACGTACTGAGGATTGAACCAGGGGCATTCTACTTCTGAGCTATACCCTCAGCCCTTTTCATTTTGAGACAGCATCTCACTAAGTTTTTAAATGTATAATTTTGGTGATAATTTTTATAGCAGCTTTCTCCCAAAAGAGAAAGACTGTGACTGATCCAAATCAGATAGGATCAAGTCCAGTGGCCATGAACTAACATGAGCGAGAAAGAAATCCTGATCGTGTGAAGTCTTCAGGGTTAGGGACGCATTAGGACAACCCATTTCACATTGTGAGGATAGGCGACGGTCACTGGGGACCACGAGTACTTTTTGTAGGTCATAGAACACAGCACTTTACAAGCCATCCATGTGTCTCGTAGAGCAATGTAAGAGATGGGACTCATCATGTCGCCATGTTATAGATGAAAAAGCTAAGCCCCAAAGACATTAAGTTTCTTGGAAGAGAAAAAATTAATTGAAAACTAGGATACATATTGTAGTTCTTATAATAAAAGGATAACTCTGTTCTATATATTTTATCCTTTGGGTAATAGTACTTCAGCGTGCACACGTGTATAGGAATCATACGGTCCTTTCAATCCCTTTAGTCTTCTTTAACACAGGACTGGAAATGAAGAGCCATGAGTTTGGGGTTTTGCCACTATGATAATCTCCGTCTCTGAAGTCTAGCCATGTTATCCTCCAAATTCCTCGTCTTTAAAGGATTGGCCGAGAGCTGGGGGGTAGTGGAGAGATAATAATTATGCATACGAAGGTGTTGTGTGTTGTGGCAATTTAATTAATGTTTATAAAGCACTTAGAGATCCTCAGATGAAAGGTGCTCAACCTAAGAACAATTATTGTAGGATCCTTCCCACGTTCCTGCTCCCAGATTCAGTAAACTAGAGACAGGAAAGCCCTGGCACCTAATTATGATGGAGAGCATAGGCATTCCGCTTGCCACTCTTTGTGCAGGGTGATGGTTTACTTTGGTGGCTGAAATACTGCTGCAAATCACTACATCCCCAGGAGACAAAGTCATCTCATCCGTCAAGTCTGCCCCAGGGGGAGTTTTCTGCCTCAGCCACTCCTGGTCCTAAAGTTGGCTCATACAAGGAGGCCACTGCCTCCTCCTGCCGTCAGTGTAATGTTTCACTTCTCACAAGATTCATCAAAAGAACTAAAGTCTTCAGGGTGCAGCATGAAGCATGGGACTCTAGTAGCTGTGCAGGGGTAAAGTTGGGAGAAAGAACAACCTGTATTTCTTCCCTTCTTCCTCCAATGTCCGGATCCCACTCAGTTCTGGTCATGTGACCAGAATGGAAGGAAAGCAAGGATCAGGGTAGGCTCCGTGGTGGGGCTCCATGGGCCTCTGGGGCTCCTATCCACACAGTCATGGTGTTCCTGGGATCGATCATCGAGGCACCTTGAAGGCCTGCTCCGTAGCTCTGGGGTCCGATGTGCACTGGAGAATAGTCATTCCGGGGCTTCTGGGGAGCTCCCTACCTGCATGTTCAGGATTAAGAGTGCCCTGTCCAGCGTGAAGGCAGGGGCAGGGAGCTCTGTGCAGCCTTCCCCAAGAAGTCCCTGCAGAGGCCCCTGTGTCAGACTCAGGGAACGTACTGAACCCGAGGCCTGGGCCACATTCTTACCCAGCTCCCCAGAATTCTCTGAGCTGGCCCAGTCCTTATCAAGACCAGTCTGGACCCAAAATTTGGTCCCAATGGCCAAGACAGCCTGGATGTTCTGATTTTCTGAGAAAAGAGGAGCATCCCCGCCAGCTGGCGCAGGGGGAAGCTGCTACCTCATTTCAGAAAATGACTTATCATTTCCTGATCAGAGAACACTGAGGGACTGATTCTTCTGGCCATTTCTCTCAGCCCAGTCCAGAATTCTGCCAAATATTTAACACCTACTAAGAATAGTACCCTGTGCCAGACGGTATGTATGTATGTGTGTGTGTATATATATACATATATATATGTATATACATATATATACACATATATATGTATATACATATATATACACATATATATGTGTATATACATATATACACACATATATATGTGTATATATGTGTGTATATATATGTGTATATATATGTATATATGTGTATATATATGTGTGTATATATATATATATGCCATTTTGGCATTACAGCTAAGGTTTGGAGGGCAGAGGCTCAAGGTAAATATTCATACATTCAAAGGAACCTGGAATCCATCTGATCAATGTTCTTGGCTATTTCTTGAACCTCTGCTCAGTGTGTGTGTGTGTGTGTGTGTGTGTGTGTGTGTGTGTGTACACATACATACTAGAAATTGAACTCAGGGGCAGTTCACCACTGAGCTACACGTCCAGTCCTATTTTATTTTTTATTTTGAAACAGAGCCTCATTAAGTTGCTGAGGGCCTCAGTAAATTGCTGAGGCTGGCCTCAAAGCTTCTATCCTTCTTTCCCAGCCTCCTAAGTACTAGGATTATAGGTGTGCACCACCAATCCCAGAGAACTTCTATATTTTTAAACTAAGGAAAGATTTAAGTATTATTAAAATGACCCAGGACAGGTCTGGGCATCAATCTATTAAGCTAACTTTATCTCTGGCCTGAGCACAGGTTTCTCTGGAATTCTTTATGGTCACCTTTTCGTGTATCCTTATTCATGTCATAACATCTGGGCCAAGTCATCTCCACAGTGGAGGCCTGACTCCTCTCCAGTCTCAATCAGAGATAGAGAAGTCTTGAAGGTTTCTGAGCTCCGGGGCCTGCAGCGGTTAGGCTGACGGCCCCTTCACTGACTGTGAGGTATCAAGAAATCACAGGCCTCTCTGAGCCTAAGTGACTTCACTTGTGAACATGAGTAAAGTAATTCTTACATTGCCAAAGTTAAATCAGATGATGCCTGTCAAGTGTCTAACCTGTACCTGGCACATATGGAAAGTGTCCAATAAGGTAGAATACGCCGTTGTCTCTGAGCTCTATCTTGCCTCCTTCCTGTGTCTCGTGTCTCTCCCTCTCTTCTGACCCTGGATGCAGCCAGTTCTAAGAGTCTCCCGAAAAGAATGTAGCTGGTCAGAGAGAGGGAGGTCATCCTCAAAATCCCCGCCCTCATCCTATAACAGTCTTCAGAAAGTGACTCTTCTCAATTTTTATGATACAGTGTTAATATAATTAGCTCTAAGGATTATAATGACTCTAATATAATATAAATTTAAGACCATAGGATAAGAGGAAGGAATCAATACAAGATGCAAGATAGATTAAGAAGTCATTGTATGCTTTTTTTTAATCTTTTTTTCCTATCAACTATTAGAGTTTTCAGATATATCCTGAGTCCCTGACCCTATGGTCCAATCACAGTGGTGTCCCCACCCTCATCCTAGATCCCAGTGATGCCGCTTTCTCTGGACTGTGCTATGCAATCAAGAGAGAGGCGCATCACACATTTCCCGCTCATTCAGCCCCTTCCCTCCATGGTCCAGTTCTGATAATTAACCTCCTGCCCCTTGGTCTCAAGTTCCAAGGCACCTCACCTCATCAGATCAGAGCTCACTTCAGTCCCTGTTCTGAGTGCTGATTCTAGGACACAACTCGGTCCCTTTCTACTACTCAGAGTTTTTGTCCCTTACTAGTTCTTTTGCTCAGTTTCAAGTCTCTATTTTCCATCTATCTCCATCCATCCATCTGTACCCACTGCCTATTTCCCTGAACCACAAAATATCTGCTTCCCCATGGCAAGACTTCATGTATACGTTATGCCCTAACTTCCAGCACAAATGGGGCCCCGTTTGTTGGAAGCTTGTCTGTAACTCCCTCTGCTCCCTGGACATGGTGTCTTCGTTGGGCAGAACCTCCACCATTACCTGAGCCTGCCTACCACCACCTGCCTTGCTCCTTGATGACAGATCTTCCTTGCTGCGTGGTCTTCATAGTGTCCAGCTATAATCAGAACACCAACCGCTTCTAGCAGGCAGCCACTGACACAGAACATCCTCCGGAGACAGGGACGTAGAGACACTACTGGATTTCCAAGGAGACCTAACCATTGGCTAATTGAATAGCTTATTGAGGAGAACCATCAGGGAGGCTAAAATTTTATCACCAAAGAGTATAAACTCTATACCTAGAGGCCTAGTCAATAAAGTTTGCCTCTGAAGAAGAGCCAGATTATAATACAAAGTAAGAAGTTTTAGAGAAATAGAACTTTCAGAGGACTGAATTGCTACCAAGCAGTTATTAGTGTAATGCAAAGGACTGAGGGCTAGAAGATGGACTTTCTAACCTGGGTATTCTCTGCTTAGATGCTGAACATCAAGGAAATTTGGCTAATGTGCATGGTAAATTCATCCTCAAGCCCTGCAACTAGGTAGAGAGGAAAAAATACGTATACAGTGTATGGGGGAACTTGGAAGTTTTCTTGCTAATGATTTGCCCACTGGTTTAACCTCTTGCCTTGAATTCCTTTTCTGAAGGACTAAACACAATTCTTATGTATCCCAAGACTCCCTTTTAGAAGGTAAAATGTGTTCTGCTTGAGTTAATAGATTCTCCATTAGCAGGGACTGGATTTTAGGTTAGCTCTTGGCCTTCCAGGCAATTAGACATAGAATAGGTGCATTCCCACGGGGGGCCAGTAGGAGGGGGGAAAGCGTGCAGGTAGGCGTGGATTAAGGTGACCACCAGGAATACTCTGGAGTCAAAGATATCAGAGAGAGAAAGAGAACTGGGCAGTGAGACGCAGGCACAAATGAAAACAGCCCCTCCACATGCCTTCAGAGAGAAGGGTGAGGATATGCATGTGTCATTAAGAACAGAGTAGATGAGATGAATTCCCTATTTCCATTTGTCTATATTTGCAACCCTTTAGAACCCTGTCATCTTGGATATATTTTAAGAAAAGGATAAAATCCTGTACCTCCCTTCCTACAGGCAAAATGGATTGAGTCTTAGTCTCAGATAAATATGAAAAGCTCTGGGCTTAAAACTCTATTTGTTTATTTTTTATGGGTGTGTAGAATAAAATGTTCTGAATTTAACATTTAGAAGGGAACAAACAAAGTAGCCTATTATGCAAATGGTATTATGGGATGGAGAGTCTCAGGGCAAGGGAAGATAAATGTATTTCTAAGTGCGTTTTAATCTTCTCCACTGGGAACAATCCCTTGCATCTTTTAACCCGATACTAAACTTTGAGTGGGGAGATGGTCACTTCCATCTAGAACTCGGTCAAGACAGCTGTCAGTTGCCCTTACGATAAAGGATAGTGCATTTTGCCTCCAATTGTAATGCCATTTTTAATTCTCTTTGTCATTAAGATACATGTTCTGTTGTGAAAGACTGAATGATGAGATTTGTTGTATACTTTAGTTATCATTTTTGTTTTGAAAAATGCCTAAAATTTAGAACTGGGAAATAACAGGGATGATTAAGGAAACCATCTGTAATTGATATATTCCTCCCTCTAAATTACATTTTTCGGTGGTTTATTTATAAAAGTTGACCAATCCGGTTTGGCTGTTTCCATACATTGAAGGCCATATCTCTCCCCTGAGGAGTTTGCTGGCAGACAGGCTAGGAGATGTAATGAGTTTTCCAATCCAAACCAGCTGGAATCAAGGCTCCAAGTACTTTATTCCAAGCAAAGAATGCGCCACATGTCACATAGGCATAAAAATCCTTAATGAAGCATTAATAAAGAGAGCTGTTCATCTTTCATGTAGCTATTATACAGGCCAATAAGAATGTAGAAATATAGCTGTTTGAGTAAGAGAAATTTAGTTGTAATTTTCTCAGTTATAGCTTCCAACTGTTGGCTAGGAAAGAAAATATCACATTCTGTTCAATCTCCCATGCCTGAGCCTGAGCAAAGTTCAATTTTCCTTCCTTAGGCCCCAACTCCAAAGCCTACAACCATACCAGTATCATTCAGATAGAGGCAAATGCACTTCATTGTTTGCAAAGCAGTGGACTGAAATGTAATCCTGCTGTAGGATTAATAAGATGCCGTAGTTATTCAGATCATGGTCATGCTCATAATGGAATGCCATTCTCCAAACGCGAGCTAGTTCTCCATTATGTCCTGATGTGAAAACTCATAGATCTGCCTGAATTTACTCCTTGGAAGGTGAACAAGGGTGATGAACAGACCTACTGCCCATCCTCCCAAGAGCCTGTCTACCACTATCAAGCCCCTGTGCTTTTCCTAACATGACCAAAATGATGAACAGATATGATGAAGCTAAGGAGTGCCTCCTGGACAAGCAGAACATGGAACATTAATGAAATTTGGACTACCTAAGGGGAAAAAAAAACATTTCAGTATGTTCCAGCTAACCTCTTTTAAATAGGGTTTGCAGAGAAAAGAGAATTTGAGAGTTTACAGAGTCCTGGCCTGCAAAGCATGCCTCCCCGTGGGATTAAATAAAACACTGTGCCCAAACTCAATGCGACGCTTGAGTTTTCTTTAATATGACTCAGAGTGTACCAGAAGGTACACTGCAGTCAGGATAGTTTATCTCATCTAATGGCACAACAAAAAGATAATATTTAAAATCAAGGGGAAAGAAAGAAATGAAGACTTAGACGTCAGCTACCATCCCTGGCACTCCATTAGTAAAGGGGTTGCTTCCAAGGCCAGTGAAAAAGAATCCTGGAATCTCACTTTGTCCATTTTGTTTTAAGTAGCTGTGAAATTTTGGGTAAGACATTTACATTCTCAGAACCTCATTTCCAGCTCTGTGTAATGGGCTTAAAGTACACTAATACTTCCTGTGACTCCCTCCCTGGGGTGTTGTAAGGATCCTTTGAGAAAACACGGATTATAAAACCGTATGATAAACCATACTGGATACTATTTGTTATAATGGCAGGTGCTCTTTTTATAGTCTGATATAATCTAAAGAGAAGATATTTTCTTTGTGATCCTTGTCCTTTCTGAAGTCCAGAACATTTCCTCCCACTTTGGAAAACTTTAGTTATTAGGGGTCAAAATGATCCACCCCTTTCTGCTTGGGATATCACTATGAGATCTGGATCACCTCATTGCTAGCATCCCATTGTTTTTCTGTGAGTGAGTGTGGCTGTTTGGTTACAGATCTTCTATTATAGCAAATACTGTTTAGGATACAGGCATGTCATTCTGGATTCAACAGGCAACACCTTCAGGATGACTCCAGTGAGGAGCCAACTCTATGACACCTCAGCCAATCACTCATGCACACAACCACTTACGGTCCATTTAATAATTGACCATTAACCAGAGGACTGAACAAGACAGTCTTGTCCTCAGGGGGCTCATGGTTTCACTAACGATACACTTGAAGATTTAATACCAGCTACTCTACATAGATCTTTTCCATCTAACTCAGTGCTTGAGATATGTTAACATTTAAAAAAACAATTTGCTGAATGAAATGAGTAAAATATAGTCCACCTGAGTTCAGAGAATCAGAACAAATGCACCAGATTCTAGTTTTTATAGCCAAGGAGCTTCAGATTTTTAAGTTTAAAAAACTGGAGATTTCTGTTCTTCCTGAAATCCAGAGCACCCAATTTTTAAATTACTTCCTCCACTACAATAAGAAGGCCATGTTAACCCTTAAGTTGTATGAAATAGTGTTTGCGTTCATTGCTGACTCATCTTTGCAGTGAAGAAGATTTTCTGTGCAGGAGAAGTATTAGATATGAAAGTGGACATTAAGGCAAAGGTTCCTGTCAGCATCTGATTTGCAGTGGCGGGGGCAGGGCAGGGAGCTCTATCACTGGTAGGTCTTGTGCTTCATAAGCACTGGGACTCTGCTCAGATACTTTATCAATCACTGTGAGGCAGGCAATAGGTTTTGCTTTTGCACTGCATTTTAAGAGACATTCACTTTCATTATTGAAACTCATTTGAAAGTAGTTGTGCCCATTATGTACTAAGGAATGATATTTTCAAAACTTCTGTTCTGTGAAAGACACCAGTAAGAAAATGAAAAGGCAAGCTACAAAATGGGAAAAATATTTATAATACCAGTCTACCAAGAGATTTGTCTCCAGATATGTAAAGAACTTCTAAGTTGGGTACAAGTGGCAAACACCTGATATCTCAGGCTGAGACAGGAATATGGCAGGGTCAGTCAAGACCAGTGAGCTACTCTAAGACTCTGTTTCAAAATAAAAAATAAAAAAGGTCTGAAGATAGAGCTCAGAGGTAGAATATCACTGGGTTTAATCCCTGATGCCAATAAAGAGAGAAAATGAAAAGAAAGAAAGAGAAAAAACATTATTAAAACTAAATAATAAAAAGAGAAACAATGCAATTTTTAAAATTGGCAAATAGCCGTGCATGGTGGCGCACGCTTGTAATCCCCATACTTGGGAGGCGGAGACGGGAGGATCGTGCAGGTTTGAAGCCAGCCGCGCTGGCGTAAGAGACCCTGTTTCAAAAATATAAAATAGGTCTGGGTGTGTAGCCTGGAGGTAGAAGGACTTCCAGGAACCCCAGTAACACCACCAAAAAAAAAAAGGCAAATAAATTGAACAAGTACATCACCCCAAAAAGATAAATAAGTGACCAGTAAATGCATGAAAAATGTTCAACCTCATTAGTCATCATGGAAATACAAATTATAAACCACAGTGAAATACCACTGAAAAGCCACTGGAATGACTAAAATTAGAAAAGATATAGAGTATCTCTGTACACTGCCCAGGGGAGTACAGCACAGTACAACCATTTTGGAAAGGAGGCTTTTTCTTACAAAGTTAATCAAATATTACTTTATGAACCAGCAATTCCAGTCCTAGGTATTTCATTCATCATAAATAATAGATATATTTATATATATATATTATATATATATCTGTACAAATATTTGAACATGAATATTTATACCAGCTTTGTTCTTAATAGCCCCAAACTAGAAACAAAACATTTATTAATAAGTGAATGAATATATAAAGTTTGATATAGCCATACTGTGAAATTAAAATCAGTGTTTAGAATGAGTGAACTATTCATATATGCAACACAGATAAATCTCAAAAACATTATAGTGATCTAAAGAAAAAAACAAATGCAAATGAATACACAATTATGATGTCTGAAGAGAAAAATCTATATGATAGAAAGTAGGTCGCTGGTTGTCTAGAACTGGAAGCAAGGAAGATGGTATCACAAAAGAGTACAAATGAACTTGTTGAGATGATGAAAATGTCCTGTATCTTGACCATGGAGATGGTTACACAGACGTAGACCATTGATAAAACGGTACTAAGAGGTACACAGTTGATTTCTGTACCTCATTTCTCCTTTATGTATGCTTTATCTCTGGGGACTAAGAGGTGCATGTTATTATAATTTAATTTCTATAAGATTTGTTTTAGAAAACTAGCATTATGAAAGGATACACATAAAAGTACTAAAATAGAACGGAGTCAAAGTATATTATATACAATTTATATGAAAGTACTTTTCTTATAACGGAACATGAAGAGCTAAAATGAGATCAGCGTATATAAATTTAAGTGCTTCCTGTATATTTTTTCTTTAAAAATGTTATTGGTTTGTCATGATTATACATAGCACGGGATTCATTGTGACATATTTATACAAACATAGAGCATAAATCAATCTATTTCATTTCCTCATACCTCCCAGTTCCCTTCATTCCTCCCTCTTGTCCTCTTTCTTTACTCTCCTGGTTTCTATTCTTTATTTTATTTTTTATTTTTATGTGGATCATATTGAAAATGGCATACATTCAGACTGTGCTTGGTGCATTCTCTGGTCCCCACTTCTCCTTCCCCCTCCCAACAATGAGTGTCCAGGTTGACCCTGCTGCATTCATACTTTTACATATATTCAGGTGTAGCTCCTCCATTAATCAACCTCAGCCTTCTTCATCTCCTACCCTTCCCTTTCAGCTTTGCTGAGGTTTCCCCTCCATTATCTGGTCTCTTGGTCTGGCCTATGTTGTTCTCTAGCCCCACCCTTCCACCTATTTTTCTGAAAATGACATTAACTTTGTTCTTCCTTATGGTCGAATGAAATGCCATTGGTTACATATTTATATGTATTTTCTTTATCATTTCATCTGTTGATAGTCACCTAGGTGGGTTCCCTAACTTGGCAATTATGAATTGTGCTTCTATAAACAGAAGTCATCATCTATCACTATAGTATTCCAACTATAACTCTTTTGGATAAATACCAAGGAATAGTATGGCTGGGTCATATGGTGGCTCCATTCCTCGTTGTTAGAAGAACCTCCATACTTATCTCCATAGTGAATGTACTAATTTACAATCCCACTAACAGTTTATAAACATTTCTTTTGCCCCATAGCCTTCATACATTTATTATTTTTGTATTCATAATGATTGCCTTTCTAACTGGAGTGACATGGAATCTCAGTGTAGTTTTGATTTGCATTTTCCCGATTGCTGAAGATGTTAAACATGTCTTCATCCATTTGTCGGCAATTTGTATTTCTTCTTTTGATAAATGTTTGTTTAGTTTGTTTACTTATTGACTGGGTTATTTGGTTTGTGGTGTTAAGTTTACATGCTGTGAAGTAGCTTTTTAATTTAATACTATTTTATTATTTTATTTTCTGAGCTTTAGGAGCTTTACTGAGGATGTCAAAGCCTGTGCTCGTCTTTTGTAGTATTGACCCTATGTTTTCTTCTAGAAGTTGCAGTTTCTGATCTAACTCCTAGGTATTTTGTCTACTTGGAGTGACATTTGTGCTGGGTAAGAGAGGAGGATTTTGTTTTATTCTTCTACATATAGACATCCAGTTTTCCACTTCAAACAAATGAATATCCATTTGTTTAAAAGACTATTTTCTCCAAAATAACTGTATTTGGTTTGGTTTTATTTCATTGGTCTACATGTCTAATTTTTTTTTTTTTTTTTTTTTTTTTGGTGGTAGTGGGGATGGAACCCTTCTACCTTCGGCCTACATTCCCAGACCCATTATTTTTTATATTTTATTTGGAAACAGGGCCTTTTAAGCCAGCGTGGCTGGCTTCGAACCTGTGCGATCCTCCTGTCTCCGCCTCCCAAGTGCGGGGATTTTAAGCATGCACCCCCACACCCAGCTACATGTCTATTTTTATGCCATTACCATGCAGTTTTCGTTACCATAGCTCTGTATTATAATTAAAGTCAGGAATTGTGATGCCTCCAGCACTTCTCTTATTGATCAAAATTGCTTTGGCTTTCTGGTCTTTTATTTTTCCATAAGAATTTTGGGATTGTTTTTTCCTCAGTTCTGTGAAGAATCTCATTGGTATTTTGATGAGGATTGCATTGTATCTGTAGATCACTTTTGGTAATATGGTTATTTTAACAGTATTTATTCTCCCTATCCAAGAACATGGGAGGTCTTTTCATCTTCTAATGTCTTCTTTAGTGTTCTATGATTTTCACCACTAAAATCTTTTAACTTTTTGGTTAGATTTATCCCTGAGTATATTATTTTATTTTTTGAGGCTATTGTGAGTTGAATTGTTTTTCTGATTTTCTCAGTGAATTCATTATTGGTGAATATAAAAGCTATTGATTTTTGCGTCCTAATTTTATATTCTGCTGCTTTATTGAATTTGTTTATCAGATCTAGAATGGTGGAATTTTTTAGATACTCTAAGTATAGATTCATATCATCTGCAAACAGTGATAGCTTTATTTCTTTATTTCCTAAATGTATCCCTTTTATTTCTTTCTCTTGCTTAATTGCTCCTAGGAAAAATTTCAAGTAATATATTGAATAGAAATGGTAAGAATGTACATCCTTGTCTGGTTCCAGATTTTTTAGTTTTTCTTCATTTAGTATGATGTTATCTTTGAGTTTGTCATATGAAGCTTTTTGATGTTCAAATAAGTTCTTTCTATCTCTAATTTTCTCAATGTCTTTAACATTAATGGGTGCTTGATTTTGTCAAAGCCTTTTTCTGCATCTATTAGGATGATCATGTGATTTTTTGTCCTTAATTAGATTTATGTCATGAATTATGTTTATTGATTTGCATATGTTGAACAATCCTTGCATCCCTGGAATGAAACCAACTTGATCATGATGTACAATCTTCTTAATGCGTTTTTGAGTTCCTTATATATTCTAGATATTAATCCTTTGTTAGAGGAGTAGCTGATATCATGGATAAT
Organism: Muscardinus avellanarius; assembly: GCF_963383645.1. Classification (NCBI taxonomy): domain Eukaryota; kingdom Metazoa; phylum Chordata; class Mammalia; order Rodentia; family Gliridae; genus Muscardinus; species Muscardinus avellanarius. The sequence continues at coordinate 56,871,188 of NC_137798.1, forward strand.
TGATGTGTAGTTTTTGCTCCTTGATATGCCTTTATCTGGGTTGAGTATCAGACTGATACTAGTTTAACAGAAAGAATTTGGAAGCATTCCCATTCCTGTTATGTGGAATAATTTGAGGAACATTGAGGATATTAGTTCTTCCTTAAAGGTTTAGTAGAATTCAGCTGGGTACCCATCTGGCCCTGAGCTTTTCTTTGTTGGAAGGCTTTTATTATTACATCAATTTCATTGCTTGTTATCAGTCTGTTTAAGTTTTCCTGTACATTCTCTTAACAGTCATACTATTTTATGTCTCAGAGAACATAAAACACAATGTACCAGAATCTTTGGGAAACATTTGAATATTTATATAGTTGATCCTCTAGTAGAGAATGTTCGACCCTAAAGACAAGAACCATTGCCATTTTTGTTTAAATTCAAGTAAGAGAAGAAATGTTTTGTTGATAGAAGTGAGTAGGTTGTTAAGAACATTAAATACAAAAAAAAAAAAAACTCTAGCCAAAAACTAAGTTATAATTTCAAGAAGAAAAGAAGGAGGGGAAGGAGGAGGAAGAGGAGGAGGAGGAAAAAAGCATGCATGAGCTATTCTTAGATTATAAACTTTCCCTAAAGAGACATTGTGATATGATTAAACAGTCTCCCAAAGATGCCAAAATCAGCAACTCGCACTCTGCATTCTGTAAACATGAATTCTAAGCCTGACCCAACTACTCCTTTTCTTTTCCTTGAAATACATGTTGGTTGCAAGTCTCATGTCAATTCTACAGAAGACAATGGGACTCGTCTCAGATGTTTTAGGACAGTGCCAAACACATAGTAGCAAGTCACATGAGAAAGACCAGAACCTACCTACCTACCTTTCACGGGGGTTCTTGGCATTGTAAATGGCACACGGGGAGCTTTAATGCTTATTGCAGAGTGGTCAGATCTTTCTAATTTCACCCCTAAAATTATGTCTCTCTAGTTTTCTTTAACTTACAAAATAAATTTGTGAAGAGCAGACGTGATATTTACATACTTCTTACTTTGGGCAAATCATATTTGTGGCTGCATCTGGTTGAAGCCTACTTATGTGGCTTTTTCTCTGAGTCGTGCAGGGAACTCACTTAAAATGCACTTTAAAATGTGGGGTATAGAATGAATACTTTTAAATGTAGTAATCATTTTAAATGTACCAGGATTAAAGGCCATTTAAATGACTCATCTCTGAAGACATGAAGTAAAAAGAGAATTCTTAATTTAGCTGCTCCTTAGGGTTTTTTTTTTTTAAGCAGAATTTAAAAAGCAGCTTACACATTCCTCACAGTGATTTATGCAAGACCATCAAATCATAAACGGCTTCTTATGTAAAATGTCTTATTTCCAAATATTATAAAATAAGCTGGTCTTAACCTCAAAAATTTTAGGTTATCAATGGCATGCAAACAGTATCATTTTTAGTTGCATACCTTCATGTAGTTATTTTTATGTGAAGACAGAAATCCAAAGAGCAAGAACGAGAGTAAAATAACAAAATGATGGGCAATTTACACTTAGCCTCTGCAAATGGGCTTTGAGTTTTTAAATTAGCTTTCTCAATTAGGTTTCTGTCCATAGTATTGCTGCTATAAGCCCCTGCAACACCATGTTTCAGGAGTGGTGGTGCCGTAATAAGGATGCCTGGTTTTCTTTCTACTTTATGTAGAAAGTGCTCTAGGAAATGGGGTATGAATTTAAAATCCAATCACATGTCCCTGTGCCTCATCACAAAAATTATAGATTTGACAAATTTGCACAAGGGTCCCTGTTTGGGGATTTGGGAAGAGAATGCTGCATTTCCCCTTGAATTGAAAATGCTTCTTACACTGGAAATTTCTCCAGCATCGCAAGCAAATTAGATTTGGCCTGGAGGAATCAGACCAAAGAGGAATCCTGCTGTGGGCAAGGTTAAAATACAATAGGCATTGAAAATGCAGTGCATAATGTAAACTTTTAAGTACAGCACTTACATCATCAGCATGTACACTCAAGTGGGACCATACTGGAAGATTAGCATGGCACGTATGCAAAGGTGGCAATACAAATTTTCCTGTGCTTCCTATTTTACAAAAACAGAAATTGTAGATGTGATTGACATGGGATAAAACTATGCAGAAATACTGCAAAGTGGAAACAGTGATTATCTCTGGAAATTAGGACTACAGTTTTTTAAACTTCTCTGAAATTAAAGATTTTCAACAAGAGTGGCCCACAGATTCATAATAGAAGAAAATAAGCATTTGAACAAAATGACCTGTTAATGCAAGCTATGTGAATACTTGGAGACAAAAGCCAAATTGACAAAAAGTGAATTAAAAATCCACAATACTTAGCCGGGCGTGGTGGCGCATGCTTGTAATCCCTGGAGGATCGCGGTTCGTGGACAGCCTCAGCTACTTAGTGAGGCCCTCTGCAACTCAGTGAGACCTGGTTTCAAAATAAAGAATAAAAAATAGGGCAGGGGGTGTAGCTCAGAGGTCAAATGCCTCTGGGTTCCATCCCCAGACCCGCAAAAAAAAAAAAAAAAAAAAAAGAAAAATTCACAATACTTTAGGGAAATGACTATATATATATTTTTTTTGGGGGGGTGGTATTGGGGTTTCTGAAAACCCTTCTGCCTCCAGGCTACACTCCCAGACACCTATTTCATATTTTTTTATTTGGAAACAGGGTCTCTTAAGCCAGCAAGGCTGGCTTCGAACCTGCACGATCCTTCTGTCTCTGCCTCCAAAGCGCAGGGATTACAAGCGTGCGCCACCATGCCCAGCTTTAATATATTTTAAACAGAGAGCATATTTGCAAAAGTAAAATGCTCTGCTGATTCTTCTTCTTTTTTTTTTTTTTTTTTTTGGTGGTACTGGGGTTCCTGGAAGCCCTTCTACCTCTGGGCTACACTCCCAGACCTATTTTTATATTTTTATTTGGGAACAGGGTCTCTTAAGCCAGAGCAAGTGGCTGGCTTCGAACCTGCGCGATCCTCCTGTCTCTGCCTCCCAAGCGCGGGATTACAAGCGTGCACCACCATGCCCGGCTGCTATGCTGATTCTTAATGCATAAAACAAGCAGAGGCAATTGCTCTGGTAGGGTGAGGTAGGAGCAATTATCACGTGGGTCTTCCCCTCAGGAGCCCTGGATGGCACCTACACAGAACCTGGGTAGAGTTGGGGGTAGAGTTGGACAGTCACCCTCTGTGGCCATGGGTTCTAAGTTGGGCTGTGACTTCGTTTTCTGTTTTTGTTGTTGTTGTTATTTTTACAGTTCTATAAATTTTTCTTTTATTCTACACACAGAGAAAAGGGTTTACAATATCCTGTGGCAGGTACCAACTTTCTGATGGGCATGAGGAAAGAGGCCTGCTAACCCAGGCTTTCTAGTGATGGGGCCACTGTCTAAATCTAAACCATGCAGAGCACCAGAACAAGGGCTGTGTCTGGATGGGACTCTAGTCTGGAGTCGGCTGACTTCTAGAAAACAGGAATCCACACACATGTGACACCATCGGACATAGTGCTCTTGAAGTGGATGGTCTTCCATAGATACGTGTTGCTTGGCTGCCTGGCCATCTCATTTTCCTTGGCCATCTGGTCTTTGTGATGCAGAATAGGATGGTCTGGCGACAAGTTCAAGGTCCTTCCCAATTTGTTTGTTTTGGAGTTCCCGTAGCACCTGATAATTGGTGCATGGGTCAAGGAGGCATCTAGGGGCTTCAGTCTTGTTTATGAAATGAACTAGTGGACGCAAGCACACGTACAGTTCAGTCCTGACCTAAGTTTAATAGCTGACTTGCTACAGTCTCCTGAGTTCTGTGTTAAATGGCTGGAAGTGGCTCTATAACAGTATTGTCAACCGAATTGTGCACAATAAAAAGCATGTGATGGAAAACATATGATTATTATTTTTGGTACTGGGATTTAATGCAGGAGGATGCACCCCTGAGTGATACACTCCAAGCCCTTTTTATTTCTTGTTGTGAAACAGGGTCTCACTAAGTTGCAGCCTTCTGGCCTTGAACTTGTGATCCTCCTGTTTTCACCTCCCAGTGCTGGAATAACAGGTCTGTGCCATCTTGCCTGGCTGGAAAGCATATGATTGTTGTAAATATGATTGTAATGTGCTTTGTGGATTATTTTGTGCTGGGAGTGTCAGAGGTGAAGCCTCCAGAAAGTTGCAGAGTACAGGAGAGGGCCCAGCTGCTCAGAACAGGCACATGCCTTGACATCTTGTAGCTGACCATCTTAGAATATACATACATATGCTATCTAACATCTAATATACAAAATATACAGGGAGAAACATGTGGCTTATATACAGTGTGGAGGTTAAAATCCTGTACTCTGAATCCAGACTTCCTGAGTTCAAATCTGACTTCTCTCTCTTACTGGTCTTATCTCTTTGAGCAAGTGAGTTTACTTTTCTGTCTCTGTTTCTTCCTCTGCAAATCAAGGATGAAAATGTAACTACGTTAGAAGCATTTAAAATTTATTATGTATACAAAGGCCTTAGAATAGTTCCAGACACATATTAGGCTCTCGATAAATATTGTCTACTGTCATTATTATTCTATCACACTTGTATTCTAGAAGGAATTATATAAAACCTTAGTGGGGTTTTCAAGGCAGATAGGATCTGCTATGGGAATGGAGAAGTCTTTTCCATTCTGTGCTGATCTCTATTAGATTTTCTGATCTTTAATACGGATTGTGTTTTAGTTTTGTGAAAACAAGGGTATTGTGCTGGGAGATTTTTACTTCTTACTCTTTTTGGTACTTTATTTAAAAACACACAGTGAAGCCAGGCATGGTGGCGCACGCTTGTCATCCCTGCTCTTGGGAGGCTGAGACAGGAGGATCACACAAGTTCGAAGCCAGCCTCAGCTACTTAGTGAGGATCTCAGCAACTTAGTGAGAACTTGTTTCCAAATAAAATATAAAATAGGTCTGGGAGTATAGCCTGGAGGTAGAAAGCCCCTGTATTCCACCAAAAACAAAAAACAAAACAAAAATAATAAAAAAACAATGCAGGATAGATGGATGGATGGATGGTTGCATACGTAGGTAGGTAGATATATAGGTGATACACAAATACAGATATTTTTAAAGTACAAATGGAAGGAAAATTGGATCTCCACCTTGTGTTCAAAGACCTTTCTTTGCACAGCGCTTCACTTTTTTTCTCCTGAACTTTAACCCCTAGTGTGTATCATTCTGGTGGAACCCTCTTCCTCCTGTCTTTTCCTTTTATGCTAATTGCATCATGACCCTGGACCTCACTTCTCCCCACTCATCTTCCATGTCTTCTAGAGTATGACATATGTCCTCACACAGTCTCCCAAACACCTGCTCTAAAGAGAAAGTTACAAACTACTTTCTGTGTGTGTGTGTGTGTGTGTGTGTGTGTGTGTGTGTTACTTGAAATTGAACTCAGTGGCATTCTCCCTCTGAGGCGCACCCCCAAACCACTTTTTAATTATTAATATTTTTTTCCTGAAACAAGATCTTGATATGTAGCTGAGTGTCTCACTGTGTTGCTGAGGCTGGCTTCAAACCTGCAATCCTCCTGTCTCAGCCTCCCAAGTGTTGGGATTACAGGTGTGCGACACCATGCCCAGCACTTTTATTATTTTGGAAGAAGGTCACAAGTGTCATTTGAGAGGTTATCTCTTAGGTAGAGACTCTGCCCTCAGGAATTTTAGCTTTCTGAAGGAGGTCCAGGTCCATGGGTACACAAGTATAAGCAAATGTTAGAGCCACAGTGGAGGGGCAGGCTGGGAGACCTATGCTGGACAAGGTGGGGTTCTGGGAGAGGGCTAAGGAGGTGAGCCATGTCTTTTGTATAAATCGGAGAAGTAGCCATCAGTTCATCTTCCCTTCTTGACTGGTGCTCGCCTAGGGCCGGCCGCCTTGCTCTTGCCAGGCCTGGTGCTCTGTAGACTGAACTCTATACTCAAATAGCCACCCATGTCCCTGGCTCAAAGGGAAATGCTAAAAAACACTATCTATACTTTGCATCCAAGCACGGATTGTCTTTAAAAGGCGGAACAGACTGTCCCCTGTCCGTGTCTCCTCCCTTTTCTTACCCAGGTTCACAGAATTTCCAAGTGCCTGCATTTTAAAAAAGATTTTCTCTGCTCTCTGTGATTTGCCAACCATTTTGCAGGCAAGAAATGCCAGAGAATTAACATTCCCCAGGTGCAGCCCCCAGTCAGTAACCATAGGAGTTGGAATATAAATACACAGCCCCCTTGCCCCTTTGGCTGGGATGACTTTCCATTCTGTGCTTCCCCAGAAATAGGCTCCAGATGCCCACAGAATAGTTGCCTGCCCTTCCCTTCTCGAGCTCACTAGTCTCCTAACCATGCGTCCTTTACCTCCCCGGTATTAAGCTGTTGCATCACATCCTTGCCCCATCATCTGCTTCAGAGGGAACCCAAATTAAGACTCAAGGCCCACTTGCAAACGAACAAAAGATCTCTTCTGATATTGTCCCTACACTCGCTCCACCTTGGTCAGGTGACCTCCCTTCTCTTTTTCGACTCCATCCCAGAGCTCAGCACCTCACCTGCTCACTGCTCTGCCTCTCTCCTCCAATCACCGAGCCTCGAGGACGTGGATCCCACTCTCACCCTTGCATCTCCAGCACCCAAATAAATGCTTGCTAAGTGAATCTCCTGTGGGCGCCTCCATCCTCTGGGGAGAGTGCCTCACACAGTATGTTTTTATCAAATGCCTTGTAGAGACAATATTGATGAGGATGAGAAATAATGTGTTGGAAGAGATGGGAAGCAACCCTGGCAACTTAGCCACAGTCAGATCGGACCCTTGCCCCTTGGTAAAGCACGCGCCTTAGCGTGCTTCAGCTCCTCTGCCTCTAGAGCGGGATTAAATAGCACTTGTCGTGATTTAGTGCTGGAAAAGTGCTTTGAAACGTCAGAAAGACTCCATGTGATTAAAATAGTAGCCACTGTTCCATCATTTAAATAATCTCATTGGCAAAGACCGCGCATTAATCATCACAGCAAAGTATTTTTATATTCTCTGAGCATCTTTCATCTGAGAACATCACTATGGTTTATAAACACTAGCTCCACATATTCCTCGTGACAACATCCAGATTGGTCCTTTGCATGAATGAATAAACCGAGGTCCTGAAATGGCTAAACAGATTGTTCCCAAACATCCCGAGTTGAGGGCAAGAGGCAGGCTACCACCAGGCAAGTAAGGCACTGGGAGAGAGCCTTATGTAAATATTTAGATCGACGGGACAAATAGATCAGAGAGATAGACAGACCCATATGGAAAATAGGGCTCTCTCTTTTCCCCCTGCTCCTCAGAAGCAATTTGGGGTCCCCAATGGGGTCTCCAGATAAACTACTCTGAATAAGAGCTTTCCCAGATTACAAAAACCCACAAAAAAATGTTTAATAGTTGTGTTGTCCTCAGCAGTGACTCTGTCAATTCCAAAGAGCCCATTCATGACCCTGACAGTAAAAATAACTGTATCTTCCTGCCAGACAAAAAGAAAAGTCTGCTGCATCTTTATGGGAGACAGAGGGGCGCAGGACACATTACAATGGCCTCCAGTGACATGCTTCTACTTTTTACACAGGAAGGAGCCCTTCAGCAGGACTCCCCCCAGCAGTGCCAGCTCCTCCTGCCGGGCCCTGGAATTGATGCCTGGCCACTGGTCTTCATGTCTACTTTTTCTAACATTGAAAACATAAAGGACACCACTTGATAGTTCTGATCTCCTGTGATTCTTGTATCAGAGCAGAAAAGAATTGTACCATTTGAGTGCAGAGACCTCCCAGCAACACTAGTCAATCAAGAGGCTCCCAGGAGGGTTCAGAGAATCAGCCTCACCCAACCTCTGCCCCACCAGCAGCTACCACCAACCATTAAGGGCTGACAGAGCTTTCCCAGCAAAGGGTGCTGCTTCTGTTGACCTACTTGTAAAAATTTCCCACCCCTGAAGGCCCCATACCTCCTCTCATATTCAGACACTTACAGACACACAAAATTTACAATCTGCTTATGGGATGTGCCGGCAGAACACTCCTGTAAACCTAGAAACTTGGTGAACTGTGTTTTCATCTCTTGCCTTTCCTCTAAATGTGGAAGAAAAGGCTTTATGATATCTGAAACAGATAGTAGAGTGTTGGGGTTTAAGCCAGCCCAAATCCTGGCTGTGCTGCCAACAGATGAATGGATAAAGAAAATGTAGCATATGCATGCAGTGGAATTTTCCTTAGCCACAAATAAAAACAAAATATATCATTTGCAGGAAAATGGATGGAACTAGAGAATATTATGCTGAGATGAGCCAGTCTCAGAAAGTCAAGGGTTGCCTCTTTTCTCCCATAAGTGGAAGCTACAGAGAAAATAGGAAACAAAAGGGACTTTAGATAAATGAAGACAGAAAACAATAGAATAGTCACGGGAATTGGGCAAGCGAGGTATGGAGGAGGGAAAAGAGAACCAATAAAGGAAACAAATAATGCTAGGTACGTACATGAAGGTATCACTATAGATCTCATTGTGTGTACAGGGAGGTTGGGGAGAGGGGGATCTGGAGGGAAACACACCAAGTGCTGTGTGCATGTAGGATTGCATCCTCCTGACTCTATGATCTATAATTACAGGGCACCAATAAAAGTATATTGAAAATAAAAGTAAAAATAAAAAGGGCTGTGGGTATAGCTCAGAGAGGTAGAATGCTTCTGCATTCAATCCCAAGAACCAGACCAAAACAAAACAACAACAACAAAAAGGTGGCAAGTCAAGTGGTTCTACCTTTCTTCAGAATATAATTCAATTATATATGTTTATATAATTTAATTTTTTTTATTTTTTGTGGTACTGGGGATGGAACTTGGAACCCAGGGGCATTCTACCTCTGAGCTACACCCCCAGTCCTATTTTTAGTCTTTTTAGTCTTTTTTTTTTTTTTTTGAAACTGGTGTCACTGAGTTGCAAAGGGCTTTACTAAGTAGCTGAGGCTGGCTGCAAACCTTGATCCTCTGGTCTCAGGCTCTCAAATACTGGGATTACAAGCATGTGCCACCACGCCCAGCTTCCAAAATCCAAAATTTTTGAGTGTCAATACCACAAGTGGAAAATTCCATACCATGAAACTCTGTTTATGCACAAAATTACTAAAAAATATTGCATAAAATTACCTTCAGGCTATGTGTATAAGATACATAAGAAATAAATAGGATGCCAAGATATCTAAGTACATGCAAATATTCCAAAATATAAAAAGAAAATAAATCTGAAGTCTGAAACACTTCTGGTCCCAAGCATTTTGGATACTCAACACTCGTGTAATGACAGGAACTCATTCCCTCCTTTCGACTCCACTTTCACTGATGTCACACTACAAGTTTAAAATGGGTCATGGTGGAAGTGTTTACACCACAGAAACTGGCAGACGCTTCAAGTCAGGGTGAGTTTATTGTCTCACTTATTGTATATATTTTTAAAATAATGGGAAGATAGGACCAATGTAGAATAAATTGAAAAGTGTGTCGCATCTACCTTAAGATAGATGAACTATTTATTCACTATAATAGGAAAGATAGTAATTATATAGTTCAGAGGCTTTGGAGATACTACCTTAGCCAAGAGATTAAGATTAACATCACCATTTATTAATAAATGACACATGTACCCTTTGATGTGATATGTCTGGAAGGGCACATTACTTCTGAAATATTGTGTAAAATATTGTGTAAAATACTTAATCTTGACATAATCAGAAGAAAATGTCAAACAAACCCAAACTGAGAGAAAGTCTACAAAATAACTCCTTTTCTTTTAAAAAGTGTCAAGGTCACCGGGCGTGGTGGCACATGCTTGTAATCCCAATACTTGGGAGGCAGAAACAGGAGGATCGGGTAGGTTCGATGTCAGCCTTGCTGGTTTAAGAGATCCTGTTTCCAAATAAAAATATAAAAATGGGTCTGGTAGTGTCGCCCAAATGAGTGTCCTGGGTTTCCAGGAACCCCAGTAACACCAAAAATAAAAAATTTAAAGTGTCAAGGTCATGAAAGACAAGGACATTCCAAGGCGTTGTCACAGCTGCAAGGAGATATGACAACAACGCAATGTAGACTCCTGGAAATCTAAACACAGCCTGCAATCTGGTTAATAGTACTGTGGCAACATTAATTTCTTGGTTTTGATAACTGTGCATGAGTCAATTTTTCATCATTATGTGAAAAAGGCCTGAGAAAATTAACTTAGAAAGAAAGGAGGGTTTTGAGGTATCATGGTTTTAGAGATCCAGTTCAAGATCAGGCAGATCCATTGCTTTTAGGATGGATCTGGTGGGCCATGGAAGGATCGTGGACAGCAGAGCAAACTGCTCATATCATGGCCAGGAAGAAAAACAGGAAGAGGAAGAGACCTAGGCCTTCCATCCTCTTTAAGAGTACACTTCCAGTAACCTGAGGTCCCCCCAGTGGTCCTCACCTCCCAGAGTTCTACCATCTCTCAATAGCCCCACCCTGGGACAGTCTTTAACACTTGGACTTTGGATGTCAGTCAACATTTGTACTATACCACTGTGTCTAACTTACTGCAAAAGAAATGTTAAAAAGAGGAGTGTGCAGCATCCATTGCCGTTATATAATGAATAGCAAAAAAAAAAAAATCCAAGAACTATCCTTCTAGTATTCATTAATATCCAGTTTAGCAAAGAATCCTCATGTTATTATTAAACAAGTGAAGTTCTGACATGGCATCTGTTGTTTCACTTTGGCCCTACTCAGTAACAAAAATATCAAGCAGTATTTATATCAAACTCTATTCCTTATCAAATGCAACCATCACTTGGCTATGGATGTAAGTCAAGGAAAACAGGCAAAAATCAACAAGTGCACTCTGAGTATTAGTTTGCTTTGCTTTTATTAGCACTGTGTATGTGTGGCATACACTGACCCTTTGTATCACTGAAATTTATAGTGAATACTTGCTTTGTGTTCAGTGTTGAATGTTAAAAACATTAATTTACCAACACATCACTGGATATCTATCTATCACTGGATTTGACAGATATTCAGTGATGTGTTGGTAAATTATGGTATCATAATTTACCAACACATGAGTATGGTATCACTCATCTTTTCTTCTCTGAAGCTTTTTCCAAGTTATTAAATACATCCATCTAGTATACATCCACTACCTAAGATACAGGAAAAGATTTTTGGGGATAAGAATTTTATTATAAATACTTTTGACAAAGTACACCTAACTAAAGTGAATAACGGCCTCTAGTGTATAATTTTTATAAATATTCATCTTCATACTCTGGTTTGATTGTTGCTGATCGGGTCTGGGGATCTTCTTGTGTTTTTCTTGAGAAAAGTTATATTCAACCAAATTGAGGAAAGTGTAGACAGTCCCTTCCCCACCTCAGCCTCCTTGGCTTCCTGCTGCACACTCACTGTTGTCTTAGCTGACATTGCGTGTGAGCTTCATTGAGTCCTTAAACCAACTTTCCAACCAGATGGAAGTGTTAACGTGCAACACAATTTACATTCATAAAAATTATGTTCTGGTATGTTTACTTCATAACATGTTGGGTCTGAAGATCTTCTTAATAGATAACAGCCACCCACATTGACCCAAACCCTTAAGGACAGGACTTCTATTATTTTATTCCATGGACATTTTCAGAATCATGTCTCCCATTTTGGATAAAAGCCATCTCTTTGGCTGGGTTCTTACGGCTGACCTCAGTGTGACCCAAGCTACTTTCCAGACACAAGAGAGACTACTTGCACCCACTCCCTTTGCTTGGGCTGGTTTGCAGGACTCACAATTGCCTGGATCCACTTTCTGCCTTCTATGTCTGGCCATCACTCCACTCCAATCAAAGTGACTTCTTCCTTCCTCTCTGCCCAGCTGAATGTCCCTTTTACCAGGCACAATGTTAAGTGTTTCTCCTTCACTCATTATGGTCTTCATGAAGATTTAATCTACCTTCCTTCTTGAAACTCCAATATTACTTTTGAGAGATATCATTCATTTGGAAATTATATGATATATTGGATTTTTGGTGTGTGTGTGTGTGTGTGTGTGTGTGTGTGTGTGTGTGTGTTTATATGCTATCTCCCCAACATGACTTCAAACCCTAAAAATAGCAACTAGTTCTTCGATGCTTTTGTGTATCACCTTAGAACCTTAGCATACATTTAGTAAATATTTGTTGATTGCTTTTAAAAACAACTGAGCACGTGTGAACAGGGTCATCAGCTATAGGTCATGAGGCCTTAAGTGACCAATTTTTGAATCTTCTGTTCCCCTTTCCCAGAAAAATAAAAATAAAAAATAAAAAAAAAACAAATGAGCAGACATTACATTTTGTGTGTGTGTGTGTGTGTGTGTGTGTGTGTGTGTGTGTGTGTGTGTGGTACTGGGGGTGAAACCCAGGGGCTTTTCTACCTCCCAGACGTATTTTTTATACTTTATTTGGAAACAGGGTCTCATTAAGTTGTTGAGAGTCTCACTAAATAGTTGAGGCTGGCTTTGAACCTGTGCGATCTTTCTGTCTCATTCTTACAAGCATGTGCCACCACGCCCAGAGAGCAGACACCACATTTGAAGTGTCATTGCAATTGAAGATTGTATTACTTTCTTCAATATTAGCCGATAGCCAAATTATTTGTTGCTACAAACTTTTTACTTCTGAATCTCTCGTATAGAAGGATAAGTAGTGTTACAATTCATACATACATGAGACCTGTCATCCCTTGGTTTCAACCCTAAAATCAACTAACTTCTCAACAATGACAGTAGCGAGAGGACAAAATACAATCCTAGTTTATTCTAAAATGTACTCAGTCTCATTTTGTAAATTCTTGTCAACCTTAGTACTCGAGGTCTTAGTAGAATCTCAGCAAATGGGGTAAATGTCATCCAGCCCTTTGAGGGCCCCATACCACTGCTGCTAGGTCCCTCTGAAGTATGCTTTCTTTAGAATAGTTTAGAAACGATTATATCCTATAAGAAATAGCTGTGTCTGCCTCCTGGATGTCTACCAAGTGCTGGGTTACATGCCTTTGCAGACGTCTTGATTTATATATCTAAGTATAACCCAATGACAAGGAGAACATCGTCCAAAGAATCACAATGCCACGTTAAAGAAAAAAGCCAAAAGTTACTTAGGTTTCTGCTTTCCTTTGAGAAGGTTGGAAGTTCTTTCTAAAACAGGGCAGGTGGACAGGAGAGAACTGCTCTGCTTAAGGGCCTTTCACAATTGATTGCAAGTGTTTACAAGAATTTATTTCTTAGGGTGGTTTGACTTACAGCAAAGTTGCCTTTTAAAAAAAAAGCTAAATAGAAACAGTTTCCACATTACATCTGTTTGAGTTGTCCTGAATAGCATACACAAATTATTTCTCCTGGGGCTCTGAGCTCAGAGTCCGAGCAGCACACGGGTATTTTTGCGGGAGCCTATTGCATGAGGAACACGGCCACCTTTGCTTCTGTGTAATGCATGACTGACTGGGAGTCTCACCAAACTAGACACTTGGGGATACCCATCTTTGGACATTTCTACATGGTTTATCATACACATGATTCCAGTATGTGATAAAGAAGCATCCTCTAGGGGAGCCAGCAGTGAGTGCCACGGGCTCCCGCTGCTGCTGCCAGGTCCGGGGTTTGGGGGTGTCTGTCTCCTAGGAAGGTCTCCACCCTCAGAGGCTTCTCTGGGTCGTGGCTGAGGTCTGGGCTCAGTGCTCTTCACCACTGCGCATGGACACAGCTCCTGCAGTTGCAGAAACTCCTCCTTGTGGGTTTCTGTCCTGAATGTGGATCCTTCTATCACTATCAATATAGGGAGAATACCAGGAGGAAAGCATCCCGGGGAAGCAGAACCGCGGCTCCTGGGCAGGCAGGGAAGAACCCTGTCCACAGCTTTGGGCTGACTGTGCTTGTGCTTGGGTGAGGCAACCTGCCAGCTCCTTGCGCAACCAGGGTGGGTTGGGGCTCAACCTGTCCTTGTTCCTGTCTGCCTGCGGGGACTTGTCCACACAGGTCGAATGGCTGCAGTTCTCAGTTAGTTCCTCTTACTCACTGGTTCTGTTTTCCTGAACCACCTCCTCCACATATGCAGCCATTACCCATGCAATATCACCATGTAGGAAAGGGGTCCACACCTGAGATCCCTGTACTTGAGAGACTGAGATAGGAGGACTATAGGTTTGAGGCCGGCCTCAGCAATTTAGTGAGGCCTTCAACAACTTAGTGAGAGCCTGTTTCAAATGAAAAATAAAATAGGGCTACGGATATAGCTAGGGGTTAGAATCCACCTGGGTTCAATACCTAGCACAAGAAAGGAAAGGAAAGGAAAAAGGAAAAAAGGAAAAGAGAAGAAAAAGGAGCCTTGGGCTCTGCCTATGGTGTGTGCTGGAAAGTGAGTTGTGCCTTGTGATGGTGGATTTTTACTGGGAAAGGCCTAGGTCCTGGCTGGGATCTCCTTTTCTGGGATACCATTTGAGGGTCTTGGCTTTTCAAACCTTTCTACCTTTCCCATTCAGAATTCCCCTCAGGTCTGTGTAACTGTCAGTCTCTCTGGTCTCTCTCTCCTTTTCCCCAGATAGCACTCGCTTCATGGAGCTTCTCTTTTTACAACATTCTATTATCCTTCCTCTAAAATGGAGGATTAAAATTCCTAGCCTTCCAGAATAGGCAAATAATTGCTTTGTCATGAGAAAAATCAATGCCAGCTGCCACAGGAAGCGGGGCAGGGAGCAGCTGGGCAGAGGCCCGCACTTTAGCTGAGCGGCAAGGTCGTCCCGTCACCCAAAGGCTCCGCTTCCACGCTGCCTGGGCCAGCAGAGGAGCGAGGGCCCAGAAGAGACCGGGAGCATGTGTCAGGATCCCTATGGAAACACTGCCGGCTCCCGGAGTGGCCGCTCAGTGGTGCGCACTTGTGTTGGCCCTGGGTAATCCTCAAGACAATGAAGATCCCAAGTGGAAAGGCTGCGCATCACAGGGAAGGAAGCCACTGCCCACCATGAGTGAATGTTCAACTTACATCTTCTGGAGAGTTGCTCCCATGGCTCAGGGAGCTGGGAAGAAAAAGGAAAGGTGTTTCTGAGCCTCCTCAGTCATCTTTTGATTGAGAGTGGGGAAACTCAATGATTTCACAGTTGACACAGCTTGAAATGGGCTGTGATTTGCCAAGAATCTCTAGTGCCACTTTTTTTTTTAAAGTAATAGCTTATTGAAATATCATTTTGGTTGTGTTTGGCATTATGGATTAAACCTAAGTACATTCTACCTCTGAGCTATACCCCCAGCCCTTTTTATGTTTTTATTTGGAAATGGAATCTTCTTGATAAACTGCTGAGGGTCTCACTAAATTGCTGAGGCTGGCCTTGAACATGCGATTCTTCTGACTCATGCTACCAACTACTACTGGGATTACAAGCATGTACCACTATGCCCGGCTTGAAATATAATTTACACACATTAAATACATCCCTTTAAAGTGTGCAATACAGCTGGGTGTGGTGGCGCACACTTGTAATCTCAGCATTTGGGAGGCTGAGACAGGAGGATGCTCGCAGACAGCCTCAGTCAGCTCCTTAGTGAGGCCCTCCGCAGCTCATTGAGACCCTGTTTCAAAATAAAGACTAAACAATAGGGATGGGGTTGTAGCTTGGGTAGAATACGCCTGGGTTCTATCCCCAGTACCAAAAAAAAAAAAAAAAAAAGTGTGCAATACAACAGTTTTAGTATATTCACAGGTATGTGTAACCATATTTATAGGCAATTTTAGAACCCTTCATTGTCTCAAAAGGAAACTCTGACCTGTTTAGTAATCATTACCCTAGCTGCCCACCACCCCATTTCCAAGCAACGATTAACCTTCTTTCTATTTTTACAGGTTCTAAAATTGCCTATAAATAGGGTTACACATTACTGTGAATATACTAAAACTGCTGTATTGTATACTTTTTTTGATACTGGGGATGAAACCCAGGGGCATTCCACCTCTGAGCTACAACCGCAGCCCTATTTTTTAGTCTATTATTCGGATGTATGTGGTCTTTTGTGATTGGCTTCTTTATTTGCCAAAACCTTTTCAAGGATCTTCTAAGTTGTAGAATAAAGCAGCACTTCATTTCTCTATCATGGCTAAATAATGCCCCATTATGTAAATATGCCACATTGTGTTTACCCCTTCACTAAGTGAATGGATAAGTGATAGGCACCCAGGTTGTTGCCATTTTGGCTATTAATGTTGCTCTAAACATGCATGTACACATCTCTATGCATATACACACATGTTCTAAGCTATCTTGGAATAAAATTTCTGGGTTAAACGGTAGCTCTATGTTTCAGTTTTGGAAGAACTGCTGAGCTACTGATCTAAGTGGCCGGCACCACTTGACGATCTCACCAGCAAAGTGGGAGGGTTCCAATTTCTCTACATCCTTGTCAACACTTACTTTTTTTTTTTAATTTTAGGCAATTCTTTTGGATCCTAAGTAGTATTTTCTTGTGGTTTTCATTTGTATTTATTTGGTGAATAATGATGTTAGCAGCCCCCCCCCCGACACTAACAACACTGGGATAAAACATTTGTTACCCCAATGAGCCTTCATCGACATATTATTACCAAAGTCTATAGTTTGCTTTGCAGTTTACAGGTGTATAATGACATGTATGCACCTTCACGGCATTACACAGAGTAATTTTGCTTCTTTAGAAATCCTCTGAGCTCCACCTATTTATCTCTCATTCCCACAGACAATGAGACTTTCTAACTTGAAATCATACCGTATGTAATCTTTTCAGATTGAGCTCTTTTAATTAGTAACATGCATTTAAGCTTCCCCATGTCTTTTTGTGGCTTGATAGTGCATTTCTTTTTTATTGTTGAGTAACATTCCATTGTTTGGGTATACCCCAGTTTTCTTACCTGTCAAAGAGTATCTATGTTGCTTCTAAGTTTGGTCAATTATGAATAAAGCCGCTATAAGCATCAGGTGAAGTCTTTGTGTAAATATGTTTTGAATTCATTTGGGTAAATACCAAGCAGTCTGATTGCTGGGTTGTATAAGAGTATTTTTATTTTTATTTATTTATTTTTATTTATTTTTTATTTTTTTATTGGTGCACTGTATTCATACATCATAATGGTATATAAAAAAAAAAACTTTTGTAGACATACATGCACACATCGCCCAGTTAGTCCCTACCCGATCCCCACCCCGTTCCCTCCCCATCCCTCCTTCCCATGCTTGGCTTAGTGGTTGACATCTAGTTTTATAGCAATTTATCTAAAATTAACAATGATAATCTCACATAACAGTTTCATTTGTCTGATACCAAGCTTTTGATGACTTAAAGATAACATTTCAATATTTCTTTTTGCTTTCTTTCTTACCAGAGAATATTTTTTTAGGTGAAACTATCACACATTTATTTATTTATTTTTCAGAGAAAATCTATCATAATATGGAATATGGACTCTAGATACACAAAATGATCTCGAAAAAGAACAAAGCTAGAAGATGTATATTTTCTGATTTCAAATGTTATAAAGCTACAATAATTGAAACAGTGTAGTATTGTTATAAAGGCAGATATATAAACCATTGGAGTTAAAAGCCTAGAGATAAATTCTTCCATATATTGTCAAGTTATATTTGACAAGGTTTCCACAGACATTTGGTGGAGGAAATAATAATCTTTTAACTAAATATTGTTGAAAAATAATAATTACATGAAGAATAAAATTGGACCCTTACCTAACACCATATACAAATATTAACTCAAAATAGATAAAAGACCTAAATCTAAATCTAAATCTAAATATAAAGACTATAAACTTTTAGAAGAAAATCTGGGTCATAAAACCTCATGACATTGAAATTGGCAGTGATTTCTTGGATATGATTTCAATGGCACAGGCAACAGAAGGGTAAACAAACTCCCTTCGAAAATAAAAAAATATTGTATATCCAAAGACAATATAGACAGAGTTAAAAGTTACTGATAGAATGGGATAAAATATTTCCAAATGCTAAATCTGAAGGCATATTAATATTCCAAGTAGAAATCCTAAAAATTAGCAACAATAAAAGCAAACAATACAATTTAGAAATAGGTAAAAGACTAACATAAATAATGAATCTCCAAAGATAGCCAATCTTAGTTGTCTGTTGGATGGAAAATCTTGTTTCTCTGGTTCTGGTGTGTGTTACCTATTTCTTCTTTGTAGTTAATCTCTTTGAGTATTTTCTCTAGTGCTGGTTTTGAAAACATAAATTCCTTCAGTTTCTGATTGTCATGGAAGCTTCTTATTTCCCCATCTAATTTGATAGAAAGTTTTGCTGGGTAGGAAATTTTTGGCTGGAAGTTGTTTTCTTTCAGAGTTTGGAATATGTTACTCCAAGCCCTCTGGCTCTCATGACTTGGTTTGGGAAGTCTGGAGTGATTCTAATTGGTTTGCCTCTGAATGTCACTTGGCCCTTTGTTTTTGTTGCCTTTAAGATTCTCTGCTTGACTTCCGCATTGGTCATTTTGACAATTATGTGGTGTGGGGATCCTCTTCTCCGATCCTGTCTCTGGAGCCTGGTGGGCTGTTGAGTTTGTTGGTCTGGTGCCGTCCGGTGAAGTCGCTGCTGCTGCCGGCAGTATGGTGCTGCTGCTGCGTCCTCGGCTGTGAGGCCGGCATATCTCCTCTCTGGCTCTGAGCTTCGTTCTGAGTTACCCTCCTCTCTGGAGCCTGGTGCTGGAAGGAAAGATGGCATCCGTGCGGCTCCGCACCGCGGCTCCGGCTACAGCACAGCAGTCTGGTTTCTTTCTGGTGTCTCGTTTTTTCAGCCCTCTTTTTCTCTGTCCCTTGTATTTACCTTTTTTGTTTCTCTGCTGATGGTGTTTTCTGCCTATGAAAGGCCAATGGTAATAGAGATTGGTTGTTAGCGGGGCTCGTAAGCCCCACTTTTCTCCATCGCCATCTTCCCGGAAGTCTATTTTTAGTTTTATAAGCAACTGACAAACTGTGTTTCAAAGTGGTAGTACTCTTTTGCATTCCTACCAGCAGTGAATGAGAGTGTCTGCTGCACCTCAACCTTGCCAACATCTTATGGTTTTTATTTGAGCCATTCTCAGTACGTGGTGGTCTCTCACTGTCATTTTAACTTGCAACTCCCTAGTGGCATATGACCATCCACATCTTTTGATATATGTTGGTGTGCCCTCTGTGCATCTTCTTTGGTGAGGGTCTGATCGGTCGTGTGTTCATTTGTAGTTGAGCTGTTCACTTTTTATGGTTGAGTGTGAAGAGTACCTTGTATATTTGGGATCACAGTATTTATGTCTTTTGTTAAGATTTCCTCCCAGCCTGTGGCTTGTTTGCCCATTCCTTGACAGTAGGTTTCACAAAGCAGGAGTTTTTAATTGTCACGAAATCCAGCTTCCTAGTTATTTCTTTCTTGTCCTTTGATGTCATGACTATATTCAGAGTCATCTAGATTGTCTATGCTATCTTCTAGGAGTTTCATATTTTGTTGTTTGTTTGTTTGTTGTTTCTTGTACTAGTGATTGAACCTAAGAGCATTCTACCTCTGAGCTACACCCCCAGCCCTTTAAAAAAATTTTTTTTTTTGAAACAGGCTTCCACTAAGTTGCTGAGGCCAATCTCAAACCTACAATCCTCCTGCTTTAGCCTTTCAAGTACTAGAATTAGAAGTGTACCACCTTGCCCAGCTCCTTCTTTCTTCCTCCTCCCTCTTTTGATGCTGATGATAAAACCCAGGGCCTTGTGCATTCTAGGTTGGAGATTGACTACTGAGCTACCTCTTCAGCCCCTCCTTGGTTTCTTCTGGTCATTGGTTCATTTTCAGTTAATCCTTGTAAAGGATACAAGGTCTGTGTCTAGATATACTTCTTTGTTTGTGAACTTTGTACATTTTCTTGTTGGATTGTTTTTTATTGTTGGGTTGTAAGAATATATGTCATAGATATGTCTCTCAGCCGATAGATGATTTGAGAACGTTTCCTCCCATTCTGTGGGCTATCTTTTCATTTTTTGATGGTGTACTTTGAAGCACAGATGTTTTAATTTTGACAAAGTCCAATTTTTGGTCATTCATGAATTTAGTGTCATATCTAAGCAGCCTTTGCCCAATCCAAGGCCAAGATTACTCTTATGTTTTCTTCTAAGACCTTCATAGTTTTAAATCTTACATTAAGATCAATAATATATTTTGAGTTAATTTTTTATGTGCTGTGAAGTATGTGTTTAATTTCAATCTTTTGCATGTGGCTATCCAGCCGTTCTGGGATAATTTATTAAAAAGATTATTTTTTCTTTTAATAATCTTGGCACCCTTGTCAGAAATCAATCAATAAAGACAAAAGTATTTATTTCTGAACTCTCAATACTGTTCCATTGACCTATATGTCTGTTCTCATGCCAGCTGCATAGTCTGTTGATTACTAGCTTCATACTTCTGAAATTGGGAAGAGTATCCACTGTTTTAGTTTTTATTCTCAAGATCACTTTAGTTATTCTGTGTTGCTTTTTTCATGTAAATCATAAGATCAGCTTGTCAATTTTTACAAGAAACAATAAACAATCTGGGATGCTAATAGGGATTATGTTGAAGCTGTAATTTGGAAAGCATTACCATCTGAATATTAAACCTTCCAATTCATGAACGTGGAATGCTTTGCATTAATTTATGTCTTCTTTGATTTTTTTTCAACAGTGTTTCATAGTTTTCAATGTACAGATCTTGCACTTCTTTTGTGAAATTTACTTCTAAGTGCTTTTTTCTTTTTGATACTCTTGTAAATGAAATTATTTCCTTATATTTATTTTTTGATAGTTCATTGCTAGTGTATAGAAATACTGTTGAGTTTTTTATGATTTTATATTCTGAAACCTAGCCAAACTCGTGTATTAGTCCTAATAACACAACAACTACGACTACTACTACTTTTCTTCTTCTTCTTCTTCTTCTTCTTCTTCTTCTTCTTCTTCTTCTTCTTCTTCTTCTTCTTCTTCTTCTTCTCCTTCTTCTTCTTCTTCTTCTTCTTCTTCTTCTTCTTCTTCTTCTTCTTCTTCTTTTTCTTCTTTCTCTCTCTCTGTCTCTGTCTCTATCTCTCTCTCTCTCTCAGTCTACTTTGTACAACTTTCGGATTCTCTAAAGGGCCACGCTCTCTTGGCACATGGCTTTTGCACATATAGTTCCCTGTATGTAATTAACTCTTCTTTCAGGACTTTCTACCTAGTTAATTCATCCTTCAGCTTTCTCTCCCTGAGCTGTCACCACCTCTGTCCACATCTGCTCCCTGTTTGCAAGTGACTGTAGCACTGTGTTTCTCCTCGATGTTTACCTCAGCTTATCCTCTCATTCGTGTTGTACGTTGACTAATGTATCCAAGAGACTACAAGCCCTTGTCCATTTTTCCTTACTATGATAAATCTCAACACTTTACATCATGCCCAGGACATAGTGGATACTTAACAAAGCATTTGTTGAATGAAAGAAAAAACTGAGTAGTGAGCACTGGGGGAATGCAGCCATCATTAAGAACTCTGGGTGGGGATGGTAGGGGGAATGGAAGGTGGGTGTATACCACCTGCATAACCAAGCTGGCCTCCTCTGGGGAATTACATTCCAGAATGGAATAGAATTGTTTTGGGAGAGCAGAGGCATGGAGCATGAGACCAGTAATGTGTGTTTTTGTTTTTTTTGGGTTTTTTTTAGTCATTGTTTTTATTTCTTCACTGAAATTCTGTGCCTGCTAGTAGAAAACTAAAAACGGAAAGCCCAGCTATCTGAATCATTTGTCAATGAATAAACCCAATCTGACATCTTGTTCACCTCATACTTTTCTAAGATACAGTTGACTTATGGGGGAGGGGAGAGGTTGAAAAGATTCATGTATTTTTCTTGCCAAAATCATTCACTCTAACCAACCACAGGGAAATTCCCAGACAGCTGTTCCAGTGACTAGCAAGAAAAATATCCCCTTGGAACACTGCAGCTGAAGACACACTTTGTGTGCTGGCTTTCCCGGAGGAATGTTCTAGAGTCTTTCAATTACTTACCTTGATTGCTTCATAAATACCAATGATAGTTGTTAGAAAGCATTATATTTTTTTAATCTCTTCATTGGAGTTTTCTTAAAAGTTCAACTCATCAGTTGAATTAGGTGGAAGGGTGGTTGAGAGCAGAGGGGCCTGTAAAATGAAATCAAATGAAGGGGTCCCATGGCTTTCTTGTTATGTGAAGAATTTTGTGTTCAGTTCTGAGAATCCATGTCCTAGTTGTCACCTAACCAAAGGAAAATATCTGCATTCACAGATTTTCCTCATTGTGCTGTTTTAGATACACATCTGAAACAGGGTTTGGTTCCAGGTGTTTTGGGACCTTTTAGATGTAGTAAAGCATTATATTGTGAGACCTCAAGACCATCATGGAAGGGACCTCTCAGTTTTCTCTTTCTCTCTCTACCAACTTCTGGCTCAGCATAGTGACAAAAGAAAATTTACAGTGTGGTTTAAGTAGGATGATGCACACCAAAACTAATTTTGCAAATTAGCTCTTGCAGCCCCGTGAACTAAGCCCATTTTCTGAATTTTAGTACTTGTATTAGTATATTATAGTTATACATCGTAGTGAGGTTCAAAGTGATAAACGTAAAAACACACAGCATGTGGTGTAATTTTCTCCATGTCCCACCCTGCTCCCTGCTTTGCCCTCTTCATAGATGAGACTGGGATTGTAGTGACACCCTCATGTACAGGTACATCCAATGTTTTCTAAAATTTCATTCTCATGCTCCTCCTTCTTTTTTGTCTTCTTTACCACGGGTTATAAATATTAATAAGTTATAAATATTTATTTATGGTTGTTTAGGGTATATAATTAACTAATTATGCGTCAGTTCTACACATAAATGAATCAAACAATTTTCCATCAATAAAACAAAATTTAAAGCGAAATTATGCAAAAGTGAAGAATATCACTTACTATGTGGTTGTTAAATACTTTATCAGAGAAAATTTTAAAATACTAGTTTTTATATTGAAACAAAAATGGAAGAGGAAGTTGATAAGAGTACAATACTCAAATGCATGTCCTTTTAAAAACTCATCTATGAGCCGGGCATGGTGTCACACGCTTGTAATCCCCGTGCTTGGGAGGCGGAGACAGGAGGATCGTGCTGGTCCGGAGCCAGCCACGCTGGCTTAAGAGACCCTGTTTCCAAATAAAAAGTTAAAAAATAGGTCTGGGAGTGTAGCCCGTGGGAGTGTATCCCGGAGGTAGAAGGGCTTCCAGGAACCCCAGTACCACAAAAAATAAATAAATAAATAAATAAATAAATAAATAAATAAATAAATAAAAACTCATCTATGAAGGTAAAACATCATGCGAGAGCTACCCTCACTTATTGGTTTTTCTGTTTCAGAATACCTCTTTGATAAAGGGAAAAAATGACAAGAGTCTTTTTTTCTGAACCCTTCCCACGTCAGTAATATTGACATGGGGCCTGTTAGAAAGTTTCTGAGAGATCATGGACAAATTTCTACTTGCCCCCCTAGCAGAATGAACTCAGGATGACTTTACTTGAATTGAGTAATTTGTTAAGTTTGACTCAGATTTTCTCTCTTAGATTTCCTCTCAAAAGCTTTGCCAATCATTTAGATGCTGTTTTGGTTCCATGAATATTCGTTGAGCATTGACTGAGACACTTTTAGATTCTCTGGGGGTGGAAGTGGGGAGCAGTAAGCAGGGCACAAAGTTCCTGTGCATGGAGTTTACATCCTGGTGGAGGTAAAAGCCCCTCCCAGTAAAACAGTACACCTCTCAAAGGATTAAATGCCAGAGGAGTTAGAGTAGTAGGAAGCAGAGAAAACTGAGTGAGAAAATATCCATGGACTTTCAAAGATCTCTGCTATCTATAGATTTGGGCAGAGGTCAGAGGAGACACATTGTTAAGATGCAGATTTGTGCAAATAGCTTTAGGCTGCAAGAAAGGAGACAGGAGAAAGAAATATTTTGAAAGCATGTGTGAGAGGGGTAAAAAATTATTTCAATGGCGTAGGAGAGATTAACCCTGATGAGGGAGTAGAACTTGTGATTCCAGATGAATGGCAAGAGTTTGAGTGGGGAGTCTGAAAGCATCCCTCTGTCACCAGGCCCTGGAGGAGTGTCATTTAAAGTTATTAGCAGTTTTCCATGTTTAAGAAGTAGGAACTTTAAAAGCTAAGATGTGATCCCTCTGAGACATTTTTCTGGCTAAATTATATGCTCTGAGACTTTTACTATGGAAGTAATTTAAATACCCATAGAAACAGAATGTCAGTGTTTCTCAAAGTCAATGTTTTCTCAAAGCCAATCTTTACTGGAATACTATCTGTTGCAGATGGCACATTTCTACTACAAGTTGAATAACCCTTAACCAACATGGTTGGGACTGGAGATGTTTCCGATTTTTTTTTCATATTTTGGAATATCTGCACAAGATATCTGTGATACCTTGAGAAAGGACCTTAGTATAAACACAAATTCTTTTGATTATGTATAATAATAATGTACTAATAAAGATATTTTAAAAATTAATTTGTTTTATCTGTACCATATACACATAGCCTCAGGATAATCGGTATGATATTTTCAGTGGGTTTGCATTTTGACTAGGACTTGTCACATGAAGTTAGGTGTGAAACTTTACACCTTTGGTGTCAAGTCAATGTTCAAAAAGTTTAAGCCAGGCGCGGTGGCACACACTTGTAATCCCCGTGCTTGGGAGGCGGAGACAGGAGGATCGCGCAGGTTCGAAGCAGCCTCACTGGCTTAAGAGACCTTGTTTCCAAATTAAAAATATATATATATATAATATATATATATATATATATTATATATATATATATATATAATGTCTGGGAGTGTAGCCCAGAGGTAGAAGGGCTTCCAGGAACTCAAGTACCACCAAAAAAAAAAAAAATTTAGGACTTTGGAGCATTTCAAACTTTGGATTTTGGGATTGGAGATTTAGATGCATATACCTACGTGTTCCAAAGATCTTACACACTTTATTCACCTGTGCTTTTCCCAACTAAAATATACTTTTTGTATTTTTATTGGTGCATTATAATTATGCATAATGGTAGAATTCATTGTGACATATTCACTACATGCACTTAACATTTGGTCAATTTCATGTCCCAGTATTTCTCTTTTTGCCTCTCCTACTTCCTACTGCTTCCTGTCCTCTACTCTCCCAGTCCTCTCTATAATGTATACTCTTATTAGCTTTAGTATTGCTTTACCTTTAGTTTTGATATAAATGATTTTATACATAATTTAGAAGGGTTATAGCACAACAAAACAAGCTGTTTAGCATTTCTTTTCTGTTGTAGTTTCATTGGTTTAAACACTTGCTTTTATATAATCTGTGTTTTACCTTCATTTCACTCATCAAAAACTTATTGAGCACCTATCAGATGCTATCGAAGGCCAAGCACTCACAGAAAGATAAAAAGATGTTTTCCATCCTTGTGGATCTCATAGTCTTGCAGGTGATAAAAACATGGAAGCAGAAAAGACCCAGACTACATGGGAAATGTTTAGAAGAGAGTGAGACCAAAGTGCTGTGGGGTTACAAAAGAATCACACACTGTATCCTTAAATGGTAGAGACTCAGAAGAGTTTTTTTATTGTTGTTGTTTTCATTGAATATATTTTTAAAATTATTTTATTGGTGTATTCCAATTATGCATCATAATGAGATTCAATATGTTAAAAAATACATGCACACAGCTCTTTGTGTATTTGCCTCCACATCCTGCCCAAGAGACCACGAACTAATTTAATTTTAGGAATATAATTCTGGTAGCAACGTGGGAGGGGAATGCACTAGAAGGATCAAAAATGAGACAGTGAAGTCGATATTTTGGCAATGAATTCTCGCTGTACGTTTTTGTTCAGCTTTTAGAAATGTTCCAAAGTGTTTCAATGTGCATATGAGATGCACTTTCCTAGACTTTTATTCAGTAAAGCTTCAAACATATATGGAATTCTTCCACACGCCATCAGCAGAGCTTCGACCGTTATCAAAAACATAGCCATTCTTATTTCATCTCTGCCCCCCTGCATCCCTTTTGAAGTAAATCTCATATATCCATCATATTAATTCATTTATAAATATTTTATTATATAACTCCAACAGATAAATTTGAAATTTTATCTCAACACCATTATCCTACCTAAAGTTAATAATAATTTCTTAGTGGTGTGATGTTTTCAAAATACAGGTTTTTGTAAATATTCACACATTAAAATTTTACCTTATTTCTGATAAAGAGTTGTTTCTTAATATCTTTGGTAGGAGATATAGGAGAGATAGAGCTTTTTAACAACTAAAATGATGCTTTTTAAAATACACACAAGCTGGGCATGATGACATATGCCTGCAATTCCCATACTTGGGAGGCTGATACAGGAGGATTTGTAGGTTTGAGAGTAGCCTCAGCAACTTAGTGGGGCCCTGTTTCAAAATTTAAAAATACAATGTAATGAGAGTATGGCTTGGTACCTGCCCCCAATAATAAATAAATAAAATAAAATACACATAAAATATATAGCTCTCAGGGCCACATTAGTTATTAGCTCTTCTGTTACATATCTTTAGCAAAACAGTGTCTGCTTTGTTACACATTTTTAGTTTGAAAATAATGAAGCCGGGCGTGGTGGCGCACGCTTGTAATCCCCGCGCTTGGGAGGCGGAGACAGGAGGATCGCGCAGGTTCGAAGCCAGCCGCGCTGGCGTAAGAGACCCTGTTTCAAAAATATAAAATAGGTCTGGGAGTGTAGCCCGGAGGTAGAAGGGCTTCCAGGAACCCCAGTAGCACCAAAAAAAAAAAAAAGAAAGAAAAAAGAAAATAATGTAAATAAATTGAGCGCTTTAGAAATTTTACCTTTGGGAATTTTTTAACTCAATAACAATTCCTCCTGTGTGTGTAGTGCCTTGAATTTCCCAAAGTGCTTGCATGCCCATTATCTCATGAACTTTGGTGGCTCTGCTGTGCAAAGATGCCTATTATCTAATGTTTACAGTTGTTATCAATTTTGCTTTGTGTGGCTTTGGGCTTAGAATGAAATAATAAACAAGATATGCAGAATCCTCTACTTGTGAGCCAAGAAAGACTTTGTAGTGAGCCTGTGTGAGTGATAAAAGAGAACTGGTGTCCTATCTTACCAGTTATTATTTACTTAATTTTCTATAGTATGGGAATATTTAGCATCTTTGCACACACACACACACATATATATGATTTTAAAACCATTGTTAGAATTCAGTGTTTTCCATAGGCTCATGACCTGTCACACATAAATTTCTTAAACTTTTTGGAAATACTTTTAGTAAGAGTAAGGAACATGGCAAAATATGTATTAATTCAGGTTTTGGGGATAAAAATGCTGATATATCACTGCTGATTAATGATTCATTTTTAAGTCATTTCTTCAGTTTTCATTAACATTTCCAGACATGCCCTAGGCAAGGCTATGTATAAGACATTCTGTGCAGAAGAGATTGGTGACTCTTCCTCAAAGAAGTTGGTACAAGGGTCATATTTAATACAGATCGTTACCCATAGAATAAAGATGATTCAAGGGCCCTTTAAAAACTAAACAATCATAATTAATGTGGATGAAAAGATATTTGAGCTGTTTTTTCATTCTCATATATTTTTCTTAAATGGCACAGTGAAAACCTGTCCCAACATTAGAAGGGAGTACAGAGGTTGAGACTTTTCGCTTGGAAATAGGACCGACCTGGGCTTACAAACTGCTGGATTAGGGCAAGCTACCTAGTGATTCTCTGACTTAGGTTCTTCCTGCAGTGTGCTGGACTCTATTTCACCTGCTTCCAAGAACTGATTATTAAATATGCAAAAAACTTTTGAGCTAGAATTGAAGCTGCTGGTTGGTAGAAAGCCAAGGTGGGACTATTTATACCACAGAAATTGGCAAATTCTGTATACATTGGAGTTCCCTTCCCTTCTTCCAGAACTGTTACCACACAGCTGCCTTCTGAATAGATTTAAGGACAAAATGAATTAGTTTACATAAAGCAATTTAAATAGTACACTTGTCCTTCTGTTTCATGGAGAATAGTTTCTGGGATCCCCCAAGGACTAAAATCTATGGATGCTCAAGTATTTTAAACATAATGGTATAATTACCTTTGTAAGCCAGGTCTGGTGGTGCACTCTTGTAATCCCAGTACTTGGGAGACTGAGACGGGAGGATTGCAGATTCACAGCCAACCTCAGTAACTTAGCAATGCCTTCCACAATTTAGTGAGACCCTTTTTTCAGAATAAAAATAAAACAAGGCTGGGGGTATGGCTCAGAGGTAGAATGCCCCTGAGTTCAATCTTTAGTACAACAACAATAATAGTAATGATAACAACAACAACAGTGATGTATGTAATCTTCTCATGAACTTTAATTCATTTCTAAATTGCTTATAATACCTAATTCAATGTTGTTGTATTGTTTAGTGAATAATGACAAAATATTCTGAATATACTCAGTGTAGATGTAATTATTTTCTTATATATTTTCAATTCAACATTTGCTGAATCCATGGATGTAGAACTTGTAGATATGGAAGATCAACTATTCTCTATACAGAAAGTATTCAATAAGCCGAGCATGGTGGCACATGCTTATAATCCCAGCATTTGGGAGGCTGAGACAAGAGGATCTGGGTTCGCAGACAGCCGCAGCTACTACTTGGGCCCTTTGCAACTCAGTGAGACCCTGTTTCAAAATAAAGGATAGAAAAATAGAGCTGGGGTTGTACCTTGGAGGTTGAATGCTTCTGGGTTCCATCCCCGGTACTGCAAAAAAAAAAAAGTATTCAATAAATGCTTGCCATTATTATTATTATTATTATTATTATTATTATTGTGTATATGTGTCACTGAAGTCCCAGGAACATTCTACCTCTAAGTCACATCCCAGATGTATTTTGTTTTTAAATTTTGAAACAGTCTCACTAAGTTGCTGAGAGCCTAAATAAGTGGCTGAGGCTGGCTGCGAACCTGCGATCCTCCTGTCTCAGCCTCCCAAGTACTGGAATTATAAGCATGCACCACCACTCTTGGCTTGCTGCTATTACTGATATTGTTATTTGCCATTGGAAACAAATGCATAACTCCCAATTGTTTATTTATCAAATTGATAAAATATCTTTGTCTTGCGTTTTATTGTTTGTCCCAATTTTACAATCTCAGTAACATCATACCAGGGAATATGTACCCACACACTCACTCACATACACACACACACCCATACAGCAGTGAAAACATAACTCATTGTAGCACTCCTGACATCTTAATCCTGACATGATATTTAATGAGAGAAAGAAAGAAAAGAAAGTCATAGAAAAAATAAAAGCAGAGGATTCTATCTACATTCAAATTAGTCACTTTACTTATGTCTTCCTTGAAACAGTTCATTGACATTTCCTTACAAACAGCAAATGACAAAATAATGAACAATTCTGAATACTTGGTAGAAAGAAATGAAAATTCTGGATTTCTATAACAAATAATAGATTCCTGAACCAAATTTTCTTAAACAAACAAAAAGTACAATTATTAGTTCATATAAATTCCAGAGGTCAAATCAAGAATAGACCTGTTTTTGAACATAGCGTGATGCAGGCTCTTACCAGGCCATGAGTACTTGGTTTCTCCGCCTTCTATTAGGTTAGCTCATTCCCAGTCTCCATGTGGTGTTCCATCAAAGAAAAAAAATAACTGCTTTTTTTTTTTAATAGTTCCTGCAGAATTTTTTCCTTCCTTTCTTCTTTTTTGTGCTGGGGATTGAACCCAAGGGCATTCTACTTCCCTCAAAGTTACACCCCCAACCCTTTTAAGTTTTTATTTTGAAACAGGGTTTTGCTAAATTGATGAGTGTCTCACTAAATTGAAAGAGCTGGTCTAGGACCTGCAGTCTTCCTGTCTCAGCCACCATGATTGAACTGGCTTTGGTCAAATAACTGACTCATAATTGGAAGTCCTAACAGACTATATCTAATAGGTTAGAGGCAATTCAGTGCCTAAAAATTGGGGATGTTATTACACTAAAAAGATGAAAGGGGGGACTGGGAATGGAGCTCATAGGTAGAGTGCTGGCCTAGTATGAATGAGGCCCTAGGTTGCATCCCCAGTACTGCCAAAAGAAAGATGAAAGGTATATTTAAAAATAAAAAGAAGTCAGTTTCCCTCTATAAATCATCTTCATCATGATTGAATAGTTATTGATGGCATCTCACGTATATGTGTATATATGTGCACACTGCTTTGTCTTTGAACCACATTCTGATAGTAGCCTTCTGCGATTGCATTTCAGTCTTGGGCGCTTCTGATCCATTGAGACCTTAGTCATAAAAAAGCTAAAATAGAGATATTATCTCTACAGGGAACTGGTTTGAGAAATCCAGGTAAAAACATGTTAAAAAGAAAATGATATCAAAAAAGAATTCCTAACATCTCCTGCCAGCCATATTTCACATTGAAAGTTCAGGTTGTAGGAGAATATTCCTGGTATGTTCTTGGCCCCTTCCTTATTTACCAAGAGCCAGAACCTTGTGGCATAGTGACCTTAGACATTTTGAAGCAGTTATAACCCCAAGAAAAGTGAGAGATGCAAAAGTTCGGTGTGTTCTGTAATGGAAACAAACCTGTTGGCATTTAGAAATTCCACAGAGTATTTGGCTGTCAATTTGTTTTAGAATTTCATTCCAGGAAAGTAAGTTCTAACTCTAATGTTATGGAGAAGTTTAAATATTTACGCTAGGGGAAAAAAGGAGAGAAAAAGAAAAAAACATCACAAAACCCTCCACCCCAGAGTCTCAGCAATTGACAAGTTACATAATTCTTTCTAATGTAACGTAGAAAGCTCAGTGAGCCCTGTTGAGCAGTATGCTTCTGTTTCTCTTGGATATAAGTTTGCTGGGCCTGGGCCGATGTCACCCAGAGTCCTAACCCTCCCCATGAAGCCACAGGCTGTGATGCATGAGTCAGGGGAGCTAAAATGCAGCCTTTTCTGGTTTATATTTATGCATACTCTATAGTAGTCTGGGAGTCTCATGATTAATTTCTTAGCCTGATATGCCCTGACCAAAGATATTTTCTCATCTGGCAAGGTATGGAAACAGCCCTACAGTGCCTATTAGTAGGAAGTGATTTAAGGAAATCATTTTCTATCCTTTGAGAACTTCCTCATGGTATCCCACCCAAATAGGAGTTTTAAAAATCATTGTGATACTCCCTTCTATCTTCACCATTAAATATGACATACTGGACAAGCTTGTGACTATGCCAAGGAAACACTAAAAAGGAGTATTTTACTAAAAAGAGGCACATCTGGAAGCAGTTTGGAACATGGCATAGTGCCCAAAGACTGAGATTGGATGGATGTTGGTATTCTGTGCAGCCCTGGGTTATTTTGTAATTGAACAAGGCACTGCATACTAATTCAGAGTTCATAAACAGTATCATATAGCATTCATTTTGAAATATAGAGGAATCTTAGAGAGGCGAGGTAAAAAGTCACCATTTACTAAAAAATACAATGTAAGCCGGCCTCAAACAGAGGGGATAATTGCCAATTTTTCTTTCTCCTGAGAAACAGAATGATACTCAAGGCTTTTTGGGTCTTAGAAAAGATTTCCCATTATTTGCAAAGTATCATTAAGGGTGTATAACTGTAGCACCAAAGAACAGGCACCACTTAAAAATACAGAAAAATTTTAAAGAGGTATTGCCAGAAAATAAATGAGAGTGTTCACAGTCATTAAGTACTACAAGGCATGTAAACATAGCTGGCATTTGTCCCCATCCTCTTCCTGGGACCTTTTAAATGAAAGGTTAGTCATTCATTCTTAATCACCCTCAAGCTGTTAGGTGCCCTGGGGCTTGTAGCCACTGGAATTAATTGCAGGTGCCTCTGAGGGTCTGCAAAACAACAGCAACTGTGAGCGTGATAGATTCTGAACACAGCCTGGCAGGCTTATAGGGTAATTAGCTCTGGATCCCCTCTCCTTGCTCTGAAGCCTGCCTCATTCTCGGGGGATTTCTGCAGTCACATTTTGCCTTTCTTGAGAGATAATTGAAGGACATCTGTGGAATAGATAAGAGTCTAGACTAAACCCTCCATTTTGGGAGGGGGATGTAAGATGTATGAGCTAAAGGCGGATGTATGTGCTCCTGTGAAGCCATGTCCCTAAAGTGTGTTGGAGGGGGGGGGATTTAGTGGTGACATATTTATCCTTGAATTAAAGAGGAGTGACTCTTTCTGGCATTTGAAAGCCCAGCCTTGAATGTCATCTGGATGTGCTGTAAAAGTTTGCCTTTTGAAATGTGGCCAGAGGACCAGCCGCATCCGCATCACCTGGGAGCTAATCAAAAAGGCAGAGTCTTGACCACCCAGACCTGAATCAGAAACAGCACGTTAGCAAGCATGCCAAATTCTTGCACACAGGACCACATTTGGGGACCACTGAGGTGAGGTGTGCTTGGGATGCTTAGTCCATTTAGAGGGCTTATCATTCTGTTCAGGGGGACATCTATGGTCCAGGTGTGACTCTAGACGGACCCAGAAGGAAGCAGGGCAGCTCTGTTCCCTGGTAGAATGTGCTTAAAGGCAGGGGCCGTGCCTTCCTGGGCCTCTCAATGTATGATACACTGAGATGGAGGGATTGAAGGAGAATAGAAGGCATGATGCCCCCCCTAGAAGAACCAAAAAAAATGAATATTTAAAAATCAATTAAAGAGCAGTGTCCTTTTTGTTATTACTTGGAGAGGCTTGCTTAATTTCATAATCACAGTGGATTCCACAGCAGCTTAATAAAATGTTATTTTAGGAATGAACAGAAGAATCCTAGGCCTCTAGCTGCCTATCAAGCCATGTTTGGGATGTGGAAGCTTGTGTCTTCAGGCTAAGAATGTCTTCTTTTCCCCAAACCCATCTGTGTCAACACCCTTGGTTGCTAGGTTCCTGTTTTCTGGCTCTGTCCCATCTCGCAGCAAGAGTGTAAACCATTTAAAGGTGGACACCATCCCTGCAGCACTGACTTCCCAAACCCAGCACACGTCCACCCACCTGAACCAAGGCCGTGAGGATGCTCACGTCGCGTCTTTTGGTGCAGAGAGCCGCAGAAAAGGAAGGAATCCACTCCAGGCGATGATCTGTGTCCTTTTCTCAATGCATTTCTTTTGACAACAGGAATATTATCTTTTTGGTTTGTGTTCATTTTATTGCATTCATTGTATTTTGGGGAATTAGAGCTAACTGAAATACTTCTGCTTTTCTGATGCTTGATGAAAATGGCATTTGTGCCTGTGTGTCCTGGCCGCCATACCCCATGCGGCTCAAGTAGCTTCCTGAAATGATGCTTGATGGTGTAGAGAGTGGAGTGAGAGTGGAGGCAGCACTGATCATGAAGTTCAAAAACCGGGACTGGAATTTCAATGTTCTCACTTACCTCTTGGATGACCTTGGCAATTTTCACAATGTCTGAGAACTTTAAATGAATGTTGTACAGCAGGAGGCCAGCTCCACCAAGTGCTTGCATCTCTAAGCCTCAGTTTCTTCATTGTGATGCACAAGAATACTGCAGTCTTCTGTACTTGAGACAGGGGATGTGCATAATAAATTCTTTGCATGCCCTTCCTGTCTGGCCCACCCTGCTCCCCTGCACTGGACCCCTTAGAGTGGAGCAACCCACTGGATATTTCCAGGTGCCCCTTGCTGCAAAGGCCCGAAGTCAAGGTCCATCTGCTGGGTAGACTGTTTTGGCAGTAGAGCCGCTTCCTCCCACCACTCACTATCTGCCAGATCCTGGTATCTAGTGGGCCCTGCCCACACCCAAGGAAAAGGCTGGCTGGCCCCTTGGCCACTGGTAACAGGTGGTAAGCAATGGTCAGAATCCAGAAGGTTTTTTTTTTTTTTTTTTTTGGTGGTTCTGGGGTTCCTGAAAACCCTTCTACCACCGGGCTACACTCCCAGACCTATTTTATATTTTTGTTTGGAAACAGGGTCTCTTACATGTGTCACCATGCCTGGCCCAGAAGGTTTTTCCTTAGAGCATTTTCCCTTCAAACTTCTGTACTTGGGCATTCTTGAAGCAAATACAATTTTTATGACTAATTTTTTTTTTGGTGGTACTGAGGTTCCTGGAAACCCTTCTCCCTCCAGGCTATACTCCCAGACCTATTTTTGTACTTTTTAAATTTGGAAACAGGGTCTCTTAAGCCAGCACAGCTGTCTTTGAACCTGCACGATCCTCCTGTCTCCGCCTCCCAAGAGCGGGGATTACAAGCGTGCGCCACCACGCCCGGCTTTATGAATAATTTTTAAAATTTAACTTAGAGCACATAGGTTTATTGTAGAAGAAAAATGATTTTGGTACAGTTAATAAAATGGAAGAAAAAGAAGATGTCATAATTCTATCATATACAAAGAAATATTACTCACACTTTGGTAAATGGCCTTTGAATCTTTATTTAAATGAACATATACTACAATATACAACATACATATACACATATGTGGGGGGTGTGTGTGTGTGTGTGTGTGTGTGTGTGTGTGTGTAGGTGAGGATTGAACCCAGAGTATTCTATATCCAAGATACAACCCCAGCCCTATATTTTATTTTATTTTTTTATCTGAAAACAGGATTGTACTAAGTTTCTGAGAGCCTCACTAACTTGCTGAGGGTGGCTTTGAACCTGTGATCCTCCTGCTAAGCCTTGCACATACTGGGATTACAGGTGTATGCCACCACACCCAGCTAGTAAAACATTTATATGTTTTGTACATCAATGTATAAAGGCATATGAATAAAATGCATTAACATATATTATGTACATGTATGTTAAAATATTTTGAACATATATATATGTATTTGCTTCTAATTGTTCTATGACTTCAGAAATTATCAGAACAATACACACATACAATCTGAATGTTTTTTGTTGTTTTACAACCTGCTTTTCTATTTTATTATCCCTTATGCAATTTAACATAAATCATTATTTAAATGAATTAATGCCTTGAACATTGTTTATAGTAATTCATATAGTAGATGTAGAATCAATGAGTAAACATCTTCTAATGTATTTTCTGTGTAAATTTTGACTTTTCTATGTTAGGTTTTCTTTAAGTGGAATAAGTTTGTTGATAAATTGCTACAAAAAGTTTATATGACTGTTGATGTAGATCAGTGGTAGAGTGATTGCTGAGCATATAGGAAGCCCTGGGAAATGAGTTTACATGGATAAGAAAACTTTATGAAAGGGAGATTTGGGTGGATCTTTACTTAGACTAGTTGGTGGGCTCCTGTCTGTCATAACTTTTTATCTTGGAACTGCGCACAAATTTTGTATTCGTATCCTAATTAATTGTATTGGACTAATTCAGCAGTAGAAATCTAAAAATGATTTTTTCTTCTAAACCTCAGAAATCTTAAAAGCAATCTTTTTGGGAATTGGACAACCAGTTACAAAATAACAAGTACCCTTGGGCTTCTGCCAGTAGGCACAGCCCTGATGGGTCTGGGGCTAGACAGCGATTCCACGTGTGAAGTGGATCAGGCATTGTGCAGGTGGAAAGTCACTGCAGATGCTTGGAGAAGCCGGAGTGCCCACCTCTTCCGAAAGGGCAGCCACTAAACTCCACTCATGGGACCACATGGTGCCCCATGCTACCAGATCTTTTTTTCAAGAGAAGCCACAATTTTGAATATGTAAAATTCATAATTCTAAAGCAATGGTGATTCTAATTTAGCTTAAAAATATATAAAACTATGAAAGCCAAACAAAATTCACCTCAGAGCCTTGAGCTTCAGGCTGGGTTAGAGAGCTGTTTAAACTGCCTGGAACCATCTAACCCCAATCAGAGTGGCAAACATAAAGAAATCAAACAACAATTGCTGGCGAGGATGTGGGGAAAGAGGAACTCTTTTACACTGTTGGTGGGAGTGCAAAGTAGTTCAGCCACTATGGAGATCAGTATGGAGATTCCTTAGAAAATTGGGAATAGATCCACCATTTGATCCGGCTATACCACTCCTGGGTATCTTTCCAAAGGGGTTGAAATCAGAGAATTACATTAACATATGCATACCCATGTTCATAGCAGCACAGTTCGTAATAGCCAAACTATGGAACCAACTGAGATCTCCATCAACAGATGAGTGGATTGCAAAATTATGGGAAATACACACAATGGAATTCTACTCAGCTATAAAAAAAATAAAATAATAGCATTTGCAAGAAGATGGAAGGAACTAGAGAACATTATGTTAAGTGAGATTAGTCAAGCACAGAAAGAGAAGGGACATATGTTTTCTCTAATATGCCCAAGCTAGGGAGTAGTGGTAATACCAGAGGGATTCCAGATGATGGAGGGGAAATCTCAGCAAAGCTTGAACGAAAGGATAGGAGAGGAAGAAAGCTGAGGTTGTTCAATGTAGGAGCTACATACGAATATGTGTAATAGCACAAATACAACATGATTAACCTGGACACTCTCTGTTGGGGGGGAGGGAAAAGGAGGGGGAAGGGCATGAAGCACAATGCAAATGGACACTACTCTCAATATATTCCACTTATAAAAAAATAAAAGCTAAATTAAAAATAAAATAAAATAAAAAATAAACTGCCTGGAAGACCTCAGGCACTTGTAGCTGTAAGCTGCTTCAAAAGATGGCCTCTGCCTGCCGTTATCAAGGGAACAATATATCATTCTCAGAAACCAGACCTAGACCCTCAGTGGCTCCTGTGGGAGTCACAATTGGATTCAGAGAGTCCCAAGACATCAGTTCTGCTGGGCGATCATAGTAGGTAATGTCAATTTAAAGAGGAGACTACCCATGTCTTTGACCTGCTCAGTGAGTTGGCAAGTAGACTAGAGAGAGGTCTTAATATGATATATATGTTATTTATATAAAGATCTGTACTAAATCATCAAAACTCTCAGATCCACCTTCTCTTGGAACTGTTCTGGAGTTAAAAGTTTCTGCCACATCTTAAAAGAAAAGCAAATGTCAAAAGCAGACAAATCCCAGCCAAGTGATGGGAAATATCATTTTAGGATAATAGCCCTAATAGCATCTGCCTGATGGTCATTACAATATATTATTTCCTATGAATGCCCTTAACTTTGCAGGATGGCAACATGGCTTTAATCAGATCAGGTTACATTAAGATGCAAGCAGGGGGTTATGTGCTGCCTAATCAACATAGAAAAGAAACACCCAGAACATTTTCTTTTATAAGGAAATGGATACCTGGAAATTTTTAATTTAGTGTTAAAGTAACTAGGGTCATAAATACACAAATAAAAGAAAAGAGGCACAGAAGAGCAACACCTCAAATAAAGTGCTACTCAACGGAGTAGCCACTTTGGGACCTTTGTTCATGCCCGACTGCGCTCCCCACCCCAAGGCAGTAGAGCTGCTCTGTGGACCTACTGGGTTCAAGTCAGACTGGACCAACAATCCATGTACCACAGCCTCGGCTGCATGGTGAAACTTTAGGCTCTGACCTCGCAGGTATCCCGGGAGATGTTAGAAGCTACTCCCTAAAAAATGCACTAGAATAAGAACTTCTATAAGATCTTACAGAGCTGTGCAAAAGTGCATGCAGGGATGAGGCAGGAAAGGAGATTTTCTAACGGGATTCTCTAAACCAAGTGCTAGCTGGGATCTGTGGTGGGGCCCATGGTATATTTCATCTCCAAGGAGATGTGGATGATTCTAGAACTGAGAAAAAATATACAAGATGAATTTGGAGGATCCTCTGAATTTTCTAGCCAAATATATGATCTTCAGATGCATGTTGGGGAAATTTTAGCTTCTAAGGGAGTTTTACTGATGGTGTCTATCTCAATAATGTGAAAATTTAAGTTTCAAGTGATGGCAATTAGTGTACAGACATAAATGTACAAATAGGTTCATACCAAATATCAGTCAAAT
The DNA here is from genome assembly GCF_963383645.1 of Muscardinus avellanarius. Lineage (NCBI taxonomy): Eukaryota > Metazoa > Chordata > Mammalia > Rodentia > Gliridae > Muscardinus > Muscardinus avellanarius. The sequence continues at coordinate 56,909,247 of NC_137798.1, forward strand.
GTTATTTTTTATTATTCCTTCAACAAATATTGCCTACTACAATCGCCAAAAAGTAAAGAAGGGTTAAATCAAAACAAAAACTCACAACATTGAGGGCACATCAAAGAAACAAAGGTACCAACCGAAAGAGCTCCCAGTAACCAAACCTGGAATAATTTGAACAATAAAATAGATGAAGTAGTATTTGGATTACAGCCCAAATTTTAAAATAAATATCCATGAGTCCATATGATACAGATAAGTGATCTATGAAATACAAATGGGGGAAGAGACAAATCTTCCAAGTGGAAAAATTTCAAATAGTTTATGTAGATCCCCTGCCCTTAAGGAGATTGTGCTTTTGTGCCATATTTTTTCAAATGGGGGCTGCATCCAGTGAGGATGTGATAAAAAAAAAAAGTGGTGTCTGTGGACTCTGTGATCTTCCCCCCAAAGTCCATTACCACAGTAGCTATGAGGAAAACACAAGATGAGTTACAGTGAAGGATTTCTACAAAATGCCTGCCCAGTGCCCCTCAAAGTGTCTATCAAGGTCATTAAAAACAAGGAATCTGAGAAGCTCAAACAAGGAATCTCACATGACAGGCACAATGTGCTATCCTGTAGGGGACCCTGGGACAGACAGCAGACAGTAGGCAAAAACTAGGAAAACAAAAGCTTTGGATAATAACGATGTATTTAGTATTGTTTCATTAAGTCTAATAAATATGTCATATTAAAATAAGATATTAGTAACAGGAGAAGCTGGGCACGAAGATACGGGAACTCTGTAACTGTTTTTATAATCTTTTTGTAAATTTAAAACTCTACTGAAAAATAATTTTTTTTTTTTGGTGGTACTTGGGTTTCTGGAAGCCCTTTTACCTCCAGGCTACACTCCCAGACCTATTTTTTATACTGTTTTATTTGGAAACAGGGTCTCTTAAGCCAGCGCGGCTGGCTTCGAACCTCCTGTCTCTGCCTCTCAAGCATGGGGATTACAAGCGTGCGCCACCACGCTCTGTGAAATATATATTTTTTTAATTGGCACCCTTGCCCATGTTAGGAAACTAATGGTACATATACCATGAACCTTTCTCTGCAGTGCAAAATTTCTCCGGTAGCTTTCTTGGTTAAAAGGCAGTGATGTGAAAACTTAGACATCATGTTATTTAAGGACCATCATCTGGCAGAAGTCTACTACCTGAGGTTTCTAGCCAAATACATGATCTTCAGATGCATGTTGGGAAATTTTAGTTCCAAGGGAGAATTTTACTGATAGTGTCTTCCTCAATAATGTGAAAACTTAACAGTTCCAAGTGATGGCAATTATTCTACAGGCATAAAAGTACAACTCAGTGCATGCCAAATGTAAATCAAATGGCATATTCTATTATTCCTTCAATAAACATTGCCGACAATTGCCTACTATGTGCCAGGAAATATCTAAACCATTTGCATTTGTTTTTCACAATTGGGTCATGTAGGAATTACCTTTGGATGTGATTAATTCTAAGAACTTGTAAGTTTATCATTTTAATTAGACACTGATGCAGTCTGCTCCTGGTTAAAAAGGCAGCTGATAAATACTAGTGATATAGTGAAGACACTACTGTTGACTCTGTTACCTTAATTACATATTGGGTTTAGTTTCTACCTTCCTACGTAAGGTCAGAATTCTTTAGATGGCTTGTTCAAAGGCTGGAACAAGAGAAATGCAAAGGCAGTTTATGATCATCTCCTGCCTCTGATGTAGTCATTTGTACATACCTGAACTACTCATAAGCTCCTTCAAAGCCAGGAATAAGTATTATTTACTTTTCTATCTTCCAGATAACACTAAAGAGCCTTGCATATAGATGTTTATATATGATGGGATGAATTAAGCACTTTTCCTCTGCTTGACTGGAGATCTCCATAAATTTAGAACACACCAGTGTGTGTGTGTGTGTGTGTGTGTGTGTGTGTGTGTGTGAGAGAGAGAGAGAGAGAGAGAGAGAGAGAGAGAGAGAGAGTGTGTGTGTGTGTGTGTGTGTGTGTGTGATATGTTACTAGGGATTAAACCCAGGGTCATTCTACCTCTGAGTTATACCCCCAGCCCTTTTTATCTTGGAACAAGGTCTCAGGAGGTTACTGAGAATCTCACGAAGTTGCTGATGCTGGTTTTAAACCTGCCATTCTTCTTTCCCAACCTCCCAAGTACTGAGATTACAGGGATGTGCCACCATGCCTGGCCTCACCATCTTTTAGAAGTATTTTTTTAATTGGTGCATTAGTATTATGCATAACATTGGGATTTATTTTAACATAGTCATACATGCACATAACATAATTTGGTCGCTTTCATTTCCGATTCTCCCTTTTCCTCCCTCTCCCTCCTCCTGGTCCCCTTTCTCTACTAGTCTCCCTTCTTTCTTCAGGGGACCCCCTCTTTCTTTCATTTTTCTCTCTAGCTTCCACACATAGGAAAAAACATATATATGAACCCTGACTTTCTATTTCTGGTTTATTTTGCTTAATTAAATGCTCTCCACTTCCATTCATTTTCCTAAAAATGCCATAACAGGACATAACTGTGTTCTTCTTTATGGTTGGATAAAACTCCATTGGGTATATATACACCACTACCCATTCAACTGTTGAAGAACACATAGTCTGGTCCCAACTTGGCTATTGTGAATTGCTATAAAGGTGGGTATGCATGTATCACTACAGTATTCAGACTTTAAGGATACACTATCCTGATTATCTCATTCTTCCCACTCATAAAGGCCAGTGGTAAAATTTAGAAAGCTTTTGCTCACTCAGCTTGGTAGATTTGTATGCTTGAATATCCATATTCACTTTTCATGTCAATCACTAAATAATTAGATGGCATTTCTCTTCTTAATAAATGTCAAAACATTTCATAGTACCAGTTTACCTTGAAGAATTTTATATCATGAATTGGCGAGAGCCTTAACGATCAGTGTCAAACCTTAATCTCTAAAATTGATTAGAATCAATTTTAGTGAAACTTAGTATTTTGCACAACTAAAGCTCTGTCAAGCTTGTCTTTTTCAGCAACTCCTACTTCTGATCCTATTATTACCCTATTAAGTCCTTGGGAGGTACCGGGGAACATTTGGTAAGTTTTCTATTCCAAAAGAGATGATCTCCGTAATTATATCCAAATGTTGCAATTCATACTCTGTTCTAGTTTTTATGAGGACATACATCTTACATGCAACATGGTGCTTTAATGGCTCATCATGGGTGAGTGAGGGTATCACCTTATTCTGTCCTAGGCTGGCCCTGTCTCCTTTTCTACCCCAGATTCCTGCATATCCATACTCCAAATTTTGCTTTTTAAAGGACCATATTATTTTCTTCTGACACTTAGCACAATGTCTTGTATAAGAAAGTAATAATTAAGAACATAGAGTATTATTAACAATAGCCCAAGATAGGAAACCAAACTAAGTGTCCCTCATCAGATATATGGAATCAACACACAATGGAGTACTAGTCAGCCTTAAAAATATAAGGAAAAGCCGGGCGTGGTGGCGCACGCTTGTAATCCCCGCATTTGGGAGGCTGAGACAGGAGGATCACATAGGTTTGAAGCCAGCCTCAGCTACTTACTGAGACTCTCAGCAACTTAGTGAGACCCTGTTTCCAAATAAAACATAAAATAGGGCTGGGAGTATAGCCCGGAGGTAGAAAGCCTCTGGGTTCTATCCCCAGTATCACACACACACACACACACACACACACACACACAAAAGGAAATCAAAATTTCAATGTCAATCTCAGTATCAGGTGTGTGGTAAGGAGGGATGGGAAGGAAGTGGGGCAAGGTCACTAAGTGCTGTGTCATGTATATCCTCTCACTCTGAACTTTTTATGATGTGAGATTACAATGTACCAATAAAAGCACATTAAAAAAAGAAAAAGAAGGAAATCTTGTCATTTGCAACAGCTTGGATAAGCCTAGAGGACATCAAGCTAATGAAATAAGCCAGACACAGTACAAATACCGCATGATCTCAATTTTTTATGAAATCAAAAAAGTCAGAGATGAGGGTGTAGGCTTGGAGGTACACATGAAAGCAGAGAGTAGAATGCTAGTTACCAGGGGCCTGGGTGGGAGAGGGGACTGGGAAAATATTTTTCAAAGGTTACAGAGTTTCAATTAGGCAAGATAGATAAATTCAGGAGATCTGTAAGCCTGGTAACTATAGTTAATAACCATGTATTGTATACTTGAAAACTGTTGAGTCGACTTTAAATGTTCATCAATAAGTATGTAAAGTAATAGATATATTAGTTTCATTTAACAATTCCAAAATATATACCTGTATCAAAACATCATGTTGTCCACTGTAAAAATATGCAATTTTTATGTCAGTAAAAATAAATTTTAAAAATTAATTGAGTAAGCCAGATGTGATGGCACATACCTGTAATCCCAGTACTTGGAAGGTTGAAACTAGAGGATCACAGGTTCAAAGCCAGCCTGAGCAACTTAGCAAGACCCTGTTTCCAAATAAAAAATAAAATTGGCCTGGGAGTATAGCTCAGAGATAGAATAATGTTCCTGGATCCCATCCCCAGCAACACAAAAATAAATAAACAAACAAATAAATAAATAAATAAACAAGCAAATTAATAACTAAGTATATAATATAGAAAGTCAAAGATGACTCTTAAGAGCTAAGAATTCTAGCATTTAAATAGAAACTTGTTCAGATATGTCACAACATAATTTCCTACCTTTTCCAACAAAATATACTAAACATAATTTAACCATTGTAACTAAGAGATCACATTATGAATATAAGTTGCCATAACATTCAGTAACATAGAAGCCCATGGGCATTACTTATTATTTGAAAAAATTTTCTGTCCTCCAGACAAGTTTTCCCACCCACTTTTCTTAGTCTCAGGGTGAGGTATCAGCTGTCACTTGCTTGCATCTCCAGCACCGCTCCATCCTGGGCCTCTGAGGGTAGCCTGCCTTGCCAAATTTTACCATCTTGTTTGGTAAGAGGAGACACGATAGCTAGCTTTTTAGACATTTTAAAAGCTAAAATCCTAAGCAAGACCCTGAGAAGTTATTTTTTTGAATATAATTTCTGAAATTAAGTCGGTTTTATTCATTCTAAAACTTTTTTTGCCCCATTTCTTAGCAGTGCTTCCCTTGAAACATTTTCTATCTCCTTAATTTATCTTTCTCTGATTGATAAGGTTACCATTTTCTCTTTGCAAATGTGATTCCCACCATGTGCCTAATCACTTTCCTGAGCCCATCTCTGAGTAAATGGATGACACGGAGCAAAGTCAACGGCGTGGGCCCAGTTCTCCTGGAGCTCCTTTAATAAAGGGTTTCAGTTCATCGAGTTGGCATCAGCAAGAAATGAATATGATGTTTGCAACTTAAAAACAAATTTCATTAAATAAATGAATTTTGGATTATTGGCATCTACAAGGCCATATTCTTTTTTAAATTTTTATTGGTGCATTACATTCATACATCATATTGGGGTAAAAAACTTGTGTGTACAGACATGTACACATCACTTATTTAACCCCTACCCAACTCCCACCCCATTCCCTCCCCGTCCCTCCCTCCCTTGCTCGGCTTAGTGGTTGACTTCGATATGTTTAAGTACATTGTGTGTTTTAGAGATTTTCCTCTTCCCCCCTCCTTTAGGTTGTCTTGTTTGCTCCTCCATAGGATTTCCTTTTTCATCTAGAGTTCCTCCTATGACCCATTTCTCCCTAACTCTCACATATTAAGGAAAGCATCTGATTTCTTATTTTTTGTGACTGACTAATCTCACTTAGCATAATGTCCTCTAGTTCCATCCATTTCCCTGAAAATGATGTAATTGAGTTTTTTTTTTAATGGCTGAGTAAAATTCCATTGTGTACATATCCCACAGTTTTGTAATCCATTTATCTGTTGATAGACATCTTGGCTGGTTCCATAGTTTGGCTATGGTGAATTGTGCAGCTATGAACATAGATACACATGCATTAGTTTGGTAGTTTGGTTTCTTTTCTTTTGGGTAGATACCCAGAAGTGGTATCACTGGATCAAATGGTAGATTTATTCCCATTCTTCTGAGGATTCTCCATATGTTTTCCAAAGTGATTGCACTAATTTGCAATCCCACCAACAATGTCTTAGAGTTCCCACTTCTCCACATCCTCGCCAGCATCTGTTGTTGTTTGTGTTTTGAATGATTGCCATTCTAGTTGGAGTTAGGTGAAATCTCAGGGTAGTTTTGATTTGCATCTCTCTGATTGCCAGTGATGTTGAGCATTTTTTCATGCATTTATTAGCCATTTGAATTTCTTCTTTTGTGAAGTGTCTATTTAGTTCACTTGCCCATTTTGTTATTGGATGCTTTGTTTTCTTAGTGTTGAGTTTCTTGAGTTCTCTGTATATTCTAGATATTAGTCCTCTATCGGAGGGGTAGGTGGCAAAAATCTTCTCCCATTCTGTTGGCTCTCGATTGAGGTTCTTGACAGTTTCCTTTGCTGAACAGAAGCTCTTCAGTTTCATGCAATCCCATGTATTGATTCACCTTTTAATTTGTTGTGCCTTTGGGGTCTTGTTGAGAAAGTGTTTATCTGTGCCTGTGTGTTGCAGTGTTGGACCTATGCCCTCTTCAAGGAGCTTCAAGGTCTCTGGTTTAATTTCCAAGTTTTTTATCTATCTTGAGTTGACTTTTGTGCAGGGTGAGAAAGTGGGATTAATTTCCAGTTTTCTGCATATGGCTAACCAGTTTTGCCAACACCATTTGTTGAAGGGCCATATTCTTAATCCCTCCCTTCCACCATCAGATGCCTATAAGGTTTCAACTCACCATCCCACCTGGAAAGGTCCTGGTGTGAAGGAAGATTGAACTAACACCTGAGTACAGAATATTTGCCCTCTGAATCTAGGTAATATGTTTATGATGAAGTCCTTCTGCAAGAAGCATCAACACCAGCTGCCTCCCAAGAGTGAGTCAGGAGGATGCTGATGAATTCAGCATAGAGGGCGCGAATCCCTGTGGCTGTGAGTCCTTTATATAAATGACATTAGTTCTCAGGCTATGGACATGGTCTCCCTTGAAGCCTCTAAACCTAACTCCACACAAATAAGGCATTGTAAATCAATTTGAAAATCTGTTGGCCACTCTAAGGGATCTCCTTTGTACTGGAGGCTCCTGTGGCCCTGCACTTGGGGTATATTATAAACCACCCATGCTTAGAGAACAGGAGGAAAGAGTATCTTCTAGACAACAGAGTCTGAAGCTGTGAATCATGTATATAAATAAGAGCGCTGAGGGCAAATAGCAGGAGACTCGTAGGTAAAGACTATATTGAGTTCAACAAGAGGCTTGGGTGGTTTTTTACGACTTCAATCTGACATTGACATGATGAGCTTCAGGAAAATATAGTCTAGAACCGAAGGCCTCTCACTTCCAGCAGAGGAGGCTTCCATGTAGGTGGATATGCAAACTTCATTCAGTAAAAATAAAGATCAAGGGCCTCAGAGGGATGTATGTTTTATATCTTTTATAAGACTTTTTTTTTTCCTTTTTGGTGGTAATGGGGTTGGAACCCAGGGGCTTTCTACCTCCAGGCTATACTCCCAGACCTATTTTATACTTTATTTGGAAACAGGGTCTCACTAAGTTGCTGAGAGCCTCACTAAGTAGCTGAGGCTGGCTTCGAAGCTGTGCGATCCTCCTGCCTCAGCCTCCCAAGTGCTGGGATTACAAGCATGCGCCACCACGCCCGGCTAAAAGGCTTTAAAAAAAAAAAAAGCTTTTAAAATGCCCCTTGAATTCACTGTATTTTTTTTTAAACTTGCCCCAATGGTAGAAAAGTCTTCTGCTGAAATTATTTTCATGATTTTTGTTCTATCTTATTTATAAAAAGAAAATATACAAACTTTGAATTTTGTGACTTTGTGAAAGTTTCTTTAAGATGTGCATCCCTCTCTGCCTGCTCTCCAGTAAATGCTTTACTACTGGGATTTGCAATTTGTTTGTCATTTCTACCTTACAGTTGTTGGTACACATTAAAATATGATCGCAGATATGGGGAAAATGTTACCATTTTGGTTTTATTCAACTAATAAAAGAAAATATTAGGGGAAGACTCAAGAAGCCCACATATCCAGGAATAAGCTACAACAACATCACCACAAAGATCTGACTGTTCGTGTAGCACTCCATAATACATACATATAAAAGCCTATCTTTTATAAGGCTATTTTATTTGAGTGTTTCAGTATCATGACTCATTGGGAAGAAAAGGGGGGAAAAACAGCATAGATTTGTTTTTAATCTTTTCCTAAATAAAAAATTATAACATATTTAGTTTATCTTTCCTAGAAAAATCTCATGTTGTAGAAAATCCTGGTGTTAAATAATTTATAAAACTACATTTAGCCAGGTGCAGTGGCACAGTGACTTAGCGAGTTTCTGTTTCAAAATAAAATAAAAAGGGCAGGAACTGTGCTAGCTCTAAGGTAGAATGCCCCTGGGTTCAATCCCCAGTACAAACAAACAAATAAAAAGACAAACAACAAAATATTGCATTTCCAATACAGTTTATCTTCCCATTCTATAGAATTTGGCCAAAAGGAAAGATTTCCATCTTGACCTTTTTTGCCTTCCAGGATCCAAGTCTGGTATCCACTGAAAAACGACAATTTGAATACACCACCACAAAGTAATGTCCGACTTCCTCCTCTACATCTCTATTCCGCCACATCCCCACACCTAGAGACTTCATGTTCCTAAAATGAATATCTTACTTTCTCAGCCAGAATATAAGTATGAACTAGAGACTGCCTGGATCCAGGGAATAATGTGAGGGGGTCAGGAGCTTAGTTCTAGGACTGACCCAGGTGGACATGGACCTCACACCTCAGGGGCTATGTTCAATGTCGCTCACCAGGTAGACGGAGATATGGGGGGTGCATTATTCAGATCGCATGGCACCCTGGGCTCTTCATGCTAGCCCAGGTGTCTGCACTCTGGAAACATAATCTTATGAAAACTTGGTGCCAGAGTACTTCACACCGAGTCAGAGTGGGCAGTCCAGCATGCATGGCGAATGCGAAACTCTCTGTAATGTTAACTTACATGCAGTTTCTTCTTTTATTTTCTGTCCAAGAGTATCCTATCCTTCCTTTCCCTACACTCCCTCTCTTCAACCCAAGCATATAATGGCTAAATCAGAATGGGTTAAGAAAAGGTATTGCAGAAAAGATCCGACTCAATGCAGGTTTTCCTGCTGCATAAGATTTTTATAACCCGAATTGAACTAAAAATGGTGGATGAACACACACAATTTGCATTATAGTGATTAGGGATTATTCCAATTACTATTGCTGCATAGCAATCCACCCCAAAACTTAGTGACACAAAACAACCGCTTATTATGCTTTTAGATTCTATGAGTCAGGGATTCAGAAAGGACACCCCAAGGAAAGCTTGCCTCTTCCCATAGTATCTGGAACCTCAGTCAGGGAGACTCAGGAGCTGGGGTAACATGATAACCAGGGGCTGAAATGATCCTGAGGCTTCTTTCCAATTTGCCTGGAAGTTGGTGTTGCCTATAGGCTGAGAGCTCAGCAAGGCTGCTGACTAAAGTACCGACAAGTAGTCCTTTTGCATGGTAGACTCGGAATAGCTGGACTTCTTTTACGGTAGCCAGCTCCCCCCAGAGTGAGCATTCCAAGAGAACCAGAAGGAAGCTTTATGGCTTTTTCTGACCTAGCCCCATCCAGCATCTTTCCACAGTAACGGAATTACTGCTTTCAAGCTCAGACTCAAACGGAACCAAAGACCACACCTTCAGCATGTCAAAATTTTTTTATGGACGGGCGTGGTGGCGCATGTTTGTAATCCCCGCGCTTGAGAGGCGGAGACAGGAGGATCGCGCAGGTTCGAAGCCAGCCGTGCTGGCTTAAGAGACCCTGTTTCCAAAAATAAAAAATAGGTCTGGGAGTGTAGCCCGGAGGTAGAAAGGCTTCCAGCAACCCCAGTACCACCACAAAAAAAAAAAAAAATTTATATGTTCTTTACATATGTTTTTAAATCTCATTTCTATTTCTATAAAGTATAACTATCAAGGACCAGAGCCAAAATAGGGGGAGAAAGCTATCATAGTTGCAGTACAACTTTGATTAAATGTGTATCCTCATAACAGTAGGTGATAAAAGAGAAAAAAATGAAATGTCATAGAAGATCTATGATAATACCGATGACCATTAAAACTGCTTAATGTAATGAAACATGGAAAAGTACAGGCTTATTCATTAGCATTAAAGTTTTATAATTAAACATGTAGAGATACTTAGAAACAATTTTAAGAATTCAAGATATGTAACTCTGAAATTACAAGTCATTAAAAAAACATTCTAACCATCTTTGCCTCTTAAAAACAATTGTTTTATAACCAATTTTTAAACTTTTATTATGAAAACATTCTTCTTGGGAAATGCAGCTGTGTATTAGTTTCATATATTATGGCTGTGTTGACTATACTCCTCCTAGATCAATTTTACTTCACACCCCATGCAGAGGCCCCGATTCCTCTACAAACCTCTCTTGGTCACATTCAAGTTTCATGCCCATTTTATTGAGCTTTACTCTGCACTGTCCTTGGATTGTCACCTGTGTTAAATATATTGTAATTGCCAAGCTTGGCGAAGCTTCTTATTAGGGCCATGCATCAAGAACTGCACTGGCACTAGTGCCTTTGATCTTTGAGGTTATTACATGATTGACGTTTGTCTCCAATTCTCACTTTTTCTCTCTATAAGAATGAATTTGGGCAGAAACATATGTAGCCTCATTTTTGACAAAACCTCTTTTTCATGTTTTTTGTTTTTTTGGGTTATTTTTTTTAATTATTATTATTATTATTTTTTGTGGTACTGGGGTTCCTGGAAGCCCTTCTACCTCGGGGCTACACTCCCAGACACCTATTTTTTATATTTTTATTTGGAAACAGGGTCTCTAAGCCAGCGAGGCTGGCTTCAAACCTGCGTGATCCTCCTATCTCTGCCTCCCAAGCGCAAGGATTACAAGCATGCGCCACCACGCCCAGCCTCTTTTTCATGGTTTTAAAATGATGAGATGAAAAAGAAATTGGCTCCTTTGGAAAGAGAGGAGGTAAAATGGAGACCTGTGAGCCCCGAGAGAAGAAGTGGCCTCCACTTTGAGCATGGAGCCCTGGGATGGGAGAAAGCTATCCAAGGACAACTTTGAAGAGAGATTAAGGACAGGAGGAGCTCAGGATAATGGCTGAGTCACAGGATGTAATTAATAACCTTCTGAAGAGCAGAACAACAGCCCAAGAAAGACTGGTCGCTGGCCCTGGTGAAAGGCCCCAGGGCAATAACCTCCCTCTAAGCATAAGAGAAAACAAATGTTTAAATAAGTGGCTCATAAGATAGTTAAAGAGTGACTTCACTTACAAGTAAGAGCTTGTGCTTGCCAAAATTAGGTGCCATGCCACCTACAGAAAAAAGTTTATCAGCCAGGTGTGGTGGCCCTTATCTATAATCCCAGTATTTGCAAGGCTAAGACCAGAGGATCACAGGTTCAAGGTCAGCCTCCTCAACTTTAGTGAGGTCCTGTTTCAAAATAAAAAATAAAATTAGACTAGGCATAGAATAGATATTGGGTTCAATATATAGTACCACCAAAAAGAGTTTATCAAAACTCAGTTTGTACTTTTATATATTTTTTTAAAAAGTATAAACTGAGCATCATGACACATGCTTGTAATCCCAGGACTCAGAAGGCTAAGACAGGAGGATCTCAGGTTCAAGACTAGTCGTGGCTGAGATCCAGTTTCAACATAAAAAAATAAATAAAATCAGGCTAAGGATGTAGCTCAGAGATAGAATGGCCCTAGCTTCAATCCCTGTACCCCCCATAGATATATAAGAATATAGGAAAAATATGTGTGTGTTTCCATATGTGTATGTTTGAAGAGAGTAAAGAAGACAGAAAAAGTATTTTCACATAGTCACGATTCTGTCCCTGTCTCTTCCCGTGGTGTCCTACCCAGCTCTTGGACTCATTTCCATTTGTACACCCATAAAAGTCTTGAGTGGAAGCTTCCGTAGAAAAGCTTGTATAGTTGAGAGTCATTGTTCACTCAAAACTCAGCCCTCTTCCTGGCTGTGGACAGCGCTGCCGGGGCCTCCTCCCTTTGTTCTGCTCATGCACACACAGGAGGGAGGAGGAGCCCAGAAAGATGAAAGTTCTTGACAAGAATGCCCAGAAGGACACGTCTGACAACTTTGAGAACAATGCAAATTGAATGGCCAAATTACGGTACCCCCCCCATACACCAACTGAAATGACTGTCTCATAGGAAGTTGTTACACTTGGAGCAAAGGTGCCAAATACTCCTGCTACCCATTTGGAGGCAGCCAGAGTTTCTTCTGTCTAAAAATCTGCTGAAATAACACCACATGAGCCCACCAGGTTCAGATACCAAGTGATGGAGGGAGGGGATCCTCTTCTAGGCTTCCTGCCCTAACGTATTTTGGGATTTGTTTGTTTTTAGTGTTAAGGATTGAACCCACGGGGGTTTTACACCTGAGATCTACCCCCAGCCCTTTTTATTTTTTATTTGGAAACATTATCTGACCAAGTTACTAAGGCTATCCTTGAACCTGTGATCCTCCTGTCTCAGCCTCCCAAGAGCTAAGATTACAAGTGTGTGCCATCATACCTGGCTTTCTTTCCCCTTATTTAAAGCAATAGTGCAACTCAAATGTTAAATGTATTATTTTCTACACTTTTCCCATTTGGGAGTATTACAAGTTGGCTCCACTTTTCATCTTACGGTTCTAAACCAAAGGGTGAAATATCACCCTTTGAACCAGGTAGAAGAAACTTAATTTTGCTTTTTTTTTTTTTTTTTTTTTTTTGGTACTGGGGGTGGAACCCAGAGGCTTTTCTACCTCCAGGCTATACTCCCAGACCTATTTTAAATTTTATTTGGAAACAGTGTCTCACAAAATTGCTGAGGCTGGCTTCAAACCTGTCACTCCTGTCTCAGCCTCCCAAGCACGGGAATTACAAGTGTTCATCAGGCCTGGCCGAGGTAGAAGAAACTTAAACTAAAGAAAAAATACATTTAGGGTGTCATCAACTATTTAATAACCAGGGGTAAACAAGTGTTTAGTAACCAAAAAGCCCTTCTACCAGTGGCTGCAGGACCAAATGAAAGGGAAGCCCCTGTGATGGAGCAAAGTGGTCTCACTGGTGGCTGCAAACTGCACACAGACCAGCTGAAGATTTACCCAAGCCCTTGCAATGGCAATTGCAGGTCAATTTCGAAACCAGAACAAACTGAGCTTTTTTTCCTCTAAGTACGTTTATCTGAGAACATGACATGTTCCATTTTTAAGGGACTTACAGATAGAAGACTCCTTCATTGGAGGATTAAGAAATTAAAAAATAGGAAAGGTTAATGGATCTGCCCAAGTTCCACAGAGCTGGTTATTAGATGAGCCAAGTCAAAGGCCACTGAGCTACAGAAATGTGGACTTTTGAGACAACAGTGGCTGAATGGGTGACATTCCAATACCAGCATGATAACTCACGCTGATTAGTATGCTCCATACATCTCAGAGCAGTCATTAAGGAGTTGCTTGTCCATGTTAAGTATTCATGCAGAACCAGGGCATGGTGGTGCATACTTGCAATCCCAGTAGGACTCAACACACTGAGACAGGAGGATCACAGGTTCTAGGCCAGCCTCAATAACATAATGAGACTGTTTCAAAATAAAAAACAAAAAATAGGACTGGGCATGTAACTCACTGGTAGAATGTCCCTAAGTCCAATCATCAGTAACACACACACACACACACACACACACACACACACACACAATCATGCAGATGTACCTTGCTTTGTAGGGCAAAATTTACAGGTGAATTTTACTAAATTTCAAATATTTATGGACAATTCTGTTTAAATATAATTATTTGTAAGTTGAAAAAGTTTCCAGAAAAAAATAGAATAGTCAACCTCAATTTACCTGCTTTATCAATCCAAATTTTCCTACATAAAATTTAATTTGATAATGGAGAACCCATCCTTCCTATGTAGCACAGCTCATAAAAATATACTATTTGCTTATTTATTTTTGGTACTGGGGATTAATCATAGGGACGTTCCACCTCTGAGCTACACTCCCAGCCCTTTTTAAAAATTTTGAAACAGGGTCTTCCACAGGGTCTTCCTGAGTGGCTGTGGCTGGCCTCCAACCTACAATTCTTCTGTCTCAGCTGTTCAAATACTAGGATTAAAAGTCTGAGCCCAGCTTTAAAAAGTCAGGATCCCTAGTACATATTCAGAACCAAAAGTTTGAAAATATTGCTGGTGACAGTCAATATCTTTTGAGTTCTTTAGCCCATTGGTTACTAGGATGAGACTTGACCCCTGCAATATTTAGTGAGTGGTATTAACTTGTATAAACTGGTCCATTTATTTTCTAAATAAAACATAAAGCATCCATCTTTTTACAGCAATCCTGTGCATCCTTTAATCTGTGCCTTTATTACTTCTTTCCTAAAGCTGTCCTCAGTTTCTGACATCATCCAGCTCTAGGGCCTGCCCTGCACAGCTGGTGCTTGGCTGCCTCATTCTCTCCTTCATGTTTGCAGGTCTTGTATTCCGCCTTCATCATAAGCACACCCAGGGAAAGAATCATATTTAACACTTCTTTTATAGCAACCTCAGTGCTCAATAAATGTTTGCAGTTTTTTTTTCAATAAAGGAAAAAGAAAATAGCCTTTGCTGACACATAAATATGTAGTTACGCTTGGAGTGATTTTAGGGTCTTGAAGTTGCCGAGTTTCCAGCCCAGGCAAACTAGCAAGGTAAAGTCTGTGGGCACCGTGCCCCGCTGAGCCGATGAGCCCTGGCTTGCCATACATTTTAAGACAAAAGCACTTGGCAAAGTAGCTATGAGTTCATCATGTCTTTCTAGATTGAAAATATTGTAGGCTATATTTAGTCCCCTGGATGGGGGTGTGACCTTTTATAAGCCTGGACTGCAGAAGAGAAATTTCCTGAGCCAACTCTCATCTGCAAGGAACCTTCCATTGATTTAGACATTAAAAACATGGCAGGCCCCGTTAAAGAACTGCAGACTGCTTCACATTCACAAGTCTGGATTCTCTGGCCCTCCTTGGAGTGGTCTAGAGAAATAGACATGAACTGTCATGAGTCCTAACCCAGAAGCCAGTGTGCAGGGAAAGTAGGGAAAGCACTGAAGCTCTGGCCAGGAAGGGCCACTATCTCATTTCCACATGGAAGTGAAGATGGAGTGGCCCAGGCTTAAGAAAAAACATAGGCAACTTTTTGCCATGTTTGGGCCTTTAAAGTGGTCTCTATTGCTTCCCACTCCTGTCATCCAAACACCTGACATGCAAAACTTACAGAAAGAAGAAGTTTATTTGCTCACAGTTATATATAGGAGTATATATAGGTATGCTATACATATATAAACTGCTATATATTTATAAAAACTCTTTATATATGAGTATATATAGGCATACCTATACATACATATATGTAAGAGTATATTACTCTGGATATATATATGTGTGTGTGTGTGTATGTATGTATATATATATATATATATATATATGTATATACATGTGTGTGTGTATATTATGTGTGTGTGTATGTGTGTGTGTATTCCATGTTACACCTGCTGCCAAGCAGGAGCCAAAGCTGGGGATCCTCAGGGCATGATGGAAGGGAGAAAAAAACATATAAGTCATAGTGACATGCTACAGCTGGACCTGAGACACACTCCAACCCAGCCACACCCCCAAGGATCCACCTCCAGTCCTGCCCCACCTCCAAACATGGCTTCTTCTAGCAAATGAGGTCTGGGGGACATATTAAACCCAAACTATAACATCTATACTGCCAAGAGCAGGTTAAAAAGCTAGAGCAGCAAGGGATGTGCAGTGGGCCACCCAATAATGTGTCTGGCATGGTTCAAGTATTTGGTTTGAGTTGTTCAGCACCATTTAGAAATGACTTTAAGATATTTAAAAAGATGAGGATAATAGCTGGGCATGGTAGTGCATGCTTATAATCCCAACATTTGGGAGGCTGAGACAGGAAGATCTTGGTTCAAGGACAGCTTCAGCTACTACTTCGTGAGGCCCTTTGCAACTCAGTGAGACCCTGTTTCAAAGTGAAGAATAAAAAATAGGGCCGGGCATATAGCTTAGAGGTAGAATGTCCATGGGTTCCATCCCTAATACTGCAAGAAAAAAAAATGAAGATAGTTTGATGTACACAAAATAATTGTCACTTCTTATGAAAGATAAAATATAACACTCAGAATAATTATGAATCTCATTGACTTTTTCAGGGGCCAATTTCTAATATTTTTAAATCATTATTTGACCAAGTTCTCCCTATTATTTATATCTTAGTTTTTTAACAAAATTATTTAATATAAAAAAGAAATGAAATTGAATACTGATAACAATAACCCTGTGATTCCCTAAGTCTCTTGGGCATGATGTGATAGGAAATTCAGAGGCTGAGGTGAAGGGACCTGCCTGACCAAGGAAAATACTGTATTCCCTCCCTTACCTAGAAACGTTGGCAAAATGTCTAGAAAGCACTTTTCCTGAAGAAGCACTGCTTCCATACCTGATCTCACAAATGCCATGTATGTGTGCTTCACAGACTCTTCTTTATAGCGGCTCATACTTTCTCTACATTGTTTGATAATCCAAAAAAGAAACAAATCATCAAATAAGCAGATTATATTATTAAATTAGAAATCAGATTTTGGAAAGCAAAGAATATTTGGGTAAAAGTCACATGAATTAACATTTTTTAGAGCATTTAGTTGTAACTCTAATTAATATTATAATCATTTTCTATTAAATGGCATTTATTGTTAATGCATAAAATTTCCTTTTTACTAATTATTTTATTGATTCATTGTGTCTTTTTTTACCTACAAATTTGTTTAAGTTGTTAATAAAATGAGATGTAAGAAATATAACTTATGTATCTAGGGTATAATGATATTTACTCTAAGAGTTATTATCAATTATATGATTAAGAAATTTATATTTTCTTTCTTGAGTGACCTTTATCTTTCTCTCAACAGCTTTTACATCCATGTTTCTCTCATGAAGCTTCTTCTGGTTGGAAAATTATCAAGTTTCACCAGGTAAGATATATTAAATGGAAACCTGTACATCTTTGTTTCAAAAAAACTCAAGTTTAGTGGTGTCAGCCTTGGAGGAACATAAACTAGGGAAGGTCAAACAGGATCTCCAAATATTCCAAGATGCATTTTGGAGCAGGGGTTCTGAAAATGTGAGTTCTCAGCCAGCAGCACAAGCACCACTTGAGAACTCATTAAAATGACAACTTCTAAGGCCCTTCACTGCAATGTATCAAGCCTTCTAGATGATTCTGAAGTACATACAATTTTGAAAAACAGTTTTAGATTAGCTTTATGGACCACAGGAACAGAAAATATCTCTTCTCAGTTGATGGTTTTTCTGTCTCTTTTTCATTTCTTCATTGCCTTCCTTCCAGTTTATTCCTCATCTAGCAAGCTAAAGATTACTTCATTAAAATCATACTTCAGTCTCTGTGAAAACTTACATGCTTTGTATTATGGGACTTCATCAAAACTAGGTTTTCGGTAGAAGTTGTAAACATTTAAGCTAACTGCAATCCCTTGTTAGCTTTGGAAAGGAAAATAGTCACAGAAGACACACCTATAAAGGGTGCTCACTGTCACCTCTGAAGTTACTTGCAAAGTATTGTGTTGTGTGCCAGGCATGATGGCGCATACCTGTAATCTCAGTATTTGAGTGGCTGAGATAATAGAATGGCAGGTTGGAGTCCAGCCTTAGCAATTTAGCAAGACTCTCAGCAACTTAGTGAAACTCTGTTTCCAAATAAAAATAAAAATGGCTATGGGTGTATCTCAGAGGTAGAATGTTCCTGAGTTCAATCACACAGTACTCAAAACACAAACAAACAAAACAAAGTACTGTGTCATCCAAAATGTGTTCTTACGCTTTGTTTGCTTGTTTTTGTGGTGCTAGGCCTCAAATCTAGGTGCATTCTACCTCTGAACTATACTCCCAGCCCTATTTTATGTCTGTTTGGAAATAGAGTCTCGCTAGGTTGATAAACCTCAGCAAAGAGTGAGATCTTATTCTTTTTTAGTATTCAGTTGGCATCCTCTGTGATATCCAGCATCATCAATGCTGGATGCCAGCCTAGAGAGCACCCGACAGCCATATCATCTCAAACCTACTATGATTTGGAGTAACCCTGGAGATTCCTATGAATTATCTGCTCATTTTACAAACAAAATATATGAGGATGCTGTCGTTCTGAAATGAAGGGTGAATGTTGCCCCAACGTATCATTGCTTAAGATGATCCGTCATTTGCAGAGATATGTATGATTTCTTCTTCGTGTCATGATTATTTCTCAAGCAAGTAGATGTTGGGATCTCTAAGACGTAATTTCCTCATATATGAACCAAAGTCCCACAACCTACTTGATAGGATTGTTCTATGAAATACTGGAAATGATCTGGGGACGCTTAACATGATGTCAATTTTTTTTTTTAATGGGACTGGGGTTCCTGGAAAACCTTCTACCTCCGGGCAACACTCCAAGACCTATTTTATATATTTTTTAAAATTTGGAACCAGGGTCTCTTAGGCCAGCGAGGTTGGCTTCGAACCAGCGCGATCCTCCTGTCTCCGCCTCCCAAGCGCGGGGGATTACAAGCGTGCGCCACCACGCCCAGCTACATGATGTCAGTCTTAATAAATACTGACCATGATTAAAGGTAATTTTATTAATAGAAACATAAATATTTTGAAATGTTTTAGAAATATAATTTTGAAATTAATAGAAATAGAAATTTTGAAATTAATAGAAATAGAAATTTTGAAATTTTAACCTTGTTCCATTCAAAACAAGCGAGTAGGCAAACACTCAAGTGCCTCTTCCTTGCAAGATTTACCTATATTTGAGTGTCTCCATCACCATGAAAATGTCATCACCACAGCTACCATGTTTTATTTTCCATAAAGATTTGTTGTTATTTTTGCCACCTCCCTGTTCTCTGCTTGTCTGAACCCTTGGCCAGTTCTGGTATGTCAAGTTGGGGCCAAGTAGAATTAAAGCTATGATACAATATGACAGACCATCTTCCACAGTCCATCCATACTGTTAGGAGAGCCCAGAATAGCCAGTGCTGTTAGCTCCTCTATGTCAACCATCCCTCGGAGCACAATCTAAAAGAAGGCCATCTGGGTGACTCATATGCAGGTATCAGGAGATCAGAGGACCTTGAAAGGTGATTTATCTCCCTAGCCCCTTAGAATTTGCTGGAAAGGTACAGTTCAATCTATGGCAGATCACCCTGTGGATGGCTTTGGTGAGAGGAGGGATGCAGAGATGGAAAGAGGGGACTGGAACAGAGGTATGTAAAACACAAGACTCAATACATGCTCAACAAGGAAGAGATTTCTGAGTTTGAGTCAGTGACATAGAGAAATGAGAAACATCTGGAGACTGTACTGATTTTGCTGGTCTGACACACAGTTTTGAAGTCCTTTGTTGAATCACTTAACTTTGTAAAAGTTTATTAAAAACAAATGCCTAAGGTGGTTGAAAAGAAAACGGATTGAACTCAGAATGCCAAGGCCTTTCAAGGAACCATTTCAAAGAGAAGCTAGTTTCCATCAAGTGAGCCGAAAGCTGTCTCCTCAAATGAGCCCTCTTGTCCCATTTGAATCCACAAAGAGTCAAGGGCTTACAGACCCTTTTGCAATTTATCAGTACAACTTTGGAGAATGAGAAGCCTGGCTTTGTTCTCAGTTTTAAGTTCTATGATAAGGTTTTTGCTTCTTCTATAGCCCAAACTTCCCCCACAAAAGCAGCAGCACCTAAGAGAAGGGTCTATCTAGATGCCGGCCCTTCCTCTTATGAACACAGCTAGGATATACAGATTGGGTTGTTGCCTTTTTCATTTGTGAGGAAGATTTGGTTGTCCCTGAATGCCCCATGAATAGGCTTCCAGCTAAAATAGAACAGGGAAGAAAGAAAGAGGGGTTATGACTTTGAACCCAGGGGCATTCTATTTCCAAGCGATACTTCTAGCCCTTTTGATTTTTCTTCTTTTTTTCTTTTGAAACAGAGTTTCACTAAGTTGCTGAGGGTCTCACTAAGTTGTTGAGGCTGGTCTCAAACCTTTGCTCCTCCTGTCTCAGCCTCCCAAGTACTGGGATTACAGAAGTGTGCCATGACACTTGCCTTTAATATCATTTAAAGCCACTGTGGTTCAGGCTTCATTTGTTGGGCCCATAGCTAGCCAGTTACTGGAAAGAAAGCAGGTATTATAGGTCAATTAAATGAGCTGGAATTGGAGTTCTGAAAATACCCCTGAGTTATTTCATGCCAGAGCCCTACTGGGGCTTTTATTACTTCCTTTGCTTGTGGAGAGGGAGGGGGGCAGAGGAAGAAAGAAAGGTGAAAAGGGACAGAGGAAATGTATTGAGAAGGGAAAGATATTCCAGGGGTACTCTCCTCTCTCTTCAATTTGCTACCCATATCTAAAACTTTATAAGGAAGTAAATATTGTGAGAAGCCAGATCTCAGGGAAGGGATGAAAAGGAATCCTATATTTGCATAAGCCATGTTTATGAAATTCTGCTGAATTCCCAGGATGCTACTGCAGAGCCAGCCTCACTCTGGGCTGGTCTTTTGTATTCATATTATAGTAATGAAAACAGCCCCTGTGTCTTCTATCTCTATGCCCAAGGTATTAAGTTCAAGAGACTGGAGTCCCTTGCCTTAAAGGAGATGGTGATGAGGGACATGGTGATGAGGAATATTTGCCAAGACCATCATATTCATAAAAGAACCAAAGAATCATCGTGTGTATGTGTCAGACCCCAGGCACAGGTGTTTCTCTACCCAAGAAACCTGACCTCCAAATGCCAACTAGGGGTAGTTTAAGGGAAAGAAAGAAGACAAGATTGATTTCCAGGAGGCATTCCCAGAATCCCACAATAATTTTTATGATTAAATTTACCATCCCCATCAACCCATTTTTTGTTTTGTGATTACAGTGTATCCTTGGGTCAGAGTCTCCATAGAATTACTAGCCACCATGTGACCCAATGCTTCCTTTATTTTTGCAAAAGCTACCTTTGATTAAACTTCAAGGAAGGTACTGGTATTCTGGCCTTGCTTGCTAGGCCCTGTACTTATGGTTTTGTAAAAATCAGTCCTCTCTTCCCTCAGCCTTCATCTTTGCAGACTGAAAAATGCAATGAATACCCGCACACACACCAAGCACTCAGCCTTTCTAGTTCCTTCTCCTGGTTTTGTCCTGGGGCTTACTGGACTTCAGTCTTCTAAGCATAGCTCAAGGTACATGCAAAAACAGAATATAAATATCCACAGAACTTTTTTTATAAAGACCTTGATAAAAGGCCCTTATTCTGAGATCTATCTGGATTTTGTATGATTATTAGGATACAATGTAAACATGAAGCTCTTATGTAAGACCAATTTGGCCCCTTTGATCACAACACGAGCCTATGGGAGAAAGAGTCATCTGTGCCTAGAGAGATAAAGCCTGGTCAGGCACTCAGAATGGCTACCAGGACCTTTTTTTTTTTTTTTTTTTTTTTTGGTGGTACTGGGGGTGGAACCCAGAAGCTTTCAACCTCTGGGATATACTCCCAGCCCTGTTTTATATTTTATTTGGAAACAGGGTGTCACTAAGTTGCTGAGAGCCTCACTAAGTAGCTGAGGCTGACTTCGAACCTGTGCGATCCTCCTGTCTCAGGCTCCCAAGCCACAGGGATTACAAACGTGTGCCACCACGCCCAGCTTACCAGGACCATTATTATGAACCCTATTTTTATTCCCCAGGATGGCTTGAATTTCAATTTTAAGACATAATTGGTCATTTAGTTTAGCTTTAAAACATGGCTTAAATTTTAACTTTAAGATCTAGACACAGTCTAATGTAAAGACAGGAGAGAAAGGAATTTGATAAGCAATTCTACGTATCTATGGATATGAAATTACTTAGAAAGATGAGGAGTGAATATAAAGACAGCTTTGTCTGTGCTCCCCAGCCCTGAGGGCTGTGTTGTATATATCAGCTGAGGGGCCACCTGGCTCTGCCTGCCCCAGCAGATGCTCCCTGGCCGGTGGAGGGGCTGGAATGTGCCTCCCAAGGCCTCCCTGGATCAGGACTGCAAGGGAGCGTCCCAGGAGCGAGCATGCCTCATGCCTCATTGGAGAACTTGCTGGGTGCCAATCAAACTCTTTCCAGGTTCATGAGATTTTGCAGAGCTTTAAGCCTTCTGGTCACAAAATGTTTTGTGAAACCCTTGGAGATTCTTTTTCCTCTTCATCACAATGGCAGGAATACAGAGCTTTCTCATGACTTTTTAATGGGATTCAGCTGCCCAAACTGCAGCTGTACTTGAGAATTCAGTACATCTCGGCTTCGTTTTTCACTTGCGGATGCCTTGCCCTCTCTACTCCTTCTCCTTTTTTCTTCTCCCCAGACCCCTTCCTCTGTCCCTGCAAGCAGCAAAAGCTCGTGAACATGAGCTGTGCCTTTTGGCAAATATTCCCAAATAGGGCAAATGTCACCTTATTTCAGACAGTTCCTGGTATCGCCCCACATTCTTTGAGACAGTCGTGTATACATTGCAGACCCTGGCCCGCACCAGGCTGCTGGCAGTGTGGTTGTGGCCAGGAGTCAGAAGGGCACAGGTCCAGCTGGAGCCTGAGCTCGGCGGTTGGAGGAGGAGCAGCTCGTGTACCTGAGACCAAGCGGGCTCAGGACGGCCAGGCGTCAGAGCTGACCTGGCACCCACGACCCAGGAAAGGGTCCAGGGAGAGGATCTGAGACCGGGGCCCAAGGCAGCTGCAGAACCTGAGGGACGAGATGCACAGAATGCGAAACAAGCTATGTGGCAACAGCACGGAAGGCATCCAGTCACTTCCTGCTTCTGGGTGTCTCCATATCCTGTGATGCAGACAGTCTAGGTGGGAACAGGACTGAGGTGGGGAGCTTGGGGATGGGTGAGTTCATGAGGTTGTTTTGTTTTGGGTACTGGGGTTAAACCTACGGACATTCTACCTCCAACCAACACCTGCAGCCCTTTTTAATTTTTATTTGAAACAGGGTCTCGCTGAGTTGCAGAAGGTCTTGCTAAGTTGCTGAGATTGTCCTCAAACCTGCGGTCCTCCTGTCTCAGCCTCCACAGTATGGGTTACAGGCCTGTGTCACGATGCCTGAATTGATTTCATTTATGTATCTCTTAGATCCCCTAAGAGATCATGACAATATAAAGATGAGTTGTTTAAAAACTCCCATGTACACACTAAATGTAATGTAGTTTTCCAAGGCAGTCCGTCCTGACTGAGAACTCCTCTGTCTTTAAACTCAAGCATGCCAATTTCATCTCTTCCTCTGAAGTGGGGTGTTTAAAATTTTATTTCTTCATCCTATAAGATTAAACATGTGACCTCCATCAGTGACCGAGCTTCTCTTTGGGTCTCATGAGTGAGTCTCACCCTGTATTTCTGGCCTTGTGACCTTCATCTGTTCTTTGGCCCTGTCTTTGAGCATTTCCATATTTTTTCTACATTCATAGCACTTAAAAGCTCAGATGTATACACTCCCCACACAGAATCCCCCACCAATAGCAAATGAGCCCCTCGGGCCATCTAGTCCAAGTTTCTCATGTGACTGTTCAGAAGCTGGGTCCTTATGGATTCCACGTTCCAGGTATGCCTCTCTTAGATCCCCTTTCATGGGCCATGTTTTGATAGGAGGGAGCCCAGGCTCTCCCTCTCCCTGAGCCTCTCTGGCCTGCTGTAAGAATCAGGGAAAATGGAGGGAGGCAGATTATGAATTGTAAAGCACTATACAAATAGAAGGTGTCGTTATTGTTCTAAGAAAGCATGGCTTCCTGGCTCAGGCCGGGTGGGGCTGAGCTTCTACCTGTCATTCCTCAGACTTATTTGTGCGACCTGTGGTGAAATGTTGATAATTGCTGCCAAGCATAGGTTCCGGCACATTTCTTGTTTCTCCTGTGGCTTCTACAAGGCAGTCACACCTGCCATGACCTGAACCTTCTTGGAAGGAACGGAGGGGGAGACATTATAGCCAAAAGGGGTTTGGGGACTCTGGTTAGATGAGATATCTTTGATAAGAGTCATTTTAGCTATTCCAGTCCAGGGAGAACAGCCACAAAAATATTCCCAACCCATGGCACAGATAACCAGTAGCTGAGTACTAGGGTTCTTGTCATTTGAAATTTCCATTCAACCATGTGTTATCTCCTTTGGCCATCATCACGATGAACATCAAACTTAATTACTACTAGTTCAATTAAGCCTTGATATATGTTATTTACATTTCCGGTATGTACCATGCCCTGTGCTAACTACAGGACCTTGAGTAATTCACAGATTCTTCCTTAAGAAACTCATATGTAAATAAACACACGCATGAAAAAAATAATGTACAGTTGCTGAAGGGGATAATTGCTATATTTCAAGTGCCATGGGAGTGCAACAACCTCTGTATGGACAGCTACGGAGGGGGCAGCATGTGAGCTGGGCCTTAAAGGATGGACAGAAATTGGTTGAGGAATGACTATAGAGGAGGGGCTCAGCATGTGGATAGTGGGGCCAGCCTGCCTGCTTTGTATATTTATTTATTTTGGTTTTGCAGTACTGAGGATTGAAACCAGCCCACATGCTTTATTTATTTACCTCTTTGGGTTTTTGTGGTACTGGGGATTGCTGTAGTTCTACCTCTGACCTACATCCCTAGCCCTTTTCATTTTATTTTGAGATGCCCAGGCTGTCCTCGAACTTGTAATCCTCCTGCTTTAGCCTCCCAAGTCATTGGGATTACAGGCCCGCACCACTGCACCTGGCCCGTCTGGTTTAGATCCTGGTCCTGTAGCTTCCTAGTTGCATAACGTGGCTATTTACTTGATGTTTTCATGTCTCAATGTCCTTATCTGGTACGATGCTAACAGGGTCTGCCTCTCAAGTGATGGGGAGCAGAAACGAGCTGAAGGTTTGTGGATCACTGATCACCGTCCTGTGACCAGTCACTCAACAAGCCATAGCCACTGTGATGATGGCAGCTATTTTTTACAAAGTCAAGAAGCAGGAAAGAGATTCCTTGGACTCTTAGAGACCTGTTCTCTATATTTAGAAGATCTATTACAGCATCATTAGCATTATTGATAACATTCAGGCTACCATCTCTGTGCCAGGCACTAGACTCTGCATATAGAACTGTACTTAGCTCTCACAACAACCTTAAGGATCAAAAGTTCACACTGAAATATCAATAACACCATAAAGAATGCAAAGCAAGTGAAAAATAAGTAGCAAAGAGAGTGAATGAAAGAGACTTGTTTAACACAACACATTTAGACCATGCATGAGATTGCATACCTATAATCCCAGCTACTCAGGAGGCTGGTGAGGTTGGTGACCTTAAGTTCAAGGTCAACCTGGGCAATGTAGCAAGACCCTGTCTCAATATAAAAAATAAAAGGGAGCTGGAGATGTAGATCAGTGGCAGAGCGCCCTCGGATTTAATCCCCAGTACAAGAAATAAAGCAAGAGAGAAGGAAGGGAGAATGTGAGGAAGGAAGGGAGAGAAAGAGAGAGAGAGAGAGAGAAAGAGAGAGGGGGGAGAGAGAGAGAGGAGGGAGAAAGGAGGGAGACACATTTACAATCTAAAATAAAGAGGCAGATGTCAAAGGAATGATAACATGGCAGGCTGAGCCAAGTGAGGTCATGGTTATTTGTTTTTGTCTTCTCTGTCTCAGTTTTCGCTCTTGTTTCTTTGCACTCTGCTCTGAGCAGAGCGCTCCTTTTCCCATCTGCTCTGGCTCCACGGCTTCTGTCATTTGCAGCCTGAAAGCAGTTGGGGCTTGAAGTTTGTGACTTGTGCACAAGAATCTAGAACTGAGCGCAGCGACTTGCTTGCATTTGTCGGATGGCGGTTTCCTGTCAGGCGCTGCTCCAGGTGCTCGCAGACACGTGACCCGTGTGATGTCCTGAGTGATGTCTGGTTGTCTCCAATTTACAGAGGAGTAAACTGAGTCCCAGAGAAGCTAAGTCTGTAAGAAGGCAAGTCAGAGGTGCTGCAGCAAGGACGTTGGAGGCATGTGCCAAGCCCTCCTTGGGCAGATGGGAGGCCCGTGCTGCGGAGGGGGGTGAGCTTGGGTAGATGAGGCTGAGTGACCTTGAAGGCCAGGCTGAGCAAGTTGAATGGGGCTGTGGGAAGCTAATAAATGTCAGGTTTCCTTTTCTTCTTTACAGCTTCATGAAAACCCACTCACATCAAATACCTAGGTTGCTTCAAGGTCGGCTCGCTTTAAATAGGGAGAAAAGCCCGGTGAGGCTGGGGGGCTAATTCTCCTCTTTGGAGAACTCCATACATGTGGCAGGGACGGCCCTCCACCTCTCCCAAAAACAGGGGAGGAAGGGCCTTCCAGTAAATATCCTCCATTGAACTTTCCTAATATAAATAATACTGTTCTCAAGAACTGGCCACGAGTGTCCCTCCCTGGATTCCAATCCTTGACATCTGACTAATATTTGTCTTGCACTGCAGAGCACCCTCAATGTAAGGAACAAATTCCTTAACTTCTGATTCTAAGAAGTCCTTGTGGTACCACTCCTGTTTACCCTCCACCCTCCCTCTCTGCTCCCTGAGGATGCTCCAGCCCTGCCCTTCAGTTCCTCCAGAAAACGCCCTCTGCCTCATGCCTGGCCGCCATGGGCTGTGCACTCACTTCCAGGGCACGATGTCTCCACATTATGTGTGTGTGTACATGACACCACACGCTCTTTGATGGCCGGGATCCCGCCTTACTCTCTCTCCATTTTGCTGTGTCCGACATATCCCAGCAGTCAGTGCTCATGAACAGCTTGTCCAATAAATGAGTCAAGGATTAAATATGAGGGGAAGTCCTGTTTCCAGGGGCCTTACTCTGTGTTGGGCCCGCTCTTCAGCTTGCCAGCGTGTCCACTTGCACAGGCCACACGACCTCAGACCTCCGGCCACCACACAGCGTTAGACCTCTGCCCGCACCCAAGTGTTGATTTCCAGATCTGTCTCCAGATCAACTATATTCCTCATCTCACTCACAATCTTAACGCAGACTCATTGCTGCCCACAGCAATAAAACTTGTCTTCTTTCTCATTTCTGGGGCTCAGCCTTTGCCAAAAAACAGTATTACCTGCCAAGCTCTGGTGCTGCGTCCCATGAAGTGTTTCAGGGACCCACAGTTCTGCCATTTCCCTTTCAAATCCAACAGCCAGGTGCAGTGGCGCACACCTGTCACCGCTGTGCTTAGGAGGCTGAGGCAGAGTCATGGGTTTGAGATCAGCCTCAGCAACTTAGTGAGGCTCAGCGATCTGTAAGAGCCTATTTCAAAGCAGAAAATAAAAAGAGCTGGGGATGAGCCGGGTATGGTGGTGCATGCTTGTAATCCCAGCATTCGGGCGGCTGAGAATGGAGGATCGCAGTTTGCAGACAGCCTCAGCTACTACTTAGTGAGGCCGTTTGAAGTTCAGTGAAACTCTGTTTCAGAAAAATATAGACTAAAAAATAGGGTAGGGAGTGTAGCTCAGAGGTAGAATATCCGTAGGTTCTAGCCTCAGTACTGCAAATAAATAAATAAATAAATAAATAAATAAATAAATAAATAAATAAAATAGCTGGGGATGTAGCATAGAGGTAGAATGCCCCTGGGTTCGATCCCCAGTAATACACACACCACCACCACCACCACCACCACCACAACTACCACGTTAGTTATGAATGGGCTAGACTAAAAAAAGAGACAGGGAAGATAGCCCTAGCAGCATCCTGCCTTTCCAGCATTCTCTGGAGTGGAAGGGACACGTGTGAGTTTGTGATGTGTCACCTGTGGCTTGGGATGGTCTGGCTAACTCTCATGGGATGAGCAACTTGAAGCAGCGTGGGTACTGGTCTGCTTATTGGCAAGGAGTGGGCCCTGGATGGGCAGACCCACTGGCGGGGCTCAGGAGGCATTCTGCCCAGCAGGCCTAACCTGGAATCCCAGCAGTGGTCATTATTTTAGCAGCCTAAGTGCCAACACTTTTGAGCAATCCCTGTTTTCCAATCACTGTGCTAGGCACTTTACATAGATTATCTCAATTATTTCTTACATCAACTCTATAAAGTTGGAATCTTATTAGTCCTGTGTTACCACTAAGAAAATGAAGCACAGAGATGCTAAGGAGCTTGTGGAAGATCACACAGGATCAACCTATGTGATCACACAAAATCAACCAGGATTTGGACCCAAGAACTCTTAACATCAGAACTCTACCAAATACAGACTGCGTCAAAGCAGGTGCGCTTTATATAGAGAGTTAGAATGTTAGGAGCCTCACAAGTCAGCAATAACACTTGTTTTGACAAAATAATCCTCACAGACTGAGGAAAATGAAAGAAACAAGCTGAGCGTGGTGGCGCACCCTTGTAATCCCAGTACATGGGAGGCTGAGGAGGGAGGGTTGCCAGTTCACAGCCAGCTTCAGCTACTTAGTGAGGCCCTCTGCAACTTAGTGAGACCATTTTTCAAAATAGAGAACAAAAAAAATTAGGACTGGGGGTGTAGCTGGGACATAGAATGCCCCTGGGTTCTATCCCCAGTTCCACACACACACACACACACAAAAAAAAGGAAAAAATCATTGGGTCTTAAAAATATGTAATAAATGCAGAGGAAAGGCAACTGAAAGCATTTCTCAACATGTCAAGCTTTTAACACATTATCACACTTCTTAATCTATTATGTTACAGATTTAGAGAGACCAAGGAAGCACAGGCTAGCACATACCCTGCCGTGTACTGAGAGCGCCCTAGAACTGTGCAGTGCACAGCCTGCCCAACTGTATGTGGTGGTGCTGGAAAAGCAGTTTTCTTTGTATCCATATATTAATCTGGGGACTGAATGCTCCATTAATGGAAATCTCTTAACAGAATTATTCGAGCTAATGTAGTCCTCAAAAACTATATAAAAGGGGGGAAATATAAAAATGATAAACTGGCTACAGGAGTGTCATGAAAAGCAGCTGTCTCTCCCCGAGCCTCTCTGCAGCCTCCCCTCCTGCAATCCCCTTCAGCTATCTCAATGGCCTTTGACTTGGAATGGTCCCTTCGGTGCACCCTCCCACACTTCCTAGCTTGTGCAAATGCGTCTCTCTTCCCCTTAACGTCTCCCCCAACTTTTCTTGCTCACCAACTTCTCCTTCAAGACCTAGACCTTCGCCTATCCAGCCTCCACGCATTAAAAAAAAAAAAAACATTTTTGGAGCCGCTGGAGTAGATGCAGAAGTGTGTGAGAGGCAGGTACTTCCTATCCTAAAGTTTCTCACAGGCTAGAGGGGGCACTAAATAAAGTGGGTCATCTCTAGGGACTTTTAGAATCATTCTCTCTTCTTCTCCCAGCTAGAGAAGTTCTTATGTTTTGGAAGCAGCCACAGTGTGAATCCTTATCAGTCAAATAACAATCTGGAATGCTTAAAGCCAAACAAATACGTAGTAGAGAAACGTAACGATATTTTGAAAGCTATAAATCAGTAAGTTTATACAGTGTGTTCATATCTCTTCTGAGTTCATTTGAGAGGAGGCAATAAAATGCTGAGTTAAAGCTCAGTCAGTTTTCTCCAGATTCTTGCCAAATTTGTGGCATCACATTCCTCTGGGTTTCCAGCATTCAGAGGTCCAGGCAGGGCTGGTGAAACATTAGCCGAGCAGAAGAAAAAAGAAAAAAGAAAAAAGAAAAAACCTCATTTTATTCTTGTCTGGAAATGTCTCCCCTTTTAATGTGTCAGGCTTGAACAGACAGATATACACAATGGGAACATAATTTCATCCCCAGAAACATAGAGTAGCAAATTGCCTGATGGGACCATGGCAGGTAAAAAAGCCTTGTAAAAATCCTCTGCTGTGATATCAAGTCCTGGCCAGCCATGCATGCTCCCATTTGAGACATAAGGGCTTATCTTCATAGACTGTAAACTTCTTTAGAGCAAGGGATGTGTCCTATTTATTTCTTCAGCCCAAGCCCCTAGCACAGGGTTCAATAAATACTTTGGAATGTGTTATATATGCTGATCATCACGGAAGTCTATACCATGTCCCAGAGGCTGGTGACAGTGTTTTGGAGAAAGGGTCATTAGAGTTTATTTCTTTATTTGGGAAGGGTCAGTAGGGGAATTTGTGTTTGAGATAATGTCAAAATCTAGAAGGATCAGGGTGAGCTCAATGACCTTGTCATTTATCAGAATAGCTTAGCTATTGACCCATGATGACTCCATTTAATGAATAAAGCCACTGGATAGTCATATCTTCTCTGTGGTGTTTTGCTGAGTATTCGCCTTAGGAATTGTAACCAGAACATTTTATGGCTCTAGATCCCCATTTTCCTCCCCCAAGTGACAGAAAATCCTTAGGAGGCTACAGGCCACCCTACCACCCTCTTCTGCTTCCATAGCATGCTTTGCCTGGAAGGTCTGTGAGATCAATTTGCCAAAAGCAACTGGCTTATGAAGATAAGCTTGGCCTGAAACATGCCACATATAGGGTCATCACACCTGTAATGCAACATAATATTTGATGTCACCACCTGCTTCTTATCCAACTTGGCACTGGCACTGGTGTTTCGTTTAGCTTGGTGGTAAAAAAAAAAAAAATCAACAAAACCATGAGAAATTTTCTTCCCAGAACACTTCTTAAAAGATCTTGATTGCTTAATGGGAAATTTGTATTGCTTAGCATTTACGAAGTTTCAAGGCAAAATATGCACATTTCATCCTGTTCATATTTGGAATTCACAGTAAAAAGGAGTAAGAAGATAGATGGATGAAACAAGAATATTTTTATCACTTTATTCCACACATGTTTTTAACTGTCTCCCCTCTCCTATAGTAACTTCTCCTCAACATAAAGACTCAGATGCATTTTCAAGGAATTTTCACTTTAGTATGTTTTGGATTATATAAAGTCGTTTCAGTAAATCCATTAGAAATTCTCATTCCCAACTTTTACAATTGGACTCTAAAGATGCATAAGGAAATCGAGACATTATGGAGAAGCCAGTGGCTGCAGCTGCAAGGGCTTTATTATGTTTGTTTGCGTCATCATCCTTGTTTGCCAAATCAAAATGGCTTAGCCTCCCAGTGTGCCATGGTCCTTGCCTGCTGCCTCAGGTGTGTGTCTGGGAGAGGCGCTGTGATGCCCACACACTGACTTCCCTTCCCCACCCTCCGCACCCAGTCCTGGGCATTTCACCCTCCCCCTGCTGGTGCTGCAGCCATATGGGGACATTGGGCAAAGATGCCACTTGGGCACAGAGATCATCAGGTCAGGCTTAGTGTCTGTGAGAGGGAGGTGACTTTAATTCTGGGTAGTGCCTTCTGTAACATGATGGTCAGATTCCAAAGCCCTTTGGGATTTTTTTCTTAAGAAATTGCCACTACAAATAGAATCGTTATTACTGCTATTACTATTATCAGCCAGTGAGCAAGCCCGTGCCGTCGCTGTGACAAGGAGTACACCTCACCTTCGTTTTGATGTCCACTGCCTCCTCCACCCTGGGCTTGGGTGGTCTCTCCCACTACCATCTCGCTCAGAGGCTGCACAGTATGGTGGTAATCCTGGGTCTGCAGCTCTGTTCTGGGATGACTTGGACAAATTGCTTTTCTTACCCATAAAATGACATTATGATCAGTGCTTTCCTTCTATCCCCAGTATGAGTAATAATGGAAGTATTTATTACATATAAAGCATTTAGAATAGCAGACAGCCCAAGATGGTAGCCATGGTATTGCTACACCATGATTCCCCTTTGCTCCAGTATGGTTGCAGAATGTTTTTTCTCTATGCTATCTGGCAAGGTGCAGATTTTCCTTTCCACCAGGCCCCTCACTCCTGGAGGTCCTATTGAAACATTAGTGTGTTGTGTTCAGCCCAAGCAGCCCACTCTGCTTCTCCAGCAAAGGTGCCTAGGCCCTGACTCTGCACCACATGTGAGTCCCTCCCCAGGAAACCGCCTTTCCCTCTCCTCCCCTACATGCACATCAGTCCAGTTTTGTTCCTAGAGGACAAAAGTGACCCCTTTATTCTTCTTTATGTAATCTTACAGCCTAAAATTGTAATTAGGCCACCTAAGTTTTTAACCTAAGAACTTTCAGGCTAAGCAGATGACTCTGTTTTCAAATTTACCTAGCCAAAGTTTCAAAATAAGTTACCTGCCTCTGAAGCGGGACTGAGAAGGGATTCGAGGCAAAGACTTGAGATGCAGTTGGACCTCAGTCCAAATCCAGGCTTCACAATGACTACCTACTTTAGATCAAATAACACCTGAGATTTGGTTTCCTCACCTTTAAAAATCAGAAATCCCATCTCATTTGTTATAAGGATTAAAGGGTTTTTAAACCTATGGAAAGTAGGGCTCAATGAACTCTGACTCTTATTATTATTGTTGTTGTTATTGTTGTGATTCCATCGTCCTTGCAGGCGGTAACAAATATACATAGTTGCATATCATTAAAGAAATGGCTGTAAAGCCTTCCTGGCTATGAGTACATCTAAGATTTGAAAATGTAATGTTTGAAAAGATCTTTCAACAAAGTTTGAGATCTTGTTTCTAGCTTTAATAACTCAACCAAATTGTTGCTGGTGATGGCAGGTCATGTCCAACATTAGAAGGTGTCAGAGCAAAGCAGCAGCCAAACCATAATCTCACTGTTTGGATTTCCCATTGGGAACATTGGCTCTCCCAAGTGAAGGTGCCAATGCAGGGCCACCAGCCAAGAACTTTAGTCATTTCTGTGAGGCCAGAAGATTTCAAGGCTGTGGAGCCCTAACTCTTGCAGAAAGAGCTCTTTGAGGAGACTCACCCCTACTCTGTGGTCCCAAGTTGTATTGTGATACTACTGCCTGCTTGTTTTTCTTTGTAAAGAGGTTGTTACAGTGGATATGAAGTGCCCCCAAAGACTCGTGTGTTGAAGGCTTGGTCCCCAGTGCAGCAGTGTTCAGAGGTGGGGTACGGGAAGTAATTGGATCATGAGGGCTCTGGCCTCACAATGGAATTAATCCATTGATAGATTTGTAACTAACGGGACTATCAGGAGGTGGTGGAAACTGCAGGAGGTGGAACCCAGCTGGAGGGAATGTATCCTGGGATGCCCCTTGGGAACTCCAACTTGTCCCCTGGCTTCTCTCTTCTCTCTCTCGCTCCCCCCTTCCTCACCACCGTGAGGTGAGCACCTTTCTCCAAGCCCTTCTTCCATGCTCTTTCTGCCTGGACACAGGTCTAAAACCAACAGAGGCAGCAGACTGAGGACTGAAACCACTGAACATGAGCAAAAACAAGCACCTTTCCTCCTCTTTAGTTGTTGTTCTCAGGAACTTTATCACAGCAATGAAAAGCTGACTGAACATAGACATCACAGGCCATGTACCAGTTTTAGGCTTTTTAATAGCTCTCTAAGGTACATAAATAACCTTGACATGAATATTTATGGCTGTTGGTTTTGTCTGCAGTTAAATTTTGAAAGTAGACTGAGGTGACTTCTCAGTACTTACAGATAAGTTTAGCAGTGATACCTCCAAGTCCCTAGGAGATGCTGTGCACATGATACCAGCCTGATCCTCATCCATGTTAGTGAAGGTGACCTCGAGGGTCCTCTTTGATGGTGTGAGCTGCCTTGCCATCCCTGCTCCTCCTCTGTGTATTCAGGAGAACAAAGCAAGGTTTAGGTTTAGGGCAAGGTGGCAATGAATTCCCCTGGCCCCTGAGGGTCAGGAGATGATTGAGTAAGGATTTTAACAGACTATTTTTCACCTGTATTTTCTTTCTTTTTTTATTATGTTCTTTAGATTTACTATTATCTATATTAATTTCTTATTTCATATGACATCTTCTAATTTGGTTTTATACATTTTAAAAGATGAATTTTCATTAAATCCTGCCAAAACTAGCACAGGGAGAGGTTTCAATTTAAAAAGGTGTTCTGCAGGTCTCTGGTTACATAATGACAATTATAAATTTAGGGAGCAAAAAAGTTCCACCTGCTATATCTTCTAGGATTTGTGGAATAGATCCCCAAAAAGGGATCAGTTCTCCCATCCTTTATGCCATCTTTTAGTGATTATCTTGGACTCTCACATCAAGAGAGCTATGGATCTTCTATAGCCACCACCACTGGCCATCTGTCCTCAGCCCTACATTTCAATACGCCACCGTGCAGGCCTGTCATAGCTCTCCATTGAAAAAGTTCTGGCTGATATATGTAAAGAATTAAATCAACCACTTGCTGGGCATGGTGGCGCACGCTTGTAATCCCCCGCACTTGGGAGGCGGAGACAGGAGGATCGCACAGGTTCGAAGCCAGCCTCACTGGATTAAGAGACCCTGTTTCCAAATAAAATATAAAATAGGCCTGGGAGTGTAGCCCGGAGGTAGAAGGGTTCTATCCCCAGTACCACCAAAAAAAATTTAAAAAAAAATCAACCACTATGGAGATCAGTATGGAGGTTCCTCAAAAGAGTAGGACTGGAACTACCATATGACCCAGCTATACCACTCCTTGGTGTCTTTTCAAAAGAATGAAAGTCAGAATACTGTCGTGTTATATACATAGCTGTGTTTATAGCAGCACAATCCACAATAGCCAAATTATGGAACCAACCCAGATTTCTGTCAACAAATAAGCGGATAAAGGAAATGTGATGTACACAGACAATGGGATTTTAGTCATAACGAAGAACAAAATTAGGTCATTTACAGGAAGATGGGTGGAACTAGAGAATATTATACTAAGTGAGATCAGCCAGTCAGAGAGTTAAGGCTCAGATGATTTCTTTCATATGTGGAAGTTAGAGGGGAAATAGAAAACAAAAAAGAGGACTTTACTCAGGTAAAGCAAGATACCAGTAGAATGGTGGAAGGGGGTTGGGGAAGGGAGGTAGGGAGGGGGAAAGGAGGCTTGATGAAAGAAACGGTTCAGATACGCTATGTCCATATATGAAGGCACCACCACCAATCTCATTAGCACGTACAGGGAGGGGGGTCTGGAAGGAATCACACCAAGTGATGTGTGCATATGTGTCTATATCACTTTGAACCTCACTATGATGTATAATTTCAATGCACCAACAAAAGTATAAAAAAATTTTAAAAGGTAATGTAACTTCTGAAGTTTTCTAAATAAAAAGAGAGAGAAAGAGAAAAGAAGGCAGATAACCTAGAGATGCTCATATAGTCAATGAGAAGAGCAGAGAACCAGATTCAATATTTGCCTAAAGAATAAAGGACACTCACAAAGTCCCATTCCACATACACAGCTTGGCTCAGGGGCTGCCATCTCTGGGACAATGTGCCATGCTGGAACCATAACCATTGACCGTGGGTGTCATCACTACTAGCATGAGCCCTAAAGAGTCCAGAATTCCCAGGTGCTCACCTGATGTCAAACCCCAACGGGAACAGCCACATGGCCTCCACCACACCACTGATGAGGCCCATGAACGTGCAGGGGATTCTGATCAGGGAGAGGCAAAGAGGGAAGCATCGTTCACCCCTTTCTACCTATTCCCATTCTACCTGGAATCAAGTATGAAGCCTGTATTTTATCCCCCCCCCAAGAAAAGTTTTTAATCCTCCCAATAGCATAAATCCCATTTTATAAACGGGAAAGCCAAAACCCAAAGAGGTTAAGTGACTTTAGAAAGTCATCGAGAGCATTCGTCAGTGTGGACAGGTTTTAAAACACCACTACCTCCCCCTCCCCTTTGACCTTGGGTTTAAACTTTGGTTTGGTTTTTGCCAATGGAATATTTTTTAAATTTTTTCCAATAAGCACTTAAAAAGAAATCTCAGTATCTAAGGCAGATGAAGGTGGAGCTGCTTGGGTTAAAGAAGGCTAGGGGAGAACAGAGCCCCACCTGCTCGGCCTCACACTCCTTATTTCAAACTCACCACTGGGGTCGGGAAGCTCATGCCGCCAGCCTCAGAGAGGGGCTGACCGCTGTGGGCTCATTTCCTGCCACTATTCACTCCCCCAGCCCTGGGCTCAGGAATAGGAAATAGCTCTGAGTTCAAACAGAGAAGTCACTGTTCATACCCAATTTTGTCCATGGCCTTGGTCCAGCATTTCTCAAAATATGTTCCATAGAACACTAGTTCATTGGGATATTAATAAGTGATAAATGAGAAAAAATACTTTAAATTGACTTTTTCACCTTAGCTAAAAATATGGAAAACAATAGGTTTGTAAAAAAAAAAAGTAAAACATTTGTTACAAAGAAGAACTCTCAGAGATGGTGTGACACTACAAGTGTCTAGAATTTCCCAAACACTTGACCAACGATCTATTTTTTTTCAAGTATTATCTCTTGGGAGGTATCTTTTGAACTTTTTGGTTTTTCTCTTAAATGTCTTCTAACACCATTTGACTATTCTCAGAGGGAGAAAAATGGTTTTTACCCAGTTATTTTTCTTACAAGGATTCTTAGGAAGCTTGTAAATCCTCAAAGAAGTGCTGTATTCATGTATAAAAACATAAGCTGGTCTAGGTCCCTTAGAGCTAAAGGATCTGGTTTATGGGGCGGAATTTCTCTGTGGTTCAGAGCACAGTGTGTCTCTGAAGTTAGAAAAATCCTAGGCTAGATACTCTCACAATAGTAACAACAGTGATTACAAGTCTTTAATTAAAAGGTCTGTAGAATTCAATTACACAAGGCAGCGAGGTAAAGGAAACTTTGTTCAGACCCAACTCTTTTTAATTCTTGATGGTTCTATATTTACCACTAAAGAGAAATAGAGGTGTCTTCAAAGGTCTTATCCACATGCAGGAAGTGCTCAGAGTTCTGAAGAGGAAATGATTTAGCTGGGTGGAAGGCATCGGGCTGCCCAGGGCAATCCATTCCAGCTAGACAGCCGTGACTTGTGACTTATCTCTTTCCACCGTGGAAGTCAGTGTGCAGCCTGATTTATACATGCCTTACAGAAACCTGCTCAGGCTGGTATCTAATACCTTCCTCCATTGCATTTCTATCTCACAGAGTCATTTCTCACCTTAGATAAATCATTTACCCAGTAAGCGCCTCTGTGTGTTCTGCTCTATTTAGAAGTACTCATAACTGAGGCTCATTTTGAGGTCCGTGTTGAGAATCGATGATGTCGATCAGGACCAAGGCTCGCCCACGCTGCGGCCTTGTGCTAATCGGTGGCACCCACCCCTTCTGGAAATAGCAGCTGTCTGGCTCGGGTTTAGCCGGCAGCATGGGCTAGATTTCAGTCCATTGGCCTAGGGCGGCTTGCCCAACTGCACACCTAGTATCAACATCTGCAAGAGGACTTTGTAAACCGAAAGGTGCTTTCCTCAGGCTGTGTTGTGGACCAGTCAAGGGCAGGACCACCTAGATCTCATCCCTGGCAATGCTGCGACAGCTGTGTGGCCGGGGCAAACTCATCAACCTCTTTGAACCCCAGGATCTTCATGTGTAAAGGAGGGGTGAGAGCAAATGAGATCCAAGAAGAGATTAAGTGAGATAATGTCTAAAAGTACTTGGATTATAATAGGCACTCAATAAATGTTAGCTCTTACCATTTTTATTATTAAAATATGGGAAAATGGGCTTTTCCCATTATTGCCATTTTACATTCTAATATAGGTTCTGTGTTCTGTCCCAATTAAGCTTCTCCTTCTTCTCAACATAACAAAATCCACTTGCCAATCCTTGGGCCTTTCAGTGTGACTCTTTTCACTAGGAAGCATCCAGACACAGCCCTGCCAGTTCATAACTGTCATCACATAAATCTTGCTGCAACATCACTGGGGACTAGTTAATGACAGGAATAAAATTTTATGCTAGAATTCTAAGTTAAAAACAGCCAGGTGGAAGCCAGGCATGGTGGCATGTACCTGAAATTCCAGTACTTGGGAGGCTGAAACAGGAGGATCACAAGTTCAAGGCCAGCCTCAGCGACTTAGCAAGACTCTGTTTCAAAATAAATAAAAGGCTGAGGGTGTAGCTTGGAGGTAGAATTCTCCTGGATTTAATCTCTAGTACTAAAGGCAAACAGACTAACACAGCAAGGTACATATTTGTAAAAAAAAAATCAAGTATATATATTTTTAGACAACCTATCTTTTATATAGACTCAAATGCATACATTTTAGTTACTATAAATTGACTAAATAACATCTGTCTCTCAACAACATAGTTGAACTTTCAGTTACCTCAGTGATAAACCCACGTGGTGTGGCTTTTTAATGGTTAATAGAAAAAGGAAATTGGCCAACAGGGATGAAAGGGAAGAAAAAAATGAAAAGTTATAATGGTAGAAATGAAGTTTGAATGAAAGGTAAATTGAGTTGGAGAAGAAATCGCTAACGATGGAAGTATGAAGATTGCCATCTTTTGATACTCCAGACTTGGAGCCAGAGCAACTTAGTTAAGGTGAAACTGACAGATAAGAAAAGTGTCTGTGATTAAAAAGATTAAAATGTCACAAAAGAACTGGGCATGGTGGCACATGCTTGTAATCCCAGTTCTTGGGAGGCTGAGACGGGAGAATCATAGTGAGGCCCTCTGCAATGTACTGAGACCCTATTTCAACAATAAAAAATAAAAAAATATATGGCTGGGATGTAGCTCAGGGATAGAATATCCCTGAGTTCAATCCCCAATATGATAAAAAATTGTTTAATTAAAATGTCACCAAGGAAAGGATGCTGATATAAAATTGTACATTAAAGGAATTCTCAAAGGTAGTTTATAGCATTGAAAGTAGAAGACATCCAAACTTAGAAAAGAATATAATAATTTGCCAAAATGTAAAAGAGATGCTTGCTCTGTATTATAAGTTATATAATAAAAAAACAAGCACTATTCAAATGACTTTTGATATTCTTTTACAAAAATGTTAATTCTCAGGGTATCTATATCTTAGGGTGCTGAATATTATTTTCACTTTTCTATTTTCCTACTTACTGTATTCATTTATAATCAACAGTAAGAGAATTTTTGATATTTCGACAAAAAATCAAAGGTTATAGAAATTGAATTTTCCCATAATTATTATTGTTGCTTTGCGTGGTTCTAGCTTGCATAATCATTTCTGTAGTCTCACGCTATTGTGCAGAGTGACAATTGCCTCACTATAGTTTGTGTCTTGAATGTCCCCCAAAGGCCCATGTGTTGAAGACTTGGTTCTCGACTTGTGGCACCAGTGGGAGGTGGAGAGACTTGGGGGGGCTACTGGAAGGAAGTTAGGCAGTCGTGGGTGTGTCCTTGAAGGGGCTCTTGGCCCTCCTCTCTGTCTCTCTGCTATTTCTGGCCACTCTAGGGTGAGTAGCTTTGTTCCACCACATGTACCCTTTACAATGTTTAGCCTCCTTACAGGCCCCAAAGCAATAGAGCCAAGTTACCGTGAACCGACACCTCTGAAACCAGGAGCCAAAACAAACCCTTCCTCTCTTAAGTTCATCTATTTCAGATATCTTGTCATAGTGACAGAAGTCTGACCAGCACATGCCTATACTTGTACCTTCATAGGGAAAATATGACTAACTGAAAATACTCCAAAACATTAATATGAGTATTAGAATTATAGCCGATTTAAATTTCTTCCTCTGACATTTTCATATGTCCAATAATTAGCACATTCGTTTTATGATTAGAGAAGAAACTATTTACCAGAAAAAAAAATATCTCTTGCTTTAAACTTTGGTTCCTTAAGAGTTTAAAAAGCTTTGGACTAGACTTCAGTGTATGTTGATTAGGGCTCCTCAACCAAAATATGATGAAGATGCCTTTTAGCTGTACTCTAAAAGGCACTGCGGTTATTGTCTGTGATTTTTTAATTATCTCAAGTAGATTGAAATTTCTTGTATGTCGGCAAAGTGCACTTAGTGTGTTATCCCTCCTGTCTTTGGCTTCTGTACAATGTTCTGTATACATACTAGGCACTCAATAGACATTTTAACCTACTTCTCAAGAACCTGCTGGTGATTGCTGGGGAAAATTACCCACAATGGGTCAAGGACCATGGTCAATGGTCAATGATAATTGTTTTTGTTAGCTTTTTAAATTTATTTTTTATTGGTGCATTATAGTCATACATCTTAATAGCATATGAGATGGTAGAGGCGTACATGGTAGGAGCATACATGCACACATCACTCATTTAGCCTCCCCATTTGGACATATTTTACAGAGTTCATGTAAAATTATTTAAGTGTTCTACTCACTTAATGAAAAATGTAATGTTTCTCCTTCAAACAACACAATGATTGAGAATCTAAGGGCCCCTAAATCATGGTGGTTACATTTTTTTGGTTTCCATAGTAACTGTAATGCAGCTTCAGAGTCTTGATGCATTTCTTTGGATTAGGACAAATGTGGTGAATTTTTTTTAAATCCATGTATGCAGGTCAAAGCAAAATTATGATTGTTACGGAAGCCACAACTTCTGCTTCTTAAATGTCTACTTAAAATTCACTGAATATCTTAAAAATGACTTTAAAAAACATGTTCTTTGGTTAAAAAAAATATATATATATGTATATATATATGAAGTACAATGAAATAAAATCTGTGCATCCCTCATTGCAGTACCTACCTTTTAATTAATTAATTTATTTATTTTATTTTATTTTACTTTTTGCTATACCAGCAGTGGAACCCAGGGACATTCTCCCTCTGAGCTACACCCCCAGCCCTATTTTTTTTCTTTATTTTTGAAGCAGGGTTTCACTGAGTGGCAAAGGTTCTCACTACGTAGCTGAGGCTGTCTGTGAGCCAAGGTCCTCCTCTCTCAGCCTCCCGAATGCTGGGCTCACAAGTGTGCACCACCATGTCTGACACCTGACTTCTTTTTAAAGAACTTTCTATCCAGATTGGCTCAGGACTGTCGGTGATGTGGAGCAAGCAGGAAGAGAGGGCAGTGGTGTAACGCTGCTGTCTTATTCCTCAGTTTAATACACAACACATTTGGTAGTTCTCACCTAACCATGTCCTTACTTTTCACAATATTCTGATGATATCACTGCTCTCATCGCAGGTTACCGTGGCATCGCCAATGACTGTCTCCACCTCTGCTTGCACAGAGAGGTGTGTTTGACAATAGGCTGGGGGGTGTAGCTCAGAGGCAGAATGCCCCTGGGTTCCACCCCTGGTACCACACAAAAAAAATAGAGCTACAGCTCCAAAGAGTCTCCCTTCTGACAATAGAGATGTTTACAGTACAGCTTCTAAGTCAGCCATGGAAAGACTATGCCTCCCTTCTTAGCCTTTACCATTCACCTTTTCCTGGAGAATAAGTGGAAGCAAAGACAAGTTCTAATTTCAAAATATAAAATATACCTAGAATGTCTAGCTCCGCTTGGCTGGCCTTCCCAATGACAGGTGACAAATGGCGTGGCCACCTGCAGAATTGTGTCAGTACCAGCAGTCAGCTGGTGGCTACACACACTCCGGATCCTCTGCCCTCAGCTGTGTGACACTCTGGCGAATGTGCCAGATCTGGGTAAACTCCAGCTTTTTAACGACAAACCCAGTTGTTTTCAATCTGTCTGCCCTGCTGGACTTTAT
Source organism: Muscardinus avellanarius (assembly GCF_963383645.1). NCBI lineage: Eukaryota > Metazoa > Chordata > Mammalia > Rodentia > Gliridae > Muscardinus > Muscardinus avellanarius. The sequence continues at coordinate 56,950,993 of NC_137798.1, forward strand.
GGACTTCATTCTCAGAGAGAATAATCTAGGTAAACCTTCATTCTTACTTCTGGATTTCAGGACAATTGTTCAATATTTCAAGTACAAAATTGAAGATGGCAGCCCGGCGTGGTAGCAACACACCTGTAATCCCAGTACTTGAGAGGATGAGATGAGAGAATCACAGGTTTGAGGTCAACCTCAGCAAGCTAGTGAGATCCTGTTTCAAAATAACAAACAAAATAGGACTAGGGGGTAACTCAGAGGTGAAATACCCCTGGGTTCAATCCCAGTCCTCCTCGTAATAAAATGAAAGATGGTAATTTAACACGTTTACTATATGTTTATGAAGACTCCTTCTCCACCCCTGTGAAATTTCTCTTCCTCCTTGTCAAGAATAGAATCTCTATACTTTCTAAACCAAAGGTAGGGAAAAATGTCTTTGCATACTTAGGTGTGCTTTGAGGGGTATGAAATAGGAATACCAGGGTAAATTATTAGTGAAAGCTATATGAACTCAGGACATTTCTCATACCTCTTCCAGAGACTTATAAAGAACAGGAAATGAGTGTACCTTTCAACCTCTTCCACTCTAGGAATCCAACTCCCCATCATACTTGGAAGCAAGAAATAGAGCAGAGAGGGTTTCTGCTCTGTACAGGTAGAGGGCTTGGACCAGAGCTCTCAACAGGAGCAAAATTGACTGCTTCAAGGTCCCATTCCTTCCTTAGAGATGCTATCAGAAAAGATGCTAGAACTGGTCCAGAAGAGAAACTGAGAATTCAGTGATGTATTGTAGGGATAACCAAAGGGGTGTGGAGTCCTGAATCATGCCAGAAACCAAATGAGGAGTTTGTATTTCTCATCCCTATTAGTCCCAGAAGTCCACATGGACCAATGAACTGAGGTTCTTGAAGTAGGCAGACAAGGCAGATGTTTATGTGATTTTTTTCTTTCTTTTTTGTGGTACAGGGAATGGAACCCAGGGGCATTCTATCTCTGAACTACATCTCCAGTCCTATTTTTATTATGCATTATTTTGAATCAGGGTCTAAGTTGCAGAGGGCTTCATTAAGTAGCTGAGGCTGGCTGCCAACCTATGATCCTCCTGTCTCAACCTCTCAAGTACTAGGATTACACGTGTGAGCCATCATACCCTGCTTAGAAAATGTGACTTGAGAGTTTCTGAAACACTCATCTTGCCAGAGCTACATCACTCCCCTGCCCTGTGTGCCCAGAGAGCCCATGAGATGCGGTGTCAGGCCAGGGCACTGTTGTCAGGAGACCTCTTTGAATGCAACTTGTACCCTGGAAATATAAATTATACTTTCACTAGCTCTCTTAGATTATTTTATAAAACACTGTAACTTTCCTTTGACAATGACTGGGGAATAGGATACCCTGTAATCATAATGCACAGGTAAACTTTGTATTCAAAAGAATGAGAATAAAACCCACTACCAGAATAGACCGAGGTATAAAGGTGTCATCAGCAGCCTGACAGTTATCTCTGGGATGGTGTCATACAGAAAAGGAATATTTAGAGGGAAGAACATCAGGTGAACCCTTTTAGCATAGAATCCAGTGGCATCTGCCAAGCAAAGACAGCAAGGAGATACCCTTCTGTTTTCATGAAAAAGGCAATTAATAATAATGAGTGAACTGAAGAGAACACTGTGGATCAATGACCTGTTATAAAGGAGAAAGAACCAGCTTTTCCATATGTTATCAACTACAGCTCATTAAAACTTTTTCAGTAAACAACAGCTTGCATTCCATAGAGTCTTAGGGGCTATACTGGGTCTTCTCCATTCCAATTTTAATATTAAAATATTGCCAATATTTTATTAATAGTATTCTAATGTGAATGGAATATAAGCCCCATAGTTTCAAATTTATAATTTATCTCGTTTTGGAGTATGTAGAATTTTATATATTTTGGTTTGTGCTTGTGGAAAAATGTTTTACTTCTACTGCTGTTGAAATCACAGCCGCCCGCTGTTTTCTGTGGCTATGAAATATTGTGAGTCTTGTCACTTGCGGAACTAATGTTCCCTCTGATGTTCCCTCTCTAGCCCTTTTGATTAAAAAGCAGCGGCGACAAGAAACAAGAGCTGGGGCTGAGAGTTGCCTATTATTTTTGTGTCTTATTTTGTTGGCGTGACTCTCAACCCAGACATCACAGCAGAATGAACTATGAAGCTTTTGGGAATTGTAGAATTTCCAGAAGTGGCAGGGGGCAGGGGGAGAGACTGACTTAAATTTCCCCAGTGAATCCAATGCATAGTCAGAATCAAGACTCCTTGCTTTTTTTTTACTTCAGGGAACATTTGCAAAACCTGTAAGTCTGAGGCTGTGAGGTGATTTAAACTCTATTATAAGCTGATACTTACTATGTGAGATCCTGTCAAATTATCAGATCAAAATAATTTTGTGTGCACTCCTCTCTCTGCCTAATAGCTGTTCTTTGCTTACAGGAAAGTTAAAAGTATCCTCCTTCGAAAGTTACGGTGTGGCTGAAGGTATGGAGTCATTGGTAACGATCTCGAGTGTGCTGTTTTACACAAGGGTGGAAATGTTTTGCATCCTGAGGGTGGTGGCCTGAGTTGTGGCTGAGGCTGAGGCAGCCCACAGCTAATCAGTGACGCTTCTGTGGCCTGTGAACACGTCTTGCCATGTGGGCACATGCATGCGAGGGTTACCCTGAGTAGAGCTCTACTTTCCTGGTTCAAAAGTTCATGGACCCAGAGCGGGCCACAGTAGTTTAGGGTCACCATGGGAATATTCTGTTTTACAGAAGAAAATGCAGAGAAGCAATGCCAGGCCTGCCTTATCTGAGCCAGACAAAGCCCTGCACATATTCATAGACTCCTCAGATGAGATTTGCTGGCCTGTTGATGCAAGTTTAAATACCCTGCAAATGCTTGCCCCCAGAGGAAACATTGTGTAGCTTTTGACTAATACATGAATATATGAAACTATATTTATTTTATACATATGCATGTGTGTGAATATGGTAGCAGGGATTAAACCCAGGGGCATTCCACCTCCCAGCTACATTCCCAGCCCTATTTTGGTTCTTGTTTGAAAACAGAGTCTCACTAGGTTGCTGAGAGCTTTGCTAAATTGCTGAGACTGGTCTCAAATCTGCGATTCTCCAGTCTTAGCTTCAGCTTCCAAAGTACTGGGATTATAGGTGTGTGCATCACCACAACCAGCTATAAATATGCGTTTTTATAAGAGCTTAATTGCAATGTGTAAAAGAGGGAATTTGTCCATGAAATAACATAACCTTTAGTGTGCAGATTCATCCATACATTTTCCCTGCCACGTGGTAAATATAGCAACAGATATTGTCTAATGTTTGCCAAGGCCTGAGCTAGGTGATGTGGAGGCCTGCATCCTACCATAAAGAGCTCACCTAAGTTTATTAGGACAAAATGTTCACAAGCCACTAGAATCCAGGGCGGGACATGGCACATGCCACACAGTGCCATAAAACTACTTTGCTATTTCAGATTAAGAAGAGTGATTCCCTCTGAAGGCGATTAGCAGAGGCTCTCTGGAGGAGATAGTGGCTGTCCTAGACAATGAGAGCTAAGTAGGATTTGGACAATACAAAGCTTAGGGCAGGGGCCAAGCAAAGGGGTGGAGGCCTGAGACAAAAGACCCGGGACACATACGGCAAGTTTATCTGGAGTGCAAAAGATGTGAAGAGAAAAGGCAGCTCTGGTAAAGGGCATCTTGGACAATTATCAAGCCTCTCCTTGCCTCAATCCTTCATTAGTAAAATGGGATAATAGTATCATTTGATAGGATTGTGTGAGCGATCAATGGGCTAATGCATGTAAAATACTCAGAACACTCCTTGGCTCACAGTAAGTGCTCTATAAATGTTCAATCTGAGTGATTAATGAAAGAGGTAAAGAAATCCCAAACCAAAGTCATCTCTAAAATGGTTCTAATTGTGTGTGTGTGTGTGTGTGTGTGTGTGTGTGTGTGTGTGTGTATGGATGGAACCCAGGGGCATTCGACCTCCGAGCTACACCCCCTGCCCTATTTTTTATTATTTATTTTGAAACCAGGTCTCATTGAGTTGCAGAGGGCCTCACTAAGTAGCTGAGGCTGTCCGTGAACCACGATCCTCTGATCTCAGCCTCCGGAATGCTGGGATTACAAGCGTGCGCCACCACGCCTGGCCTAAAATGGTTCTAATTCTAAGGACCTAGCCTTCAGGGCCACTGAGAGTCTTTTCCTGGTCTCTGAGAATGGGGAGTGACCAGGTCCCCAGGATGCCATGGCACCAACTGTCCCCATTAAACTAGGGACAGTTTGGATAACAGTGGGAAGAGGCAGAGGCCTGGAGACAGAGAGGATTGTAAACCACAGCGGCCCCCGCCCCTTGGCTGTGAATAGCAGTACTGAGTTTAAAGAAAGAGCGGGGAGCCATTTTATAGATTCCCCTGCTTTCTCTCCAGTGGAAAATTCCCTATTTTAGATTTCCTTCAACTCTCTTTCATATTTCCTTTAATAAAGAATGGATTAAAAAAAGAAAGTGAAGAGAAAAAATAGCTTTGCAGTAGAGGAAAGAAAAAGAGAATTCCCAATAATCAAAACAACGTAAACAACCTGAAACGCATCTCTAGTCATAGAACACAGAGTGACCCCAAGAGTGAAAAACCTGCATGCATCCCCTTTTTGTCTAGGGCAGCAGCACCCCAAGAGTGACTGAGAACTCCTGAGGGGCTGAGGCTGCCGGTGGACGCTGACTTTCTAAAGCAGGCACAGCCTTCCTTAGTCATGCCCACTCGTGTTGTTGTTGTTGTTGTTGTTGTTGTTGTTGTGTGTGTTTTTTTTAACTTTTCTCCAAGCTTGGTAGTCTGGTTCCAAATGATAAAACCTTCCAGGTTCAATTCTCCTTTTTAAATGTTCAAACAAACGCTCTCAATAGCCTCTTAATTCTCTGCCCTTGGTTCCCTTTGGAGTCTAGACCTACCTCATCCTGAACCCAGTGCAGGTCGCCAGGCCTTGGACAGGGAGCTAGGAAATGTCTTATTTCAGAACACTTGGAATCACAAATTGGAAAATTCCTACACTTTAAGAATTTAAGGTCACAGTGTTGCTATTTGTAGTTTTAAATATTATAACACTCTCACTTTTTCTCCAAAAAATCATATTAAGAAGGAAGATGGTAGGTTTGTATTCTTTTCATCTTCTTCTTTCTTACTGAAAGCTCCCCTTTGAATTGCCAAAGGGAATTAGTTACTTGAACACAGACACAGAATTATTACAGTGAATAGCAAAGTAAGACACGCTAGAGCTCAGGGGTTTACATTTTTGCTTCATTCCGTAACATATTTCAGAAGAGCATGAGTAATTAGGACATAGCGTATTTATCAACAAGAATTCGAATATCCCCTGGCAGTTGATTTCGGAAATCCATTTGACTTTTGCAGTGTTATAATCAAGGTGAGAAAGGCTAGAGACAGCCATAGAATTACAATTACCGAAGGGAGGAGAGTTTTCTGTGGACGTTCAACACTCCCTGGCATTTGGCCACCAAACTCTGGGTCTTCCTTCGAAGTTCCTGACGCCTCCATTTGTAAAGAAGGTTAATAATAGCATTGTACCTACTCCTCCACAGTCACAGCTAAATAACAATTTCCATGATAAGCCTTTCTTTTTCTGCAATTTAGAATTTAAGGCAGCAATTTCATCTACAATGTCTAAGCCCAGAATTTATTTTTAGCTTTTTCAAAAGAGAGTTGCACCCATTTAACTTTGCCTGACAATATGGGAGAAAAATAATGTTTTTTAAAGTACAGATTTTAATTAGCTAGCTGATTCTTCTCTCTCTGAGCCATCAAACCCTGACCATTGCCAAGGCGGGGAGCCAGATAAAGTGGAACCGTGGTGCATGCTGGGAGGCAATGTCAAGGGCTCACCGCAGCCAGCATTGCCAATAGCCTGCTTAGTGATTTGCATATTATTTTAATGACCTATTAGCACTTGGCTTTGAAATGAAAATTGGTGATTAGAAAAAAGGCTATCTTGGCAGCAATTTTGACAACATAGAGATAAAGTGCATTGTTCACCATTGGCTTTCAGAAGATGCCCAGATGTTGATCTCCACACTGCTTCTCTCAGCCTGGGGCTTCTGCTGCTGTTCCAGGGCAGACCCTCCTCCCCAGCATCCCCTTGCTCCAGTGGAGCTGAGCTCCTGCTCCTGAAGCCTCTGGTCAGGGTTGGGTAGGTGCAGGTGGATAATACTGCTCCACTAAGCTGGCTGGCTTGCAGCCCTGCTCTTCCTTATTCTGAGAGGCCAGCTTCCTGTGGCACCTCAGGGGAAGGTTTTCTGCCCTTGGGTTTAGGATATTCCTTTCCTGAAGAAAGCCCAGGACTTTAGTGTGGGTAACTTACCTTCCTTCTCCTGCCTGGGGAGAGACCTTTGCAGAATGCTTTTCTTTTGAGGATAGTAGCCATATTTTATTCATGTAAACCTTTCCTCCAGCACAGAGCAGAATGAGTGACTAGCAACAACAAGAGAACGCATTTAATAGCATTGGAAATCAGAAGAGTACTGTAAGCTTCAGTTTTTCATTTTTAAATAAATATATGCTTCATGTGATGAGAATCAAGTGTCCCCGTGGTGTGCGGGGACACAGTGGTGTCCTGGTGTGCGGAGCCTGTGGTCACATCAGATCTCCGTGGCCTGCTCTCCCTTTGCTTGTGCAGGGGTTGCCTTGGCGTTGGTGCAGAGCTCGTGGGTCAGCAGCTGCTAGAGGACTCGGGAATGCACATTGTTGGGAGTTTTACAGACTTCTCAAAATTTAGTGAAAGATTCAAGAACTGCCTCCATGTAGGGTTTGCTGCCCTGTGCAAAAAGTATTTTACTTTGATCATTTATGTACATGCAAAACCATTAAATAGGGGACTTGACTGGATAAAAGCAACAGGACCCCTGGGAGGTGCTGATGCCAGAATCCATAACACAGGGAAGAACAACTCCATCTCCGCACATTCTGAGTTGGGTTTTTTTTTAGGTTTTTTTTTGTTGTTGTTGTTGTGTTTGCTCATTTCGTGAATGTTAGAAAGCTGCTCACCAGAAATTATTAAAGCTAAAAAGAAACAACAACAACAACAAAATCTGCTTTTCCAGCAATCTCACTGTCCCCAGCCACTTGTGCACCAATGGAAATGCCCAGACCCAAGGACAAAGCCAAGGCCTCTGCTAACCACCATCCTACCATCTTCAGGACAGTCGGCATTCTCGCCCCTCGCTGGCCTCCAGCTCACCATTCACCTTCCTGGCTTCTCCTCCTCGCCTTTTATTTTAAGGACATTTTTATTCACAAGAGAAATTACTATAGAAGGCAGAACATCTTTTTTATTTGTTGGTTGATACTAGGAATCGAATCCAGTGGAGTTCTACCTCTGAGCTACACTCCCATCTCTTTATAGTTTTTATTTTGAAACAAGGTCTCACCAAGTTACTGAGGTTCTTGCTACGTTGTTGTGACTGGCCACAGACCTGTGATCCTCCTGTTGCAGCCTCCTAACTACTGGGATCACAGGTCTGCACCACTCTGCTCAGCAGCAGGACATCTTTATAGCTAATCTTTTCTGTGAAATATGCTAGAAATTGACAGGTATTTTAATACTGGCATGCCTCTCACCATGTAAGTTGGTGGCAAAGCCAAAGGTTAAGGTCTCCTCTCTATCAATATTTAGATAAATGTCCCCAGTGCCTAGGCTTGATAGCACTGAGCAGCCACAACAGTCTCTATCATAGCTTGGCCATTTAGTTTATCAGCTTCTTGGTAATTAATAGTTTCTAACGTGGTGTGTGTGTGCGTGTGTGTGTGTGTGTGTGTGTGTGTGTGTAGACGTGTAGACGTACTGGAGACTGAACCCAGGGCCAAGCATTCTACCTTTAAGCTATAGCCTCAGTCCTATTTATTATCATTTTTAATTAATTTTTGAAACAGGGTCTCACTAAGTTGTAGAGGCCTGAGTTGCTGAAGCTAGCCTTGAACCTGTGATCCTCCTATCTTAGCCTCCCAAGGACTGGGGTTGCAGAAGAGCGCCACCATGCCAGGCTCTGACTTGAAAATTTAATTCTCCTTGTACCACAACTGTTCTGCTTCTTGATTGAGTTGTGAGTACCCAGTAGACAAGCTATCTTGGCCTTCTAGGCAAGCCTCATTAACATCCAGATCAGCTTCCTGAAGGAAGAGCTTAATATCCTGCCACTCAGAAAGGACTTCCGCAATATCCGACGAGCTGCGTTCCCAAGCAGCCTTTAAGTGGAAATCCCCGGAGGAGGGTTAGTCCCTGCCAGTCACTCCTTAATGTGAATAACTTCAGCCACATAATAGGATGCTCCAAGAAATAAAATACAGGAAGACGGAAGTAATCTTTGACCCCATCGTACGCTTGGGGCGAGTGGCCAGACTGCTGAGGAAGCACTTAAGGTAACCAGGACTGTGTGTGTGTGTGTGTGTGTGTGTGTGTGTGTGTGTGTGTGTGTGTGTGAGAGAGAGAGAGAGAGAGAGAGAGAGAATATGAATGAATGAATGAATGAATGAATGAATGAATGAATTCAGGAGAAGAAAGAATTAGAAAGTGAATCCTCACTATTCTATAACCTGGTCTGTGGCTAGGAGCTGAGGGAGAAGTACCTGTTTGTATGAACGGATGATTTGAAACATGGAAGGGAAAACTATTGCCACTCACTTTTTATTTTGTTTGTTTTTTGTTTTATTTTGTGGTTCTAGGATTTGAGTCCAGGGGAGGGGAGTTCTACTGCCAATAGACACCCCAGCCCTCTTATATTCTTTTATTTTGAGACAGGGTCTTGCTAAGTTGCTGAGGCTGGCTTCAAACCTGTGATCCTCCTGCCTCAGTCTCTCAGGCACTGGGATTACAGGTGTGAGCCACGGCACCCAGCTATACTCACTTATTTTCATACAGCACACTGGCTAAAGAAAGTTTATACATTTTAAAAACATTAGGAGAGCCAGGAGTGGTGGCACACACTTATAATCCCAACATTTGGCCGGGCATGGTGGCGCACGCTTATAATCCCCGCGCTTGGGAGGCTGAGACAGGAGGATCACACAGGTTCAAAGCCAGCCTCAGCTACTTAGTGAGGCTCTCAGCAACTTAGTGAGACCCTGTTTCCAAATAAAATATAAAATAGGTCTGGGAGTATAGCCTAGAGGTAGGAAGCCTCTGGGTTCCACCCCTAGTACCACAAAATATAATAATAATAATAATAATAATAATAATAATAATAATAAATAATAATTAATAATAAACCCAATATTTTGGAGGCTAAGACTGAAGGATTGTGGTTTGTGGACAGCCTCAGCTACTTAGTGAGGCCCTCTGAAACTTAGTGAGACCCTGTTTCAAAATAAAATATACAAAATAGGGCAGGGGGAGTAGCTCAGAGGTCAAATGCCCCTGGGTTCCATCCCCAGACCCCCCAAAAATAAATAAAAAAAGTAAAAACATTAGGGAAAATATCAAAAGAAGAATACTGTTTTGTGACATAAAAATTACTTGCCATTTAAATTTCAGTGTCTACAAATAAAGTTTTATTGAAGTGACCTCACTGATTCATCTGTATATTTCCTATGGCTGCTTTCTTGCTGAGATGACAGCACTGAGTCATTCCTAAAGGGGCCCTATGACTTGTGTCTTTGTTTTTTGGTATGACTGAGAAGCCTGAAAGATTCACTACCTACCCCTTCACAAGAAAATCATCTCAATTCCTGATTGAGAGCAAAATTTTTATTTCCTTTCTTTTTATTTCTTTTTTCTTTTTTTTCTTCTTTTTTTTTTTTTTTGGTGGTACTGGGGTTCTTAAAAACCCTTCTACCTCCAGGCTACACTCACAGACCTATTTTATACTTTTTATTTGGAAACAGGGTCTCTTAAGCCAGCAAGGCTGGCTTTGAACCTGCAAATCCTCCCGTCTCCGCCTCCTAAGCACGGGGATTACAAGTGTGTGCCACCATGCCCGGCTCTTTTTAGTTATAATACTTTTGGGTGAACAGCTTTCATCATATTGTTGAGCAAACAACATTTCTTCCCTTTCAAAAAGTATTAAAATGTAGAAACAGCTAGAGAGACATTCATCCCAATATTATTACACAGAGGGAATAGCATGCCAAGCCTAACCAGAGGGTTGTTGGTTAAGGTACGTTGCGTCTGTACGGTTTATTGCCATAGAATCATTTATTAGTGCTCTCTTCTAAATGTTTGCCTTCCCCCAAAATTCATGTGTTGAAATCCTAATCCCCAAAGTGTGGTGTTAGAGGGGAGGTTTTGGGGAAGTGGCTAAGTAATGAAGGTAGAGCCCTAATGAATGAGGTTAGTGGCCTTAGAGGAGAGACCTCAGAGCACCAACTGTTTTCACTGTGTGGTTGCCCAGCAAGGAGACACCATCTATGAACTCAGACCCTCACCAAGCATTGGACATGCTGACATTTTGATCTTGGACTTCCTAGACTCCATAAGTGTGAGAAATAAATTTCTGTTGTTTATTTATTATTATTGCAATGCAATATATGGCATTTTGTTATAGCAGCCTGAAGAGACTAAAATTATGTTTACATAATTAACTTTTTATGTAGTATAAATCCATAAAAAGTTCTGATAGCCAGGTGTGGTGGTACACGGTTATAATCCCCATGCTTGGGAGGCAGAGACAGGAGGATTGCGTAGGTTTGAAGCCAGCCTTGCTGGCTTAAGAGACCCTGTTTCAAAAAAAAAAAAATATATATATATATATATATATAATGTCTGGGAGTGTAGCCCGGAGGTAGAAGGGTTCCATCCCCAGTACCAACCAAAAAAAAAAAAGTTCCCATAAAAATATTTTCAAATATTTATACCAAGGTAGATGTGGTGGCACACATCTGTGATTCCGGTACTTGGGAAGTTGAGACAAGGGAGTCATAGTTTGAGGGCCAACCTCATCAACTTAGCAAGATCCTGTCTCAAAATAAAAATGAAAAGGTCTAGGGTTGTGGTTTGGTGGTAGACTGCCTCTGGGTTCAATCCCCAGTACAAAAAGAAAAAAGAAATACTGACCAATGAATATAGCCAGTCCTTGAGATGACATGCTTGAAGTGTCAGTGGCCTACATGAGTTGCAATTTCAAGATATATAAGGGGATAAAAAAAATTTCAGTCAACACCACAACCATCTCTTCATGATGTTCACTGTCCTCTACCCCTGCCTTACTACCCAGCAAATTCATTACATAGTCATTACTTTTTCTATGCCATTTACTTGTCTGCAGGTTTCTTTACATGTTTACTTCTTTACATATATGGGTTGTATCATTTTTCCCAACTCTTGGATGTATTTGCACAGGCAAGCATTGCTACATCAAATATGGCGAAAATGTCATTCTCTAGCATGTTTATGCCTGAAGTACTTAGGGTGTGTATAATTGCATTGCTTATATCTTACCACAGAAGATGTATGTTCTACTTAAATGTCCTTCTGGAGGATGCAAAGGGAGAATATATAGCTCAAAAGGCACTCCAGCGGGTCCCGCCTACAGAATAAGTACCCAGCAGACCAAGACTATACAGGATTAACTTCCTATAGGAGCTCAAATATGGCTTTTTTTCCTTTTTGTTTTTGTTGTTGTTGTTTGTTTTTATAGTGAGGTTAGTGAGGCCTCCTCTATAATGGGAGATAGTATGTGGACCTTACAATGATCAGTGATAGAATGTGGTCAAAAGGGGGAGTGACTAGATTCACAAAATACTACTCCATTCATCTGTAGAGGGAATTAAAGCAAGTGGGTCAGGGGAGCCAGACCTCCTGAATTCCAGAACTTGTATCTTTCTCCATGTTGAAGTTGGATGCTCTGAACCACCTAGGGGACTTAACTACCCAACACCATGCTATTGGCTTCAAAGAGTCAGAGAAACTGGTGTCTTATCTGAAAATTGATGATGTAGACAGAGAAAGATGTATCCATTTCCAGAGGCCAGGAAAAGCATGTTCTGTCCAGGGTAAGGTGGGGACCGTCCTCTACCACACCCTGAAGGTGTTTGGAAGTCTTCTGAGGGGAGAGTCAAGGATGTGGCATCAAGTCTTCAAGCTCAGCAACTACTTGAGATCCTGCCCCTGGCTGGGGAAAAGAGATCCTCCATTCTACCCATATACGTTCACACACTTGCTTATGCACACGGATTCAAACACTTGTGGTAATGGACATATATAAACATTCACACATACCCATGCACAGTCACACATACACACCTGTACACACATATAAACACATGTACACATATACAAACACATGCACATACATAGAAAACACCACTCATACACATGCTATCTGCACAACCTCTCATGCACTCTTCTACATGCTTGTGCACACACCAACTGGGCCCTGTGCAGGCTTTGTCCAAAGAACAATCTCTAGTCCCCGCTTCCTCTCAACACCTCTTCTCTGTTGACACTTTGGCCTTGGGATAAGCTCTTGGTGACCCTGACTCTCCTGGGCTCCGTCCACGAATGATTCCCATTCCTGCATTGTTCCCATTCCGCTCTAGGGTGAACGTCTTGAAATGAATGCTGAGAAGCAGGAAGGCTTCCGTTGGGAAGTGGGAGGGCAGGATGAAGGGGATGATCTCTTTAGTCTCTTATTTCAAAGACAACTGTGAAAAGCTAGCGATGCCTGGTACCTTGAAGGCAGAAAGTGAATTCTGCATCTACTTTAATATGGAGAGGGTCCAAGTAGCTTTTGTCCAGAAGAGCAGAGCAGGAATTGGCCTGCCACTGAGGTGCTAATTCTAATCTTGATTGACAAAGAAATGACAGGGTTCATCTTCCATGTTATTATTTTTTCTTTCTTAATTTTCTTTCATTTAATTTTACTGTTTTCATTGCCCAATAATACATGATTGTCCTATTATTCTAAAATTTAAAAAAATAGGTAAAGCTAAGATCCCTCTCCCCCCTTACTGCCCTTTCCTTGTTTAGTAGGCAGCGAATAGTCTTCCAGAATGTGGGCCGTTGGTGGACTTTTTTTTTCTTCTTTTAATATAAATGCTACCTACTACATAAAATGTCTTACAACTTGTCTTTTCCCCACATAATCATATGCCCTGAAGGGCTCTTTATTAAGTGGTTTTTGAACAAGACAAGTCACTGGCCTTCCAGACAGGGCCCTTGCCCCCGATCCTGCCAAGCGCCACGTGGTGCCTGGGGCTCTCACAGAAATCCCTGACTCTGAGCTCCTGCCTCTTCCCATCTCCCAGACACGGCCCTGGCTTTACAGTGTCTCTGGGGCTCCTGGCTGTCTGCTGTGACCACGTGAAGGAAGCAGAATAGTCTTACTGTAATTATTTGAGGTTCTGGGCAGTTTTCTGTGCATCAGATCCCGTAATACAAAACAGAAGGAAACCATTATGCCCCAAACCCAGCTATTTACTCTCCCACACAGCATTTTCTGGGAAGAGAGGCTGTGGTGATCTGGAGAGACAGCACCCAAGACCTGCAGAGTGTGCTCTGGGCACCCAGGCAGGGTGCACCCAGGGAAGACAGAAACCGGGAAGGTGCAGCGCCTTAGCCAGGGAGAGTCACCCAGTATTAAAACAACTCAGCACCTTCAGGTTTGAGGGTCTGTGGGGTTTTTTCTCTCGAATCCCGGTTCTATGACCTGCTGATTCTAGAAGGTCCAAACACCTTATCCTTCTCATCTGGGAAATGTATGTATAGTCTTCTCTTTTCTGCATAAATGGTACCAAACCCTAAATATACTGTTTTTTCTATGTATGCATATGTATAATAAAGTTTAACTTATTAGGCATAGTAAGAGATTAATAGCAATGGTTAATAGTATAATGGAACAATTATAACATTGTGCTAGCATAAAAGTGATTTAAAACATGAATTCTTTATTTCTGGAAATTTTCATTTAATATTTTTGGACCATGACTGACCCTGGGTAATTGAAACTGGGGAAAGCAAAACCTCAGATATGGGGAGACTAACATAATAATAATTACAGCTACTTTATGGGGTCACGAAGCTTAGGTGAAAGAATGCATAAAAAGTTCTTTATACAGTGCCTGGCATGAAATGAGTCCTTAAAAAGTGTTAACTATTGGTTGTGCTCCTTCCTCCTCTCCTTCTTTTAGAATTCTTCTGTCCGGATGAGCCCCCTTGTATCTGCCTTGTACCCTGTCTCTGTTCAGGCAAGCTCACACAGCTGGGAACCTGCCTGCCTGTCCCTAGGTGGTGGCCCCCTGGGATTTGCCCTCGCTCTTCTTTTCCTCCAACACCAAAGCTGGTTACTCCAGATCTTCCTCCCAGCCCCTCACCTAGTTGAAGCTTCATTCATGCATCCACCTTCAATACATACACATGTTAGCGAACCCTAAATGTTAGCGAACCCCAGGTTAGCAAACCCAAGCACTGGCACGGGCCAACAGGGGGTGGAGAGGTACCATCCCTGCTCTGAGGGAGCCCAGTCTATTTGTGGGTCAGAGACTGGAAAACTATCTATCATGATACAGGGTAAGAAATCCATGCTCTTGTGAGAGGGCAAGTCCTAGAGGCCTCAGGAGAGCATGCACACCTTGGCTTCTCTGCCTTCTAGACTTCTTCAACTCTGCCTTCCAAACCTCCAATCAATTTTATTTATTTATTTATTTATTTGTTTGTTTGTTTTTTGTGGTACTGGGGATAGAATCCCTCCAAGCTACATCCCCTGCCCTATGTTTTATTCTTTTGAAACAGGGTCTCGCTGAATTGCAAAGGGCCTTGCTAAGTAGCTGAGGCTGTCTGCAAACTGAGATCCTCCTGTCTCAGCCTCCCAAATGCTGGGATTATGAGTGTTCACCACCAAGCTTGGCTTCCTAATTGAATTGTTTAATATCCTCAGTTATATTTTTTAATTCCCTGTATTCGTTATTGTTCTCCAATTATTCTTTTTATATACTTTTATTGGTGCATTGCAGTTATATATCGTAATGATACAAACATACATGCACGCATCACTTGGTCTATTTCAACCCTCCCCTCTTCCTGAAAATGTTAGTGAGTTTGGTAGTGATCCCTTCATATATGGACATACCATTATTTGAACTGTTTTCTTCTTCAATCCTTCTCCCCACCTAAAGCCCCTTCCACTATTCTGAGAAAACATAGGACCCTTGAATTTCTAAAACTGGCTAATGATTTTTTTTTTCTTGTACTGAGTATTGAACCTAGGGGCATTCTACCTCTAATCTACACCTTGAGCCCTATTTTATATTTTATTTTTAAAACAGGGTCTTGCTAAGTTGCTGAGGCTGGCCTTGAACCTGTAATCTTCCGGTCTCAGCCTCCCAAGTACAGGGAATACAGGTGTGCACCATAGCATACAGCATACTAATAGTGATTCTTAAAAGGTGTATACGAATCAGCTAGGAGAGATTCTAACAACCTGAGCAGGAAACCTGGTTGTGACTCTTGGAGGTTCTCGGGGTCAGGCTCTCTGTAAGCTCCACACGACAAATGGTCAGGCTGGTAAATGCAGCCATCCATTCTCTCCCTTGTTGTGTCACTATTATTGCTGTCCTTGTGTTTCAAGTTATGACTTGGGGTGTTGAGGGGCATGACCTGTACTTCCAGGGCTCACGGACTGGCTCAGGAGCAATGACATGCTTACGCTATAACTCTACACCTATCAGTGTGAATATTGCTCAGGAAATGGTGGAGAAAGCACAAGGCAGAGTTTTTGGAGGGGGGCACAGCAGAAGAGGTAATAATACTGCTGCATCTTAAAGGATAGGCAGTAATTCACCAGACAGTGAAGGGCAAGGCAAGAGGCAAAGGAGGAATGACATTCTTGGCAGAGAGAAGGGAGCGTGTTCAACAAAAGAGATGCCGAGCAGCTTGAATGAGACCTGGAAAATCTCTAGGCCTGGGATTCAGTGTTCACTGAGCATGGGAGTTGGGGACGAGTTTGGCAGGAGATGCGGCACAAGATTGCACAGCCGCCCCCCCCCCCCCCCGTCATGTTAAGGATTAGGACGTTGTCTTCGTGGTCCCTAAACACTTTATATCGCCCTTTGAGGAAATGTGGTGGGAATTATGGGTTGTCACATCCCAAAGTTGCACATGAATATGGAGTTTCAGGGCCTAAAGAATCTGAAGTCTATTCCTGTCTCCTTCTTTTGGGCAGAGATACTCCTGGAAGTTTTCAAGCAGGAACGCCATGTTCAGATGTAGGGCTGGGTTCGAGTTCTTCCCCTCCAGCTGCCAGTGGCCGTAGAGTCACCTCTGGTGTAGCATCACAAGGCTGCAGTCCACCTCCGGTTCCTGCTGTGGTTATGGAGGATGCTCTGGGAAGCTTTGACTTGTCCTCCGTTCAGCAGTCTCCCCTCACTGATCCGGTTACCACCTCATTCCCAGGGGAATCCTCCACCCTGGGGCTTTGGGGAGGGGAGCCCATGGATAAATGCCACAGACTCCTGTTCTGTAGACCACCGCTTTTCAAATTACTATTTCCCAGAATTTTCAAATTGCAAGACCCTGTTTCAAAATATATATATATATTTTTTTAAAAGGGCTGAGGGTATAGCTTGGAGGTAGACTGCTCCTAAATCCCCAGTAACACACAATTTAAAATGAATATAAAACTAGGGTTAAAATCAAAGAAAATTTTGAACCAAGACCCCTACAGTTTCTACAACTGGGTATAAGATTTTAGGAGGAAATAGGGGGAGGGAACTGGGAAGAGCTAAATGAGTGATGTGTGCATGTATGCCTCTACCATCTTGTACTCCATTAAAATGTATAACTACAATGCACCAGTAAAAAATTTAAATCACTTTTCATTGACCAAATATAAATCTATGTGTCATGTTCCATTATAATACTACAAAATCGAGATATTCAGAGTATGTGATATGGTCTTGGCTTATGTAAAGAAGGTAAATGATACTGACTCCAGTTTTGATCATGTGTATGCTTCCCTGGTCCCAGGGTTAGAAGCCGTTAAACACTCCTCAGGACTAGGAGACCAAAGCTTTCCAAGTGAACTCAGATGTTTGTTTCTGAAGTGGTTAACTAACAAGAAAATGAAGAGAATCTGATGGCACGACCTTGACTGCTCTTTCAACCTATGGTTTCAAAATCTGCTGGCTTGCTTAAATGCAAACAAAGGAGAAGCTTGGGACATGGGGAAAACAAGAGAGTGTTACCAGATGACTTAAATTACTGAAAAGAAACTGAGTCGTCTTTCTGTGGTTTCTTGGCTCTGTGGTGAGAGGCAAAACCACTTTTTGTGGTCTCGGAGCATGGTGAGCAGTGTGTTAAGGTGAGGAGTCTCTTTGGGAAGAAGAGAAGTGGAGAAGCGGGTAGGAAGGGCCAGAAAGAGAAAACCACAAATGGGAAGCCTAGAGAAAAAAATTAAATGTTAGTTCCCTTCCCTTCAAAGTGTGTGTGTGTGTGTGTGTGTGTGTGTGTGTGTGTGTGTGTGTGTGTGTGTTGGTGGTGTGTTTGGTGTTGTTTTGTATTATTTTACCAGGATTTCCCATAGAACTTTGTAGAATAACCTAGTGGGAAGATCTTTGGCACTGGAGAGAGAAGCTGTCTAAACATTCTCTGGGCAGTGTCTTGTAGGGACTCGGCTTCTTCTACAGCTCTTGAACACAGTGCAATCACCAGGCAGTATTGAGAAAGAATGTCACATGGGTCCCATTCTAGAGATTCTGATTTAAACTCAGGTGTGACCTAGACATTAGGATTTTGAGGGTCTTCCCAAACACTAGTTCTAAAGTACAGCCAAGGAGGAGAACCACTGTTTTTTCCCTCACTACAGTCATACTTTAATGTGCACATGAATCATCAGGAATTTCATTAAGGTTCAGATTAAATTCAGTAGATCTGGACAAGGGCCCAAGAATCTACATTTCTAACAAGCTACCAGGGTATGCAGACGCTGCTGGTCTGAGAGGACCTTACTTTGAAAAACAAAGAACTAGAGATCTCTGAGGTGATTTTGAGCTCCTAACACTATGATCCTATCAAGTTGCTGGTCCATGCCTTTCAATATCATTCTATTAGCATTCAGACAGTTCTGAGCATTTTGGTATGAGTAGATGCTGGGCCACTATGCAGCCATGAAAAGTTAGGCTAATGAAGACACAGCAATAATGGGGGGGATGTCTATATCATGATGAAATAATAAATGCCAGCAAAATTGTATGTGGTCACAAATATTTCACAAAATGCACAGGAAAAACAGGGAATAATTATATCATATGTTAATAGCAATCTTGATGGTAGTATTTTCCTTCTATTCATCTTCATAGTTTCCAAGTATTCCAAAATGAAAACCAGTCACTTTTATAACAAACACAGTAGTTTCCAAAAATACCCCCAAACTGCAAGTTGAAATAGTATTATGCATACTTTTATACATCTAATTTTATGTTTATATCCACCCTTATTTTATATTAAGAACAAATAAAGCTATGTAAATCTCTCTATTTAGCAGATAAGAAGACTCTAGATGAGACAGGTATTTTAATTACATAGATAATACTTCATAGAGCTGAGGATAAAACTACCCTCACTATCATAATGTGGTTCTTTCCACTAAAAAATTTGATCTCCCTATATCTATATCTATATAGGGATATATATATATATATATATATATATATATATATATATGTGTGTGTGTGTGTGTGTGTGTGTGTGTATGTATGTATATATATATGTGTGTGTGTATATATATATATATATATATATATATATATATATATATCTTTGCTTATGTCGAATAACTCAGAGGGTGCTTCAGTTTCTAAGTAGCCATGTGAGACAAGGGAGCGATGGCTAGGCCAAGCCCTGAATCTTAATGCTATCGTGCCAGGTAACGAGCTACATGACCCTGAGCAGATTATTTAAATTCACTGAGGCCTTATTTTTCACTACCATAAGATGGGTATTAGTAGAAATGTCTACTTCAAAGGTCATTATGAGGTTGAAAGGAGATAGCAGGAACTCACTGAGTGATGACTCCTCTGCAGGTCTTGATTTGCTCATCAAGAATCCAGACGGTATGACAGGGAAACCCCTAAGACCTCTAAGGACCTCAGATGCCAACTTGCAAGTTTAGAGATCTGTACTTTGGGAAGATCTAAAGAGACGAGGCTACTTGGAATTTCTCTGGTTATCAAAGAGCTCCTCCCAGTTCTTAGCACTATACGAGGCAGCAAGGACAGAAAGTCATGTCAACTAAATTCAACACAATGTTGTATGGGCCATCATGGGGAGATGTGGAAAGTGCTGTTGAGAGTCCACAAGTGACTGTAGTAGAGATGGAGATCAACTGGGTAGAGAGAAGGGCAGGTGCAAAACCTCAGAGGTGTGTAAGAAGACTAGGTGTGGGGTGGCTGGAGCACATCTTGGTTGGGGGGAGGGTGGAAATACAGAACCAGGAGTGAGGCATTTTATGGGGGAATATTTTAACTACAATGAGGGGTTTAATTTTCGGACCAGTGAGTAATAGTATCAGATTAGTGACTTGAATTTAACTCTAGGGCTGGGGTATAGCTCAGTAGTAAAGGGTGTGTGCTTCACATGCACAAGGCCCCACGTTTGATCCCAGTTTCACCTACAAACAAAATACAATAATAATAACTCTAACAGTGCAAGGAAGCTGATTGAAGGAAAAGAGATGAGGTGGGAGGTTGTGACAATAATCAAAGCAGTGGTGTCAACGAAACCCAAAAGGGTGTATTAGAGACTGATAGGTCTCAATGACTGCTTGCAGGTGTGGGTGTGGGCAGAGAATGAAGAGCGCAGGAATTCACAGGTGGCTGTGACCCAGATAGAAAAGGCAAAGGAGCAGGAGCAGAGTGAGAGGTGCCACCAGGTTCAGGTTTAAGGTGGAGAAGTCCGGAGACAGACTAAGCAGATTGGGGTGTATGTGTTCCTCTGGACCTGGAGGGAGAGAGAAGACAAAACCTGTGTGCGAGGGAGCGAGTGATGGATTGGTCAACCTGAATTTCCAAAATACCTGTCACGTTAGAAGCTTCCAAATGTGGTCCATGGACAGCCTTGCCTGCATCACAGCCCCCTGGTCCTGAGCTCCATTAGAGGCCCACAGAGACAGTCTCTGCAAGCTGAGGTGTGAGCATGTCCATCTGAACAAGATGCTCTTGGTCTAAGAAAAATCACCCTTTGAACTCTCTAAAGCACATGATGTACTTAAACATATCAAAGTCAATCACTAAGCCAAGCATGGGAAGGAGGGATGGGGAGGGAATAGGGTGGGGAATGGGTAAGGGCTAATTGGGTGATGTATGCATGTATGTCTCCACAAATCTTTTATCCCATTAACATGTATGACTGAAATGCACCAATAAAAAATTTTTAATGAAAAAAAAGAGAAACTGAAAAGATATAGACCCAGTACCATTTGGTGGAAATGTTTGTGAGCTACATGTATAATTTTAGTATTTTAGTAGCTATATATTTTTTGTGGTACTGGAGATTGAACCTGGGGGCATTCTACCTCTAAACTATACCCTTAGCCCCTATTCTACTTTTTTAAATTTATTTTGAATCAAAGTCTTGCTAAGTTCATGTGTACCCTAGCCTTGAACCTGTAATCCTCCTGTCTCAGCCTCCCAAAAACTGGGGATTACAGGCACATACAACTGCATCCAATCTAATAGCCATGTTTTTAAAAGTAACACACAGGGAAAGTAATTTAACAATAGTTTCTAGCCCAGTATATACAAAATATAATTTCATGACTAATCAATAGAATATTTATTAATGAGATATTTTGATTTTGCCTTCTTTTTATTACTCTTAGGTCTTCAATATCAAGTGTGAATTTTAGTTTTGATTCACAGCATCCCTCTGGGCCATGGTAGACCCAGTGCTGAGGAGCCACGTGTGGCAGTGACTGCTGTGTTGAGAGAGTGTGGCTTAGATGCTGCCCACCCTCCTCCCCTGAAAAGGCTCCTCCAATCATGGGGCTTCTCACAGCTCAGGGAGCATATCTGTACTTGGTCACCAACTTTGGCTTGTGTTTCTAGTTTTCCTTATCCCAATTCTGGAAATAAATTATTTTCTTTGATGTTGTAAGGCTTAACTTTAAATATTTTACTCATGTAGCATATAAAGTAATGTGTGCTGCAGAATAAGAATACATTCTTGATTCAAAAGAACAGATTAAACAAATCTTTTTGTTTTGTAACTTGACAGTGAGCTGTGTACTCCAAATGAGGGATTTTTACATTTTCCAGGCATACCGTTGGTTGCAGACTTGGTTTATTAACTCTGTAGGTATTGTTTTCAGGCCAAACAGAAACAAAGAGTCCTAGTGACATTTTGGGGGTGGGTTCTTTTAAATAGAATTTTTAACTCAGTGAGTCTTTACATTGGCTTGAGTGGCTTCCTTTCTCCATGCATTGGTTGTGTACATATTTCAGAGAAATGTCCGGAGGAACGACTTCCATCCTCAACTCTTGTGTGGGTCCTTAAAAACAGCACCCTAGCTGGGCATGGTGGCGTACGCTTGTAATCCCCGCGCTTGAGAGGCAGAGACAGGAGGATCAAGCAGGTTCGAAGCCAGTCTTGCTGGCTTAAGAGACCCTGTTTCCAAATAAAACCTATAAAATAGGTCTGGGAGTATAGCCCGGGGTTAGACGGGCTTCCAGGAACCCCAGTACCACCAAAAAATAAATAAATAAAGATAAAAAATAAAAATAAAAACAGCACCCTTATAAATAGTACCATTTCCTAGCAGGGCACAATGGTGAATGCCAGTAATCTCCAGGCTGAGCCAGGAGAATCACAGGTTTGAGGCTAGCCTCAGCAACTTAGTGAGAAACTCAACAATTTAACAAGACCCTGTTTCAAAGAACAAATTAAAAAGGGCTGGGGTGTAGTTTGAAGGTAGAATGCCCCTGGCTTCAATTCCCAGTGCCAAAAACCCAAAAAGAAAAAAACAAGGAGAAAGAAAATAAAAAGAATACTGTTTTCTGAGTCTCCAGAAGAATTATTTTTAGAGGCAGAACTATGTTGTATTTGAAAGAGTGACCCTTCCTATAATTGAACTGTTGAGATGACTTGGTTGTGGTCTCACCTAATTATAGACCTGCGACAAGGGTCTAGAAACTCTCAGCATGTTTCCAAGGCCTCTAAATCAAGAGTGAGCAGTTAATTGCTCACAGGTGTTTTTTTTCCTGTGTGTGTGTGTGTGTGTGTGTGTGTGTGTGTGTGTGTGTGTGTGTGTACGTGCGCTTAGGAATACACACAGTCTTTGAGTCTTACAAAACTTGGCAGAAAGAAAGGCCATAAGGCTGAGTGTTTTTTAGATTTGCTCGGCTAATTAATCAGGCAGGATAAGGATTTGACTGCTCCGCTGAGGGAGCTAAGCATTTGGAGTATAGCTGAGGAGTAACTTACACTTTTGAAGGAGAGTTTAAGAAGAAAACAGGAAAGGTTTAGAAGTTGCTACCACTGAGAGACCAGTGTCATTGCTCAGCCTGTTCTGACCTGGGCAGATCTGAGAAATGGTGCTGGATGCTAAAATAAAGCTGAGTATGTCCGAATATGACTTTAATTTCTACAAGTGTAGGTAAAGTACAAGCTATTCTTGGTTGTTGTTTCTTCTTACTATTAAGAATCCTCATTGGGGTAATGACCTCGGAAAGTGTGGAAATGCTGATGAAAGGAATCCTGCATTAAATTTACTTAGAAATCCACCTCGAGCAAGTAAATATGACGGTATTCTGTGGCATAATATAAAATCCCAAAGATGCCGGGCATGGTGGCTGCACGCTTGTAATCCCTGCGCTTGGGAGGCGGAGACAGGAGGATAATGCAAGTTCGAAGCCAGCCGCGCTGGCTTACGAGACCCTATTTCCAAATAAAAGTATAAAATAGGTCTGGGAGTGTAGCGTGAAGGTAGAAGGGCTTCCAGGAACCCCAGTACCACCACCAAAAAATAAAATAAAATAAAATAAAATAAAATAAACAAATAAAATAAAATCCCAAAGAATATTCTGATAATTGTCCCAGGTAATCTCCACAGCACTTATCCATGGGTCTGCAGAAATGAAATGCATATATAGCCAGGTGGCCCATCATTCTGCCCAAGAATCGAGGTTGAAAGTCATTTTGCAGTTCAGTTAAACAAGCATAAATTGAAGGCCTACAATGAACTGGGTGCTAATGTTAACAGAAATGAAAATAGCCTGGCTCCACTTCTGCTCTCAAAGAGCTGGCTTTGGAGAGGAGAGGAAGGAAAAACTCAGTAGAAAATCCCAGTTGAAAGTACCACCAGCCATAGAAGAGTCTTGATGCAGCCAGTGAATTATGGAAACATTTCACAGAGGGTGTAGCATCTGAACCGGATTATGAAAGACTAGGGAGGGTTACTCTAGATATGATAGTATTCCAAGGAGAAGATTATCAGAATACAACGGAGTGAGTGGGGAGTGGATAGAGGTGAGACTTAGAGACACGAAGGGGGTGGTGACAAGCCCCTGGGGAGACTTAAGCCTGCTGAAAGGAAAAATCCAGCAGAGAGGGAGGAACTAGAGACATGGAAAATATGGGCCAAAAGGACATCGTTGGAAATTGGTCTTAAGTAAAAAGAGGGCTGCGTCCACCTTCAAGGCTGGAGGGAAGGGCAGCAGGGTGAGGATGGGTGGAGAGGAGCCCCTGTGGGTGGGAAGTCGAGACGTCTGTGCTTTATGGCCCCACATTTTCTGATGGAGTAGATGGTGACGTTGTTTGCTTTACACAATGGCTTCTCTGTGTGTGTTTGCTTGGTACTGGGGATTGAACCCATGGGCATTCTACCTCCGAGCTCCACATTTATTCTTTATTTTGAAATAGGATCTCCCTAAGTTGCTAAGGGTTCTCCCTAAGTTTCTGAGGCTGGCCTTAAACCCATGATCCTCCTGCCTCAGCTTCCCAGGGACTGGAATTACAGGCAGATACCACCAACATTCATGCTTGGTTCCACTGCTGATAAACTCAGTTTAATCATTTTGAGACACAGCGTAGGAATTGGGATGTTTTAAATGTCCTGGGGTGATTTTATTGAGCCACCTCAGTTGAGAACCTCTACCTTGAAGAAAGCAGTGAAGTTTGGGAACAGCTGCTGGGGGGAGTGAGAAAAAGAGCTAAGGACAAGTGAGGACTGTGCGGCGTCTCAAAGACCAGGGGAGTCTTGAGCCCATCGTGTGTGAGAGCCCCAGCTGGCAAGGGCTGATTGCTTTTCTCCCCAGCAGCAGTGTTATACTCGTGAAGGATGCTGGTTGCAGGGCTGGCTTCAAAGTGGGCTTTGGCATGCACTGGGCTGATGGTGGTGAAGAGCACAGGCTTGAGGAAACTGAGGCATGAGAGGCCTCGGGTCGTTTCTATGCAGTATGGGCTGGACTTAAAAGTGCGGCAGAAAGTAGGCCACCCCAGTTCCACTATAATACCATATTTCTGCTAGGGTAGTTCTAATAAACAGGAATAGAAGCCCCAAATCAAACAAGTAAACAAACCACTAGGAGAAGCAAAGGAACCAGATGCTCCACTACATGTATAATTAGTTGCTGAGTAACCTAGGGGTGACGGTGCCGGCCTAAGATAAATACTCATGGCATTACAACGTGAAGAGCTGCATTTCATTTCCAGTCCTTTGTGCAAATCACTTTACACACTCATGAAGCAGAATGCCAGGACATTTTCTATGGGCCTGGCTTTCCCCTGGTCACAGGAGGCTCTTCCTCAGTCATTAGGAGTGCCATGCAGGACCCCCCTTGTTCTCGGAGGGGAGAGGAAGCATAGTCCACTCTCAGGAAGTGACCTACTATTGAATTGTTTTGCACTGACACAGTGAGTAATTGTCCTGGCGGAATTCCTTGCTTTCCACACACATTTTGACCTACCTTTGGAAAGTGGCTTGGTCAGAGATTTTACTACTGAACAGCAGGTAGATGGGGCATAGAAGACAAGGGAAAGAGGAAGGCAGGAAGAACAGTGGTGGGAGATGTAGGGAGAAGAGGGGGAAGGATACTGAAGAGGAGCCTGAAGTCCTCCGGCTTCGGCACTGCTCAGCCTGGGAAAGCTTTTGAGTAAATCTCAATGTGTTATAGCTGCATTTAAGTGAGATAGCCAACGAGGGTGTATATTTATAATACCACATACATTTAATATAGATGTTTGAGACTTGGGCAAGCTGTCTAGCCTCTTTGTGCCTACAATTTCCTTATCTGTAAAAAAATGGTAATTATAACTTTACCTACTTCATAGGGATGTTGAAGGGATTGAGTTGATATAATTGGAATGATCCTGGCACATAATAAGAGAGTTAAATAATAGAGAGGACTTTGCATGTTCCCAACACAAAGAAATTATATTTCTGGGGTGAGAGTTATGTCATTTGGCCTGATCTGACCATTACATATTGTATACTTGCTTTGAAATACCACACTGTAACCCACAAATATGTATAGTTACTATAGATCAATCACAAATATATTAATAAAAAAGAGCAATACATGTTGATCATTATTATTATTTTTCTATTAGACAGCTCTGAATTTGAGGACCTTAAACCACCTTTTCTAGTTTATTTCTTCTTCTTAAAACCTATTTTACTACTTTTTAAAATGTATAACTGATTGTTTTTATTTTTATTATTGTTTTTTAATTTTTAATTATTATTTTTATAAGTGGAACACATTAAAAGTGCTGTACATTTAGATTGTGCTTCATGCCCTTCCCCCTCCATTTCCCTTCCCCGCTCCCAATAGAGAGTGTCCAGGTTAACCATGTTGTATTTATGCTGTTACACATATTCGTATGTAGCTCCTCCATTGAACAACCTCAGCTTTCTTTATGCCAACAATGAATCCACAACGAAAGAAATAAAGAAAACTATTCCATTTACTATAACCTCTAAACCAATGAAATACCTAGGAATAAACCTAACCAAAGATGTAAAAGACCTTTACAGAGAAAACTACAAAACATTAAAGAAAGAAATTGAAGAAGACCTTGGAGATGGAAAGGTCTCCCGTGCTCATGGATAGGCAGAGTTAATGTCATCAAAATGGCCATTCTGCCAAAAGTGATCTATAGATTCAATGCAATCCCCATTAGAGTACCAGTGACATTTCTCATAGACCTGGAAAAATTAGTTATGAGTTTTGTATGGAGAAGGAAAAGACCCAGAATAGCCAAAGCAATTCTCAGAAACAAGAACAAGGCAGGAGACATCACAATCCCAGACTTCAAAGTCAATTGATCTTTGACAAAGGGGCCAAACTCATACACTGGAGAAAAGACAGCCTATTTTACTATTTATAAAGGGAGAGGGAATATGATCACTGATCAATATGTAGATTAAGGATATTAAGACAGCCATGTATTTTAAACTAAAATAAAAAAATGCAGTATACAAATGGATGATAGTGAGGATCCATTTACTCACAAGAACTTTTTTTTTTTTTTTTTCGGTACTGGGGATGGAAGCCAGGGGCATTCTACCCTTGAGCTACAGCCCCAGCCCTATTTCTCATTCTTTATTTTTAAACAGGGTCTCACTGAGCTGTGAAGGGCCTCACTAAGTAGCTGATGCTGGCCGCAAAGCGTGATCCTCTAGTCTCCACCTCCTGAATACTGGGATTACAAGCCTGTGCCACCATGCCCGGCCCTATTTTTGTTTTTAATTCTTTATTTTGAAACAGTCTCACTGAGTTGCACCAGGCCTCACTAAGTAGCTGAGGCTGTCCTTGAACCACATCCTCCTGAATAGCCGGCATTATAGGCATGTGCCACAGTGCTGGGCTCTATTTACTTATTTAAAAGGTCAGTCTGATTGTTGTGAGCAGAATAGATTTGAGAGAGCAAGTGTGGACAGAGGCTACTGGTATATAGTCCAGCAGAAAAAAATGATGGTGGCTTGAGAAGACTGGAATACATGGATATGGGAAGGAAAATAGGTAGAGACAAAATATATTTTGGAAATGAAATTGACAGGACACGGTGCTAGGTTGAATAAGAAGGGCGAGTGTTGAGAGGTATCAAGAATGACGCCTAGTTTTCTAGTCTGTGTTGGGTGGACAGTACAGTCACTTACTGAAATGAGGAAGTCTATAGGAAGAACAGGTTTTGTTGGAAGATGATTACATGTTATTTGCTTTCAAAATCACTTAATTAAATGGAAATTATTTAATCCATTGCATTCAGTAAATTATCATAATACAATTACAAATATACTTTTATGAAGATTCAGCTGCTATGAAATATATACATGTATATATGTATGTGTATGCATATATACAGGTATGTATTTGTAATATTAAGAAAGTCCAGATAATCCTGAGGATCCTTAGGCCTAAAGAATTTCAAACAATTGATTATGAAACAAACAAACAAAAAAACATGATGAGTAATCAGGGGCTTCCATATTCTGTTGACTGCTATGTTGGTATCATTTAAACATGCAGTTCTGTATACAACAGAAATGTCTCATGACAGAATTTCATACTAAAACTTCCCAGTCTTAATTCTGTATAATGCACAATCTTTTAATTTATATTAAAACATGAATTTATGTCTTTACAGAAGCTGAGCGATATGAAGGAACATTTATTTTTACTAGATGTACAGGAGGCTGGAGTTGAACCAGTGAACAATTCACACGATACCCTTCACACAGTCATTTACTGTAGATGGCTGTTTATTCAATCATGTAGTTGGGCTTTGAAGTATAAAGAATAATAAGGAAGAGGAAGAGGGGGAAAAAAAGGAGGGGAAAAGGAAAAGGAGCAAGGGAGGGAAGCAGAAGAGAAGAGAAAGATAAAAGAAGGAATCCTGGATTTCCCTCTAATAAATCTGAGACCAATACATAAAGAAAAAATACCATTTGGAAGGGCTGTCATAAACATGACAAGAAAGATTTCTTCCCTAATACCCCATAAAATAAACCTCCCTACCGTCACTACCTCACAGAACCATCCCTCACTGCTTTTAAAAAATGCCAGAGACATTGGAGGTCATCCAAACCTGATTTCCACTTAGCTTGGTCTGTGGAGACTGCTGAGGACTCGAAGACGATCCCCCCATTCACATCATAAAGGTTTATAGCTATTGGGCAGTTTATGACCGGAACCTAAGACACAGATCAACCCAGATGTTTGGGGAGCTTCCTGTTCCTAGCAGCTGGCCCACTGTATCTATCAAAATTATGTCAGCTACTTTCTATACTTCTTAGAATGCCTGAAATAGCCCAACAGCTGGATTCCGTGCGCGTTCTTTAGAGTCTAATGCTATTCCATAGGAAAAAAAAGTTGGAAAGTGAAAAGAAAGATGAACTTGAGAGTAATCCACAAGGGCTTCCTTAAGTCGGTGGCTGTATTCAAGTGTCTTAGAATACAGGTGTATCCCTTGTCGTTCATAATGTCACCTCCACCCCTTTCACCTTCAGAGGGGGCCAGCAAAGATCTGTGTGATAAGACAGGTTATTCACCTTTGTGAGGCCCAGGTCCCTCCTTTGTAACAGGAAGCAGCTGAACTAAATGGTGTACCTGAGACTCCTCCCAGCTCTGTCCTTCTGCAGCTTTGATCACCTCCTTGGAAAGGCAGTGTTCAGACACCATGGGAATTGGCTTAACTCGCTCCGTGGAGGTCATCCAAACCTGATTTCCACTTAGCTTGGTCTGTGGATTCGACTTTTAAATTGGCCTGGGAACCTTGCCTCTAAAATTTACAACTGGATGAAATAAATCCATCAGGGACAGCTAATTAGCACAAGAGTAGCTGCCAGAAGTAACTTATGAAGGAAGTCCTCTAAGGATAAGAGAAAATGATTCTCCCAGACCACAAAAAAAAGTTCCACTGATTTGGCACAGGGTCCGGGACTGGGTGCCAGGATAGAAGTGTGATGACCGGGTCCTTTTCCCTGAGAAAGGTGTGTGATTTCAAAGTGGAAATAGATAACAGTCCCCTGGGCCCTTCTATTTAGAACAAAGTGAGGCTACACCAGGCAGACATTTGCGTCCTTACCTGGGCACCTTAAGGCAGGCTGTCCAGAACCAGCAGCCCACAGCCATCATTTCTGTCTCCCTGTGTTGCACTCCCAGGGAAGACTTGCCCACTCAGCCAGCCTCTCTGCATGGATTTCTTTGGTGTGCTGGGCAGTGGTAGTCGTGCCCTATAGAACCTGACAAGACAAGGTGATGCACAGACCTGGCTCTCTGCTGCTCCATGGGCCTCAGCTGTTTACCAAGGGGTACAGAGCAGGAGAGGCCACGGTGCTAGGGGCCCAGATCCCCAAGCCACGTTGCAGGCATGTTGCTGGATGCGAGCTGGCACCAGCCTTAGAGAGCTGCGCAGTGCACTCACACTTGTCTGTGAGGTCCTACACTCCCAGAGGCAGTTCCTAAGTAGGAACTAGTAAACTCAGAGAGCAGAAGCATGCGGGCCGGCCAGCCTGCCTGAGTTTGCGACAGTCAGCTTTGCTTGCTGCAATGGGGCTTTCACAGCACCACATTCCAGGCTAAAGTATAATTACTTTAAATGCAGAGTGGCATTTAGCCACACCGCTGTTTATGTGCCCAAAGCAGCACTAAGAGGAAACTGCCTTTTAAGCCTTAACTATTTGATGTCACCTTTACACTGCATGTGACTTTGGCAGGTGATTTGTGCTTGACGGCAGCTGGCTGACTGCACGGCTGAGAGTGGTGGACTTGGACTCTGTAGTCTTCCCAGGAAGGAGGAAGCGGCTCCAAATGTCACCTCCCCAGCCCTGCCTGCCTTTCTCTAGTAGTAATGAGCTGACAGTGTGACCCACCTAGGCCAAGTTATTGCCCCGATGAGCTTCTTAGCTCTACTAGCACATTTACAGGGCAGGTTTGATCCAAGAACAGGCACCTGGGTGAGCTTTTAGCAAGACCTGAATGTCCTGCTTCTCCACCCTGTCGATTGTTCCGGAAGATGGGGAGGAGCTTCATGCAAATGTAACAGAGAGTTAACTCTACTACTCTACTATCTCAGATGGTACTCCTTACAGATTCTTGGATCTCTAATTAAAGAAGCTATATACACCAATAACCTTTTTTTTTTTTTTAACCACTGAGCTAAATTGCCAAATCCTCAGCCCCCAATGACTGACTGCTATTTTAACCATTTTTTTTTTCTTTTTTTGGTACTGGGGATTAAACAAAGTGGAATTCTACCCCTGAGCTACATACACTCCCTAGCCCTTCTTACTTTTTATTATGAAACAGGATCTAAGTTGCTCAGGGTCTCTCAAATTTCTAAGGCTGGCCTCAAACCAGTGATACCCCAGTCTCGGCCACTCAAGTTCTGAGATTACAAGTGTATGCCACCATGCCTGACTTTTTAAACATTTTAAACTTATATAATACCAAAACAATGTCTAAAAGAAGCAAAACACAACAGAGCCCTCCTTGCAACTTATTGTAAGTAGGTCAATGTGATTCCCCCACTTTAAGGTTGGGAACAGACTCTGCCAGGCACAGCTGGGGCAGAAAGCCAGCAAAGGTGCTGAAGTTAGAACTGAGAGCCTCTCATCTGAGCCCAGCTTGTGTGGTCACAGAGGGGACCAACATAAATAGTGTGGCCATATCATTTCTCATGCACACCAGAACTGTTTTTGAGATTGCAAAGGGAATTATTAACAGAAACCAAGAATAACAGGCATAAGCTGGGACTGTTCTAGCAAAGCAGGACTTTTATCCAAGCCACACTCCTACAGCCTTCTCCAGTGGTACCACATCTGGGTGAACCCTGAAGCAGATGAAGCCTCATTGCATGGGTCCCTGTAGGTGCTGGGAGTGGCAGGCATTCCTGGTTGTAGGTACAGAATGAATAGGATCAGGAAGTGCTCGTATATAGGTATTTCTGATACCTCAGCTAAAGAAAGCTTTGCTGAAGTCCCAAATCTCCAAGACTCCAATAACCTGTTGCCATTTGTCTCCTTGTTCTAAATAAGCATTCATTTTGCACTTACTTTTATGTACATATTTTAAAATTTTTTAAAAAGTCCCTCTGCCACCCGGACTGTGTAAGTTTCAGCCTTCACACCTTGTGGAAGGCACCTGTTTAGATAGGGCGGCCTAGAGAGAGAAGTAGAAATCATTGTCAACCCGATAGGGTGCAAATCAGGCACTCTCTTGTGCCACCACATTTGTACAAATTAAGTAAGGATAAAAGCATCACTAAAAGCTATTCTAAATAAGAAAACCACTCTCCAAGCAAAAGCAGAGGGTAACAGATTAAAGAAAAGGGTAACCATAAGCCTGACATTCCTACTTCTCAGTTATAGGAAAGAATATGGAAAAACCACTTCACTGAGTGTTTGTGAGCTTCCTGCCTTTATAGAGTCTGCTTTTGGAATTATTTCCTGCCCTGGAGTTTCCTCCAAGACTGTCCCTAACCAAGCCTCAACATACTCATCTGGGCAAGCTGAACTGAGGTTCCAGAGAATGTACTCTTATTCAGAGGATTCCCAGGGCTCAGCCCAAACCAAGCTTTGGGAGCCCTTCACTTGAATCCTTTCTCTGCACTATTTTGTGGCAGTATAATTTGTCATTGTAGGATCGTTGGGTTTTTTTTAATGTACAATGAAAATAAATAATACCTGCTCCTCAAAAATAAAAAATAGGAGATCAAATTTTCAAGTCAACTTGTCTGTGCCTTAGGTGTGTGGCGTGCAAGAAAGGAATAGCTGGTGGTTAAGGCAAACACAGTGCAGATCTCCTTGGTGGCACTCCTGGTGACATTTAAAGAGTGAAATGAGATTCCCACCCGCCAGAACCTCTGCCCCATGCGAGTTGCAATTTTGAACCAGCCTGCCACCATTTTCCCGACTGCCAGTAAGAAACAGCTCTTTTTTTTTATTAATTTATTTTTAAATTGGTGCATTGTAGTCATATATCAATCACATTGGAGTACAAGACTTGAGAGGATATACAAGCACACATCATCCAATTAGCCCTCCTCCAGCCCCCATCCCATTCCCTCCCCCTCCCTCCATCCCACACTTCTTTGGTGATTTACTTTGATACATTTGTTTATGTACCTCCTGCATTTTAAAGAGGCTCCGTCCTCCAGTATTACATACCCTCTGATTGGTCACATTAGTTGCTTCACTATAGGGCCCTTTCTATAGCTCAACCTCTTCCTGTTGCCCTTTTCCTCCTAGTTATTGCTGATTAAGAGAAGCGTATGATTTATATTTTCTGCGATATTTCTCTGTGCATGCTGCGTTGCAAGTACCAATCCCACTCTTGATGGTCCCAGTAGTGGCCTGGCTACTCAGTGGACTGATCCAGGTCTCGCTGGCTCAAGCAGCGGCCTTGCCTCATGAGAGGCCCCAGTTCTGGTCTCGCTGGCCCCTGAACCGGTCTAACCCCTAAGCTGGCTTTGGTCCCAGCCTTGGAGGCCGCAGGAGTGAACTTGCCTCACGCCAGGCTCCGATGCTGGCCATTGGCCCCTGCACCGGTCTAACCCCTCAGCAGGATTCCAATCCCGGCCTCGGAGGCCACAGCACCGGCCTAGCCTCATGGCAGGCTCCAATGCCGGCCTCATTGGCCCCAGCACCAGCCTAACCCCTCGGCAGGCTCCGATCCCGGCCTCGGAGACCCCAGCACTGGTCATGCCTCAGGGCAGGCTCCGATGCCAGCCTCACTGGCCCCAGCACCGGCCTAACCCCTCGGCAGGCTCTTATCCTGGCCTCGGAGGCCCCAGTACCGGCCTTGCCTCAAGGCAGGCTCCGATGCTGGCCTCACTGACCCCAGCACCGGCCTAACCCCTCAGCAGTCTCCGATCCCGGCCTCGGAGGCCCCAGCACTGGTCATGCCTCAAGGCAGGCTCCGATGCCGGCCTCACCGGCCCCAGCACCGGCCTAACCCCTCGGCAGGCTCCGGTCCTGTCCTCGGGGGCCCCAACACTGGCCTTGCCTCACGGCAGGCTCCGATGCTGGCCTC
The DNA here is from genome assembly GCF_963383645.1 of Muscardinus avellanarius. NCBI lineage: Eukaryota > Metazoa > Chordata > Mammalia > Rodentia > Gliridae > Muscardinus > Muscardinus avellanarius. The sequence goes on from NC_137798.1 coordinate 56,983,986, forward strand.
GCTGACCCCAGCACCGGCCTAACCCCTCAGCAAGTTCCGGACCCGACCTTGGAGGCCCTAGCACAAGCCTTGCCTCATGGCAGGCTCCAATGCCGGCCTCGCTGGCCCCAGCATCGGTCTAACCCCTCTGCAGGTTCCAATCCCGGCCACGGAGGCCTCAGTAGTGGCCTTGCCTCACAGCAAGCTCCGATGTCGGCCACTGGCCCCGGCGCCCGCCTAACCCCTCAGCAGGTTCCGATCACTGTCTCTGTGGTTATTATTTCAAAGGTTCCAGTTGTAATGTATCAGATCTCTGCCTCCCCCGAATATTGGCCACTGGCATTGCCACTGCCTCCACTGTTTCAAATCCTTCCCAGGCTCTTTTTCCACTCTGAATGTTGTCCAGTGTTCCTAAGCATGCGTGATGGTAGCATTCGACATTTGGTGTAATTTCTCCAAAAAAATAAAGTTGGTAAGATCCGGTTTCTGCTTCTCCTGAATACAAGTCTCCACCACCATCGCGGAGAACTCTTTCAACACCGCATTTCTCCTTGGTCTCCGCTAAACTCTCTCCTTATATGTGATGTCTGAGATTCTTAACAATATAGAGAAATAGCAGTCCTCTTTCACGGCGAATTTTTCCATAAGTTCCAGTGCATTTAGATAAGTTTTCTGCATCTCCAGTGTCCTGGCATCCATAACGGCTTTCTTACCTCCTCTCTGATATTTTTCTTTATCTTTTTTTCTGTTCTGGGCTCGGTTTCTCCAGGGGTCTGGCGTGCTACTCGCAGTTCGGCCTGGGGCCCAGAGTCCCACGACCCAGGTCCCATCTGGCGTGCCCCGCCCGCGACCCCCGCCCAGAACCCAGTGTCTTACTGGGCCTGGTTTCTCCAGGGGTCTGGCATGCTACTCGCAGTTTGGCCTGGGGCCCAGAGTCCCGCAACCCGGGCCCCATCTGGCGTGCCCCGCCCGCGACCCCCGCCCAGAACCCAGCGTCTTACTGGGCCCGGTTTCTCCAGGGGTGTGGCGTGCTACGCGCAGTTTGGCCCGGGGCCCAGGGTCCCGCAACCCGGCCCCGGCTTTTGTGTGCCGCGCGCGACCCCCACCCAGAACCCAGCTTCTTACTGGGCCCGGAGAAACAGCTCTTTTTTTTTTTTTTTTTTTTTTTTTGCGGGTCTGGGGATGGAACCCAGGGGCACTTGACCTCCGAGCTACACCCCCTGCCCTATTTTTTATTCTTTATTTTGAAACCGGGTCTCCCTGAGTTGCAGAGGGCCTCACTAAGTAGCTGAGGCTGTCTGCGAACCGCGATCCTCCGGTCTCAGCCTCCCGAATGCTGGGATTACAAGCGTGCGCCACCACACCCGGCATGAAACAGCTCTTTAAAACAGGCTCCTTAATTCCACAGGTCCAAACACTCAAGTACATTTGATTAGGAACTTCGTCAGCCCTGGTCGATCATGGAATGCTGTAGCTGTGCGAATCACGGGGCCCTCTTTCATCTTTCTTATATTTTTGCCATATCAAGCACATTTTTCTCAAGCTTCCTTGCCTCTCGAAAGGCAATTCTCCAAGTAGCCTCCTTACATCTTTCAACCTGGACCACTCTCCATCGTCTTCCTGTCCATCCACAAACCACAATTTCCTGAAAGGCTGCCTGGCCCTTATTGCCCCTTCCCGTGGCTGTCAGCAGCCCTCCCCCTGCTCAAGTTCAGCGCCAGGTGCTGTGCTGTGAGGCTCTATTGACTTGCTGTCTCTTTCACTAGATGGTGAACAATCTGAGTGTGAAGACTGTGTTTGCTGTAGTTGTAGTAGACATGCAAGAAGTGTTGGGCATGAACAAGTAAACGAAATCCAGGAGATACTGCATGGCACTTATAAGGCGAGAACTATGTTTGGTGTCTCTGGGAATAGACTCAAAAATTTTCCTATGATTCTTATTCTGCTGTTTCCCAACTAAGAAGATGCAGATTTTACTGCAAATGCCACGGGGATAATGCTATTCAAAGATTGGGGAAAATTCCAAAGTCTCGGAGATTTTGGATGATATTTTAAAGGATAAACTAGACTCTCCAATTTCTGAACTTTTTTCCTCGTCATTTCTAGATTTTTGTTGTTGTTGTTGTACTAGGGAATGAACTCAAGAGCACTCTACCTCCAAGCTACACTCCCAGCCCTTTTTGTTTTGAAGCAGAGTCTCACAAAATTGACGAGGGTCTAAGTTGCCAAGGTTGGCCTAGAACCTGCCATCCTCCTGTCTCAGCCTCTCAAATACTAGGATTACAGGTGTGCATCATGGAATCTCACTCATTCCTAACTTATAATATTGCTATCATTCTAAAAGTAAAATGAATCTGTAGGGCAAGTGTATACAGGTGTGTCATCTGACTGTAAAATACCTATGTCTGTCCTGTTGCTCTGTTTTTTGTTTTTTTTTTTTTTTTTAAATGGGCCTCTGGAAGGCTCCGCTTAGCCAATGGACCTGGTGCTGCTTCAGTGCCACCCCAGGATCTTCAGGGACATTTTTCACTTGTCTTTAGAAACTGCAGCACTAAGATTACTAGACATCGGCATCAAATCTTTTATGCTCCACAGGTTAGTCAAATGAATTTTTAAGTCCAAATGGGAGCTGAGGGAGGTTAGAGAAAATTGTCTGGAAAGCTAACTTGCCTTCTTAAAAGTCATCAGGATAATGGTTCATCCCAATTTTGTACAAATTAAACATACTGGAAATTTTTCAAATGGTCTAGTGAGCAGAAAAATTGCAATGGTAATAAAAAGTGACATTGTATAGCTTGAAAACTATAAAGACAGTTAAAACATTATCTCTCCTGTTATGCTAAAAAAGAAGCCGATGTTATCATAATTTTTAAAACATCACTTGCCACCACCTACTTTGTCTCCAGTATAGTGAGAGCTGGAAGGGAGTAGGACAGGGCGGGGTGGTTGGAGGGAAACTTCATGAGCAGTCTTCATATTTAGAATGAGATGAATGGTGTGTGTGTGTGTGTGTGTGTGTGTGTGTGTGTGTGTGTGTGTGTGTGTGTTGGGGGTGGTAGAGGAGAGGTTACATATTTTCCTCACTTAGAAACAAATTTGAAAGAGGCTTAACAATTTCTACTGTTGCATTTTCAGAAAAGAAATGAGATTGAAACTGAAAACAGAACCCAGAAATACTTTTTCTTTTTTTATTGGTACATTGTGATCTTACATCTTAATGGAGTAACAAGATGGCAGAGGCATACGTGCACACATCACTCACTCAGCCCTGCCCCGTTCCCTCCCCCCATGTTTGACTTAGTGATTGGCTCTGATATGATTGTGAATGTACATCATGTACATTAGGGTGTTGTCCTCCTCCCCCTCCCATCCCCCTCAGTTGGGTCGCCGTATTTGCTCATCTATGGTTTCTCCTTCACCTAGAGCTCCTCATATGAGCCCTTTTCTCTCTAGATTCCACATATTAAGGAGAACATTTGAGTTTTTACCTTTTGTGATTGACTAATCTTACTCAGCATAATGTTCTCCAGTCCCATTCATTTCCCTAAAAATGACACAATTATGTTCTTTATGGCTGAGTAAAATTCCATTGGGTATCTATCCCATAGTTTTGTAATCCATTCATCTGTTGATGGACATCTTAGCTGGTTTCATAGTTTGGCAATTGGGAATTGTGTGGCTATGAACATAGATACACAAGCACTAATTTGGTAGTTTGGTTTCCATTCTTTTGGATAGATACACAGAAGTGGTATTGCTGGGTCATATGGTAGGTTCATTCCCATTCTTCTGAGGATCCTCTATACTGTTTTCCAAAGTGGTTACACTAATTTGCAATCTCACCAACAATGTATGAGAGTTCTTACTTCTCCACACTCTTGCCAGCATTTGTTATTGTTTGAGTTTTGAATGATTGTCATTCTAATTTGGAGTTAGGTGAAATCTCAGGGTTGTGTTTTGGGTTTTTTTTTTTTTTTTTTTTTTTGTGGTACTGGAGGTGGAACCCAGAGGCTTTCTACCTCTGGGCTATACTTCCAGACCTATTTTATATTTTATTTTGAAACAGGATCTCACTAAGTTGCTGAGAGCCTCACTAAGTAGCTAAGGCTGGCTTTGAACCTGTGCAGTACACCTGTCAGCCTCCCAAGCGCAGGGATTACAAGCATGCGCCACCACACCCGGCTTTCAGGGTAGTTTAGATTTGCATCTCTGATTGCTAATAATGTTAAATATTTTTCTTTTTTTTAGGACTGGGGATTCTGCCTCTGAACTATACCCCAAGTCCTATTTTTTTATTCTTTATTTTGAAACAGAGTTTCACTAAGTTGTAAAAGGGCTCATTAAGTAAGTAGCTAAGGCTGGCCATGAATGTATGATCGTCCTGTTTCAGACTCCCAAGTACTGAAATTATAAGTGTATGCTACCATGCCCAGCTCGATGTTGAACATTTTTTCATACATTTATTGGCCATTTGAATTTCTTCTTTTGTGAAGTATCTATTTAGTTCACTTGCCCTTTGATTGGGTTGTTTTCTTAGCAGTGAGTTTCTTGAGTTCTCTGTATATTCTAGATATTAGTCTTCTATCAGAGCAGTTGGCAAAAATTTTCTCCCCTTCTATTGGCTCTCTGTTGAGGCAGAACCCAGAAAGTTTACTGTGTCTAAACCTACAGTTGCCCCATAGTCTTTCTGGGATTCCCCTTGTCTTTTTAATTATTTCTTCTTTTTATAATTATAAAGGGGAAAAAGCTGTATTTCTACCCATGGCAGGATGCCATCAGTCCTTGGATAACTTCCCTGGTCCCTGGTTGGAACTGGATATCTTTAGGGCCACGATGAGCTGCTCAATAGAAACACTATGATAGCCTTTAGATCTTTTTGTTCCTAAGACCCATCACCATCACTCTCCTGGTGGTGGTTCTCACCTTTCTTAGATTTGATCTGCTCATTATTATCCTGGGTCTTTCCGGAAGTTCTTTGTTCTTTGCTGATCAACACTTCCTTTCTATCAGGCCCACCACAGTGTCACATTATTCCAGGAAGCCTCCCCCATTCTCTTCGGCTCATGTAAACCATGCCTTTCTCTAAACCCCCTGAGCATTGTTTGAATAATTCTTTTTAGAACTTAATTGTACCTGTTTTTTCTTCTTACTGAATTGTGTGATCCTGAAGAACAAGGTTCATTCCTTATTTTTTTGGAGTTGTCATATCCTAGGTTCATGCTTGGCATTAAATATTTGTTCTAGCAGCCAAAAAAATCATCCAAGCCTTGGTGGTACTCCAAGGTCTGATGGAGAGCAAGATAGCATGATAGAAAGAAAGCTCGTGGATTTTGAGTCAGAATTCTTTAATCTCTCTGGCCCCAGTTTTTTTTTTTGTACTTTTATTCTGTAAATAGGAATAAAATATACCTACTTTGCCAAGTTATGAGAATTAGAAATTATCAATGCTAAGTGGCAGGTATAGGGCCTTCTACATAAAACTCTCCACAAATGGTGGCTGTTGTTTTCCTAACACGACCTAGAGAATAATTACTCTATTTTGTGTTGGTTTATAAATGCATCATATTTACCTGGATGACACGGTGCTCTCTCTGGCACTGGATGAGGTTGAAATGAGGCATTATAATTATTAAATTATCAAGTCCTAGAACTTGGGAGGCTGAGACAGGATTGCAGATTTGAGGCCAGCCTCAGCAATTTAGTAAGACCCTTTTTCAAAATTAACATTTTTTAAAGGGCTGAGGATGTAGGTCAGAGGTTAAAAAGAAAGATTCCAATATTTTCTGGGATTCTTGCTCACATTTATTACCTTCCATAATGTAAATCATGAATTAATAATCTCAGCTTCTTAGGTATATGCTTGTGAATGAGATCTAAAAAAGCATAAGTGATTGAAAGAAATAATGATTGAAAGGTAGGTTTTCCTCAGCCTGAAATGTGGCACATAGGGTTTAAGCTATATCAGTAAAAAGTCTAGCAAGATAGGACATCCTGGTCCACAGGTGACGGACCAATAGACAGAAAAGCACAACCCTGAGGGGATCAGAAACCAAGCAAATCAGCAGCTGGAGAGGGTGGGGCAAAGAGAGGCTGTGGCCTCAAGCAGGAAGTAGCAGATGGGCAGGCAGGGAGCTGATTCGCAAAAAGCCAGCCATGTGGGTGCCCTGCCATTTCCATTGCTAATGTTGCAGAATAGAAGCCGCTTCTGGCTGCTCATCTTGTTTCTATGACTTTCCTACTTAGCTGGATCAGTAACACATCTTTTGCATCTGCCTTCTTTCACTTAGTAGGATGTTTTTAAAAGTTCATCCATACTGCCAGGTGTGGTGGTACACGCTTGTAATCCCCGCACTTGGGAGGCTGAGACAGCAGGATCACACAGCTTCGAAGCCAGCCTCAGCTACTTAGTGAGGCTCTCAGCAACTTAGTGAGACCCTGTTTCCAAAAATAGGTCTGGGAGTATAGCCCGGAGGTAGAAAAGCCCCTGGGGGGGTTCTATCCCCAGTACCACACACACAAAAAAAGTTCATCCATCCTTTTTATTCTGAATAGTGTTCCATGTCCATGTACCAGTGGGTGAACATTTAAATTGTTTCTAGCTGCTCTTATTAACAATGCTGCTATGGATATCCACATACATGTGTTGGTATGGATATGTTTTCATTTCTCTTAGTTAATTCCTGAAAGCAAAATTGCTGGATGATATCATATGCTTAACTTAAAAAACTGCAAATTGTTTTCCAGAGTAAGAAATATTTATTTTTATTTATTTATTTATTTATTTATTTATTTATTTATTTATTTATTTTTGGTGGTACTGGGGTTCCTGGAAACCCTTCTACCTCTGGGCTACACTCACAGACCCATTTTATACTTTTTAAATTTGGAAACAGGGTCTCTTAAGCCAGCACGGCTGGCTTCGAACCTGTGCAATCCCCTGTCTCCGCCTCCCAAGCGTGGGAATTACAAGTGTGCGCCACCACGCCCAGCTTCAGAGTAAGAAATATCTTACATTGCCACTAGCCATGTATGAAGGTTCTAGTTGCTCCACATTCTTCCCAGCATGTCTGTATTTTTAATTATACAGGTTTAATGGTATCGTAGGCATTCTATAGTGACAAGATTCTATGTATCAATTTGAAACAGGCTCATTGATGCCTGTACATACAGAATTAGGATGGTGTTTCAAAGAAAACTGTATCAAGGTTTCTTATTCTTAATTTTCTTTGCAAAATAATGGGATTGGGTGATTAGTTATACGTGCAAAGGAGGGAAAAAGAGAACCCAACACCTAAGATCTGTTAAACTGCCCACACACTAGATATAAAATGGCCAATTTCGTGTGTGTGTGTGTGTGTGTGTGTGTGTGTGTGTGTAACTCATATTCCTTTAATCCTTTAGATAGTTTTATAATCACCATTCCACAGCTGAAGAAACACAGGCACAGAGAAGCTAGGTAAAATGGAAGAAGTCACACAGATAATGAGTGAAGCTGGGATTCAAGCCCACATTATCTAGTTCCAAGTTAGATTTTACTTCACTATGCCAACTGAGGGGGGAAAAACAAATGGATGAGGGGAATTTTATGATCAAGAGAATTTTAATGGAAAAATATAAATGTCAATTAATGAAAAATGATGAGACTTTACAATTGCCAATTACTATACCTAAATTCTATAGACAACAATTATCCTTTGGTATAGGGCCTCTACTCATTTGCACACATTGGTGTCATATGTATATGCAAAGTCCAGACCCTGGGAACTCAGAGTCAAACTGGCAGGTTCAGGAGGAATGTGGGGGAGTGGGATTCCTGCTTATTGAAAGGCATTTTGATTTTCTCCCAGCTAAGGAAAGATTTTTCATGCTGAGTACTTGCCCAGCTAGTGCGGAGAAAATCCACAGAGACATTTTTACCACCCAAGGTGAGAATCTGAGATGTTCCAGAATTAAACTGGCACATTTTTTGAGTAATAGTTCTGCTTCTTTCGGGTAAGAGGAGTCTTTGCTGATGTCATCACCACCCACAACCACCTGGCATCTCTGCATGGCTCCGGAGCCCCGTATAGAAGGAATGGAGCATGCAGAAGCTTCAGGAGACTCAGAAGCAGTATTCCCAAAATGCACATTTATAGAGTTCACACTGACTACCTCCTTAGCCATGTACTTCCTGCTCTGCTTAAAAATAAATTTAGTTGAGCATGGGGTGCACACTTTGTAATCGCAGTACTTGGGAGGCCGGGACATCAGGATCCCAGGTTCTTGGCCAGCCTCAGCTACTTAGTGAGACACTCTGCAACTTAGTGAGAGCCTGTTTCAAAATAAAGAATAAAAAATAAGGCTGGGAGAGTAGCTAAGTAGAATGCCCCTGGGTTCAACCCCCAGTACTGCATAAATAAATAAATAAATAAACAAACAAACAAACAAACAAACAAATAAACTTAATCTCTGAAACATTTGAGGGGAAGATGGCACAACAAGTACAGAAGTATGTCTTTTTGTGTGGCTGAAGTTCTCACATCAGGACAACACTTTCCATCTCACCTCCATTCTCTCTAAGAATTCTAAAGAGGACTCAGGTTGGAACCCATTGAGCGTGGAAGTACATTTTAGGGTTGGGTTGTGGTTTTGTACATCTGGGGACTGAACCCAGGGCCTTGCACATGCTAGGCAAATGCTCTACCATTTAGCTCTTTGATATTTGAGAAACACAGAAAGTTTGAACACTAAGAAATTGTTATTAATTTTTGTTAGATCTGATCATGGTAGCTGGCTATATTTTAAAAGTCATTTTAAAGACATGCATAGTTGGCCTGGCGTGGTGGCTCACGCTTGTAATCCCAGCGCTTGGGAGGCTGAGACAGGAGGATCGCACAGGTTTGAAGCCAGCCTTAGCTACTTAGTGAGGCTGAGACAGGAGGATCGCACAGGTTCGAAGCCAGCCTCAGCTACTTAGTGAGGCTCTCGGCAACTTGGTGAGACCCTTTTTCCAAATAAATTATAATATAGGGCTGGGATATAGCCTGTAGGTAGAAAGCCCCTTCCCCCCCGCCCAGTACCCCGTACACACACACACACACACACACACACACACACACACACACACGCTCAAACACACACACTCAAACACACACACACAAGAGAGAGAGATGCATATTCGAGCATTTGGTACATTTTCTTTAACATGCCTTAAAAATACACAAAGTAAATAAGGTAAATATTCATTTACCATTCAATCTAAGTGGAGGCTCACAATAATTTTTCTGTGGGTTTGATTTTTTTCATGATGAAAAGGTGTGTGTGTGTGTGTGTGTGTGTGTGTGTGTGAGAGAGAGAGAGAGAGAGAGAGAGAGAGAGAGAGAGAGAGAGAGAGAGAGAAGGGGGTGGTGGTCCTGGGGATTGAACCCAAGGGCACTTTAACACTAAGCTATACCCCCAGCCCTTTTTGTTTATTTTTTTCGGATTTTGAGACAGGGTCTTTCTAAATTGCCCAGGCTGGTCTCAAACCTGCAATCTCCCGGTCTCAGCCTCCCAGAAAGGCAGACATATCAGCCCCAAATCTACCAAATCAGACCTACTTCTTACTAGATATTAGGCTGGGAGTCTGCTGTTATTTATCTTTTCTTTTTCTCCTCTTCAATCTTACTACCAGGGTTTTGGGTGAGGAAAGCTGAGATGCTACCTCCCTTTGGCCCCTTATAGTCTTTCTACCTTACCCAGCGATCAGAGCCTGGTACTTGATTTTGAAGACTTTACAAAACAGGGATGTTAGTGTATGAGCTAGCTGCAATATAACAAAAAGCCTACTTATTGCCCAGGCTGCAGATGCTAGCACAAAACTAAACCATCTCATTAAGCAAGTAAGTTTAACATAGCACGTGATTACTGATTAGTTCTGATGTTTGCTATCTGTTATACAAACACAGCTGCACATCTCTGAATTAAAAATAAGAAAGTGAATAATTATTTGCTATAACCATAAAATTATAATAAAAAGTAATGATATGTTTTACAAATAAAGCATTTTAATGTAAATAATTAAAAATAACTCTAATCAATTTCTAACATGTATACCTAAAAAGAAAGCTCCTTAGAATAGACCAGTAAAGTTATGAATTATACTTTGCATAATAAATGGCTATCAATCTTGACAAGTGATATTTTGATATATTTCTTAAATTTTTATTTTTAAGTATTTTTAAATGAGTACGGCAAATTTAGTGCATGCAGGATCCATGCTATTAATCCATATCCTATGTGATTAAAAAAGTCCCTAACGTTATACTTTTGGAGTAGTATAGCCGAAGGTTTGCAGAATTTTCCTAAGAATCTGCCTGCAGTTCATATGGTCTGCATACTGTGGACCCAAGCCCTGCAGCCAGTAAACATACATTTGTGAGCTGCATGGATTTTCTACATTGCAACATCTATCTATGTTGAATATGTAACTATATTTTCATACAATGAAGTAACGTATAACTTTTGGTAAAGGCACTTGTCTGTTACCTCCTGAAGTCATGTGGCATACCACAAATAGCACTCTAACTACACCTTGGGAGACTTCGACCTAATTTAAGAGCAGCAGGAATAAATATGTAGAACCTTTGCTAAAAGGGAGGAAAGGGAAAAATTGCTTCTCAAGGGAAAGAGTTGTACTGTAATTATGTTGGCATGATCTGTACCTAGCACGGTGTCTAACACATATTAGGCATGCAATACATATCTGTTCAAATAAATGAATGAATCCTACCATATCTCTGAATTATCTCTGTCCCCTATTCCCAAAACCAATTATTTGTCAAGGTGAAGGATTTAATCAAAGCTCTCAGCCCATGAAAATTAAATTGCTGGACTTGGGCTTGGCCCCTTTCGTAGGAAATGTGAAACTCATAAAATTTAAATACTCTTGGGAAGTCTAAACACATTTTCATTTGCCAGTGTCTCTAAAAAAAAAGCAAGAAATATTTAGGTAAATCTACTAAAATAAAGAAATACTAGCTTTTGGCTTTTGTTTATTTGTTGGATGGTGCTGGAGATTGAACCCAGGGACATTCTACTTTTGAGTTATACCCCCAGCCCTATTTTTTTTTTTTAAAAAAAACAGGGTCTTGCTAAGTTGCTGACAGCCTCACTAAGTTGCTGAAGCTGTTTTCAAACCTGTGATCCTCCTTTCTCAGCCTCCCAAGTACAAGAAATTACAGGAGTATGCCCCCACTCCTGTGGTGACTTTTTTTTTTTAACTCTAGGAAAGAAAACAGAAGGTCCTCATTGGGACTCTGGAGGCAGCTTAGTGTAAGTGAGAGGAGGCAGTCAGGAAGACCAGACTCGGGTCCCGGCCCTGCCACTAGTTAGTTGTATGTAACCTGGTGAAGTCACTTAATTGCTCTCAGCTTCAGCTTTTCATCTAAGTGAAAATGTTATCTGGAAGTTTTCTTCCAGGTCTTAAATACTGGATCTATTTCCAAATTGTCCTTCTCCCAAAGGACACTGACCAGGGCTTGGAGGTCCACACTGACCAGGAGTTGGCAGTCAATTTCTCTACAGTATGAGCAGCAGAGTCCGGCACGGCCTTGCTCTCGGACCCCTGAATTACATGAGCTGAATACTGGCAAACAAAACCCATGGCTTGTTGGTAAAGGCTCTTGATTATCCAATGTTTTAAAGAAGTATATTTAGAAAAATTTCTAACTGCTCTCATTTCCTTTAACATTGTAATAAGTTTGATCAATAGGCTAAGTTGCTTATTGGGCAAACTTAGATTTTCAGAACGTATTCTCTGCAGTCAGAGGATTTGAGTTTGAATATGACCTTAGAACTTCGGACAAGCGACTTCTTTGTGCCTTCGTTACTTCATCTTTTTCAAAAAGCAATTATTGAGCTGAGGCTGTAGCTCAGTAGTAGAATGCTTGCCTAGTATGTAGGAGGCTCTACATTTGATCCCCAGTACCACGTACATACGTACATACACACACACACACACACACACACACACACACACACACCATTTAAAAATTAAAATTTAAAAATAAAGTGATTGTTAAATTTTAAGAATATTCTCTGCTTCATGGGTGAGAGATAAGAATTAAATAAAAATTCAAAGCACTTGAATTACTAACATGTAATCACTCAACAAAGCATCTATAAATGATCTTTTACATATATCCTTTATTTAGGAATACATTAATTTCTTGCTTAGAACAACAACAGTTGTTTTGGGGTATATGAAGCCGTTCCCTCTGATCTGTTTAGGTCAGTCTGCAGTTAAGTGAGGATGGCCATGGAGGTGACTGGCTGGCCACTCCTCCAGTCCTCTTTGCCATTCACTGAACCTCTTTGTTCAACTCAACAACTTTCCTAAAGTTGACTGCTTCTCTGACTGGCTGTGAATTTTTCCCCATTCTGGGCAGCTATAGGGAAGTAACCATGTAAAATATTGACTTGTGTTGAAGATGGTTCAAGAGGCTCTTGTATTGGCTAGAATCATCCTGATTTTGTGAGTTAAATAGGCTAGTGCCTGTGGTTTAAAAACTAGAAAATGTTGCTTATTATTAGGTACAGTTTGAGGATAAAATGTAGAGGGAAAGGCCAGAACATGGGATGCCAACCCTGCAAGCTCTCTCAGTGTTACATGGTAAAGTGCTCATGGAAGCTGGGCATGGTGGCACACACCTATAATCCCAGTACTTGGGAGGCTGAGACAGCTGGATTTCAGGGTTGAGGGCAGCCTCAGCAACTTTGTGAGATCCTGTTTCAAATGAAAAGGCCTGGGCTTGCAGCTCAGAGGTAGAATGCTCCTGGATTCAATCCCCAACAGCCTGCCACCCAAAAAAGCACAAAGTGTTCAAGAAGTAGTTATTTACATGTTCCCATTTCTGCAAAAGGCCTGAGGAAGAAAAGGAAGGAAGAGACAGCTATAGAGAAGGAAAGGCCAGATTCACTCGGATCATCTCACATTCAGAAAGATTTCCTTTTAACAGTACTGGGGATTGAACCCAGGTACATTCTACCTCCAAGATACACCCTCAGGCCTATTTTTTATTCTTTATTTTGAAACAGAGTCTCACTAAGTTGCAGAGGACCCAAGAAGCTGAGGCTGGCCAGGAACCTGCGATCCTCCTGTTTCAGCTTCCCAAGTACTGGCCCTGATAAACATTTTAATAGTAAATACATATATATGTTGGTGGTACTGGGGTTTCTGGAAACGCTTCTACCTCTGGGCTATACTCCCAGACCTATTTTATATATTTTTTTTTATTTGGAAACAGGGTCTCTTAAGCCAGTGAGGCTGGCTTCGAAAGAGCGCGATCCTCTTGTCTCCGTCTCCCAAGCGTGGGGATTACAAGCATGCGCCACCACGCCTGGCTTATATTTTATATTTTAAAAGTAAGTCAGCCGGGCGTGGTGGCGCATGCTTGTAATCCCGGCACTTGGGAGGGGGAGACAGGAGGATCGCGCAGGTTTGAAGCCAGCGGCAATAATAGGTATGGGAGTGTAGCCCGGAGGTAGAAGGGCTTCCAGGAACCCCAGTACCACCACCAAAAAAAAAAAGTAAGTCAGTTTATTAAAAGAACTGACCATAAATTCTATTTGTGTGAACATATCTCATTTTAAGAATAAACATTTTAAATAAAAGACAGTACATCAATATCCTTTAAAAACCGATTTTATTCTGTAATTTAATATTTTCCCATAATATGTCAATAAAGTCAAATTTATGTCATGTCATTTATTTTAGGAAGACAGGTTTGCCATATATACACATATATGTGTGTATGTATATATATATATATGTATTTGCATATACATGTGTATATATATGTGTGTGAATATATATATTCTTTTTTTTAAGAGTAACAGGGGTGATATTAGTGGCTAGAAATAGTGATGGGAAAAACTGACCTAAAGCAAATGGCATGTTATCAGCACAGAAGAGTACAATTAGCAACACCATTTTGCCATCACACATACTTTTGATGCAGTGTATCTAAAGGCAAATTAAAGGGAATGAATAAGAAAAAATTTCCCCCTGTTAATTAGCATAAGTCACAAAAATAAAGGGATTTCATTTGGAGTAGGAATTATAAATAGTAAGAATAAAGTTTAAATTCATGAGTAGATGCCTTCACATTTTCATGAATATAATCCATAAATCCAACTAAATCATGTTTCAAATACATTTCAATTTAACTCATCTTTCCCCAAATCCTTCATAAGATTTTAGTATTTGTCTTTTCTTGAAATTTAAGGACATTTATGAGTTCTCCATGATGCTGAGAGTAATAGGACAATCTTTGGATTTAAGAAATGGAAAGTTTCCCAAGTTCTTTCTCTGGGTAAGTGGAGGGGGCAGGATAGCATGCCCCAGCCGTCCTCCTCCTGGCTGGGGAGCCTCCTGCTCGGGGTGGTTCAGCATTGCTCACATTCCTCCAGGAGACTCACTGCTGGGCCACTTCTCTGAGAGTTACAGCTGACACAGGAGGTTCATGTCACATGTTGGATTTTGTAACCTGGGTACAGCAATGACACAGAAGAGCAGAGAGACTGAAGGCAAAGACCATTCCAGGGCTGCCAGTTCCTTCAGTGTAACCTGAACTGTCAAGCTTTCTTCTTTATAACCTGTGCATAGCTCAAGTGAAACCTTGAGAGAAAAGAGCTGAGTCGCGAATAGAATGCAGAGGGGTTCAGCAATTGACCTGAGAGCTCTGGTCATTCTTCAGTCTGTTCAACTTAAGATGTGGGCAGGCTTAAACTACTCGAGTGGAAACAGTGTAATCAGGCAGTCCATATTGACTCTTTCTTGACAAGTGACCTAATTATTTGTAATTATTTCTAAATTGTTCTACCCAAGTCAGGTGTGGTGGTGTATGCCCATAATCCCAGTACATGGGAGGCTGAGACAGGAGAACACATTTGAATGCACATCTCCCGGATATTTCTGCAGGTTTTCTGATACATGGTTCACTCTCTGATAACCTGGTACTCTGCCAAGAAAGTAGACACTTCAAGGTCAGACTTTCATTTATTTATTTATTTATTTATTTATTTATGGTGGTACTGGGGGTGGAACCTAGAGGCTTTCTACTTCTGGGCTATACTCCCAGACCCATTTTATATTTTATTTGGAAACAGGGTCTCACTAAGTTGCTGAGAGCCTCACTAAGTAGCTGAGGCTGGCTTCGAACCTGTGCGATCCTCCTGCCTCAGCCTCCCAAGCGCAGGGATTACAAGCGTGCGCCACCACGCCCGGTACGGTCAGACTTTTAAAAATTAAAACAAGGTGTTTCCAGTTTTGATAGAATTTTTTTCTTTTTAAAAATTATTTAGAACCACAACTAGTAATGAGTTATTTAACTTTGGATAATCAGTCTGTGTCCTCTTTTTTTATTTGTAAAACAGGAACTATAATGGTACTTACTTCATGGGGTTTCTGTTATGATTAAATAAGATAATAAACTTGACACAGTAAATGGTCAATAAACAATCAGCTGTCATTACTGCTCTAAATGTGTCCCCGGAAACCACTCTTAACATGTCATTCATTGAGCAAAACAGTTTTTATCTATGCTAGCTTACATTTATCTATGAAGTGTCATCTTCCAAATCCCTGAATGGGCCAGTGCACCGGGGATGAAATGCAACCATATCCATAGAGAGATGTCCATCAGGCAGCGTCAACAGAGCGGCACTATGAAACAGGCAGGAGCCACTGGGATGCTTCCATGTCCTGTTCAATCTAAATTCCATTTTCTTAGAGCTACCGTCAGCATATTTATGGAAATGTTAATTAATATCATGCCTCATTTATAGAAAATTAGATTGATGTGGCAGTTTCTGGGGACTAGATACATTTTAGATACATTTATGTTATTCAATAGACTGATAGGTTCCATTGCTTTATATTTAGTTGAACGTCTTCTTTTTTTTTTTTTTTTGGTGGTACTGGGGGTGGAAACCCCCCCAGGGGCTTTTATACCTCCGGGCTATACTCCCAGCCCCATTTTATACTTTATTTGGAAATAGGGTCTCACTAAATTACTGAGAGCCTCACTAAGTAGTTGAGGCTGGCTTCGAACCTGTGCGATCCTCCTGTCTCAGCCTCCCAAGCGCAGGTATTACAAGCGTGCGCCACCGCGCCCGGCTTGAACGTCTTCTTATTGACCAAATTAATAATCAATTTTATTCTATCCACATCACAAGTAATTAAAAATAGACAACTCTTCCCAATTTGAATTAGATGTGCTGGCGTCAATGCCCTTATTGTGATAAAAAGATTACTAACTGTACCTTAACCCATTCCCTACCCCCACATGTTTTTTACTCATTGGAAGTGGGTTTTAAAATTACAGTATCTAAAGCATTTGGGGGCTTCAAATGAAACATTTCAATTTCTAGCCTCTTCCTTTAAAACTTGCGCTAGCATGAGCTTCAGTAGGACAGCTACCCATATGGTTGTGAATGGGTGTCGAGATCATTCCAAGTTTGTTGATGTTATTTTAACTCAAGATTCTCAGCTCTGTCACCAGTTTGTAAATGGTTCTGATACACTGCCAGATTTGGAAGGTATTATCTAAAAGAAATCAGCTGATAGTGTAAGTGGGAATGAGGCGGTATTTGAAAAAAGTAGTTAATGATCTACCTTTATAGCTATTCTTAGATTTTGCTTTCATGAGAACTTCAATATAGTTGAATGCAAACATATGCATTCTTTACTATAAATGGGAAGTATATGAACAATGGAAGTTTAGATATAAGAAAATGGCATCAGTCAATAGCAATGTGACCAATATAATTTGTTTGAGGACTGGGGATTGAATCTTAGGTGCTCTACCACTGAGCTATATCCCTAGCCCCACCTCCCTTTTTCTGTGATAGGTTTTGCTAAGTTTTCCTGGCTGTTACAAACTTGTGATCCTCCAGAGTCATTGAGATTACTGGCCTGTACCACTATGCACAGCTGTGATATATATGATTTATGCAAACAATTTTGATAGCATCAACAATCATTTCAAAGCCCAGTTTACATATGTGGCAGTGGATATTTGTTTAAAACACAGATTGTTTATTACATACATTTCTGTTAAGCCATCTAAAAATAACATTTAGCAAATTATTTAATTAATTGCTATTATTCTTGTAAGCAAATATTCACTCATGCCTGGTTAAATTTTAGAGTTTTTCCTTTATCAACATAAGTCTTTAAGATTAATTTTAGTTAAAAAATTAATTCTTCACTGCTACTAGCTTAAGTGAGAAGTTAATATTTCCAATTTTTTTCTTCTTTGTCTTAATTATCATTTAGTTAGGAAAGATAAATCATGTTCTTCCTCTGTTGACAAAGATGTATTCCACCCCTTTAGAAACTTTATAATTAGAAGTGGAAATTATACCAACACCAAAGAAATGCTTTGTCATATAAAAGGATTATCCTATTTATATTTTACCCCCTCAGAATCACCACATATTTTTTTTAAAAAAGAAGGCAATACAGGAAGATATGAAATGTGTATTGAGTGTGTTAGGGCTGAGGAACAATCCATGCAAATCTAGGGAGAAAGGCAGAAGCAGAAACGGAGGCCAGTGCTCACTCTATAGATGCTGAGACATGGTCTTCAGCTCCCACAGCTCTTTGTATCCGGCCCTAGGTAAACTCAGCCAGCATCCCAGACGGAACCCACAACCCACCCTAACTCACAGGACCCTAAGCATTCCAGTCAAGTTGCCTTTTAGACCAGTGGCTCTTACATTGGGGCAATAATTCTTTGTCGGGGGGGCTGTTCCCTGCATTATAAAGTGATTAGCAGCAATCCTGCCTTTACCTATTAGGTGCTAAGAACCCTTCCCTTACTCTCCCCTCCCCCCACTGAGGTTGTGATAGCCAGAATTTCCTCCAGACATTGCCAGATGTTTTCTGGGGCTAAATCACCTTCTTCTTGAGGACCACCAGAAACAGGAAACTATGAGCTGAAGATTCCTTTACCTCACAAATCTCTCCCATCTTCAGATGCTGGGATTCTAATAAGATTCCCTCCGTCCTTCCTTCCCTTCCTTTTTTCTTCTGATTAAACCCAGGGCAGCCTACCTCTGAAGCCTTTTTATTTTTTTATCTTGAAACAGTTTTGATAAGTTGCTGAAAGACCAAGTTGCCAAGGATGGCCTCAAATCCGTGATCTTCCTGTCTGAGCATCCCAAGTAATGGGATTATAGGGGCACATTGGTGCACCTGGCCATGTACCCTTCTCTCTAAAATCACAGATTAAAAGACACCAGCCTGAGGAAACTTTGGCGAGAATATATTTCAGTTAAAGCACAACTGTGATATATATGATTTATTTAGTTATATAGTTAGTCTATAATGACAAAGGGTTGGTTTTCAGAACCTTCTTGGGTCTGTTCAGGAAGGAAGGTAGTATGAACTAGAAGGGTTTGAGTATCTGAAGTGAACAACTTGTTAAAAGGAGACTAGTGATGATGAAGAAGAAACCTTCAAGCCTTGATTTCTTTACCTAGAATTATTCTATCCATCTGTTAAACATGTGCCCACGGCCTTGTCAGGGGAGGGGACATATACAGAGACACTAGTACCTCTGTAGGTGACAAGAAGGATCTAGATGAGGAGGTGTTGAATATTTAAGATAAATAATTTGAATGTAAAGCTCTAGGACAGGAGATTAGTTTTTGTTTTCCTCTGTTTCCCAATACCTCATACCCAATGATATTTAATAAGTATCTGCTAAATGGATCAACAAATGAATGATGGAGAAGCCCTTGAAGGAACTGGGGGAACTTAGGATACAGTTTTGGTAGAAGGAGACTGATAAGAGGTGTGGAAGATACAGGGAAGTCTGGGAGTAGAGAGGACAAAATCCCAGTGAGAGCTGGGCATGGTGGCGCATGCTTGTAATCCCCATGCTTGGGAGGCGGAGACAGGAGGATCGCGCAGGTTCAAAGCCAGCCGCACTGGCGTAAGAGACCCTGTTTCAAAAATATAAAATAGGTCTGGGAGTGTAGCCCGGAGGTAGAAGGGATTCCAGGAACCCCAGTACCACCAAAAAAAAAAAAAAAAAAAAAAAACCAAATCAAAACAAAAAAAAACCTAAAAAAGAAAAAAAGAATCCCAGTGAGAAAGTGCCTGACCGTGTAGGGACAAAGAGCATGAGCTTAGGCTCTGCTGGATTCAGACCCAGGTACCACCCAGTACTTTCTGAAACACCTCAGCATCTGTAAACCAGAGATAGTGGGGCTATCTCTCTTGAAGAGCTGTGGTGGGGATTCAATAAAGTCACACTTGTAAACCTCTCAGATGAGTGACCAGTGAAGAGTAAGGTAGGTGACTGTTGAGAGCAGCAGGATTTCAGAGTGGGATTGAGGGACTTGAAGACAGCCAGAACCATCCCAACAGTCACTGTGGTGCTAGGCGAGGCAAACAGAGATGAATAAGAAGTTGATCCAGCATCTGCGAGAACACTAATGGGCGGTTGTCTTGGTGATGTGACTGACTAAACTGCTTGCTTATTTGGTCTCCTTTAGGCTTCCTGCGTGACTTTAAACAAGATGCCAGAAAAGGCATGATTGGGTTGACCTGAATTTTGAGACCATTTAAAAAGGCAGATTAGAAGGTCAAGGGGATGGGGACACAAGGCTACTCAAAGGATTATAAACTGAAATGGAAAGAAACTCAAAACAGCTAGTTAA
Organism: Muscardinus avellanarius; assembly: GCF_963383645.1. Classification (NCBI taxonomy): domain Eukaryota; kingdom Metazoa; phylum Chordata; class Mammalia; order Rodentia; family Gliridae; genus Muscardinus; species Muscardinus avellanarius. The sequence continues at coordinate 57,003,657 of NC_137798.1, forward strand.
CTGAAAAAACAGGGAGGGGCTTGGGAGGGCAGGATGTGGTGGGCAGAGCAGTTCCAAGCAAGGATCCACAGGTAGGTGACATGCTCCTGCAGACACAAAATCCAGATCAACTTCCACGGAGGTAGGGGCCCTGAGCAAGGGGAAGAAGGCCTAGAGGAACTCAGGCCACTCTGTTCCCAAGGGTACCTCATGAAGATGTTTTGTTGGCAAGGAAATCAGTCATTAGTAACAACTCTAGTAAAATCCCTCTAACAAACTTCTTAATGTCTGGAAAGGCTGAGGGGTGAATAGTTAAAAGCAGGGAGAAGGCTGGAAAATAGAAATAAAATCTATAGTAAGGAATATCAACTGCTATAGAACATAAATCATTATTTCTGTACTTAAAAATATAAATATTATTATGAGCCAGGCATGGTGGCACAGACCTGTAATCCCAGTACTTGGGAAACTGAGACAAAAGGGTTGCAAGTTCGAGTCCATGGCATGGTAATTTAGCAAGACTCTTTTTCAAAATTAAAAATTAAAAAAAGGGCTGGGGATGTAGCTCAGAGGTAGAACATCCTGGGTTCAATCCCCAGTACCATTACACACACATGCGCGTGCGCGCACACACACACACACACACACACACACACACACACACACACACACACAGAGTGAACTGGCTTATATGAGGTATCCATTCAAGTCAATCAAAAGTTTTCTAAAGGGACTGATCCTTTCCCATCAATTCCTATGATATCTGTTCAAGAAGCCTCTTGAAAAATGTTCATCCTTTCCTGTTCTCACTCAGCATGTCTTCTCTCCACCCCACCTCAACATACAAATGAAACACACATGCACTCTCCTTTTCTCCCTTCACATAATTGCTGGGATTCACTATTCAACAGGTATGTGCCAGATGCTGTTCTAGATGTCAGGGTCACAGTATTTGGAGATTAGGTCCATGCGTATAGGAAACTTAAATTCTAAAAGGAGAGACAATTGATACATAAGTGAACACACTCATAATTTTAGATGTGAAATGGTGTGAAAAAATAAGTACATTTGGCAGTATACTTTATACTGACTTGTGTTTTAAGCCTGTGTTATACATAAAATTATCATAGATTAGGTATATATCTCCATTACTCTTAAAATAAAAATTATTTAACATAGATAACTGCAGAACAAAAAAAAAAATCACCAATTTGTTTATTCTGTGTTTCTGCTCAAGAAACCACATAGAAATTTTTGGAAAACATGTTTAAGAAGAGCCTACCCTGAGCCGGGCGTGGTGTTACACGCTTGTAATCACAGCATTTGGGAAGCTGAAACCAGAGGATCATGGTTCATGGACAGCCTCAGCTACTTAGGCCCTCTGCAACTTAGTGAGACCCTGTTTTAAAATAAAGAATAAAAAATAAAGTAGGGCAGGGGGTATAGCTCAGATGTCGAATGCTCCTGGGTACCATCCCCAAATCCGCAAAAAAAAAAAAAAAAGAGCCTACCCTGAAGAGTACCTTCAAAGATAGATCTAGTTAAATATGCTATCACCTGGTATTTTTTCTCATTCATGATTATTTAAACTAAACATATAGGTCTGAGATCTTTTCAGAAAAACCTCCCAACCTATGATTTCTAATTCAAACTTTATGGTCTAATTACCTCTGTTCTTTTCTTGAAGAAATGGAATATAGGAAAACAGGTTAGGCTAAGAGAATCATTTATTAAGTGGCTGTTGAAAACAAAAACAAGAAAACCTACCCACTGCCTTGGCTACAGACTTAAGACTTTTTTGGGGGCGGGGGGGATTTGGCTTCATAGCCCAGCCAAACAAGAGTGCTCACAGATTTTGCTTCTAACTTACAGATGAGAGGAAAATAGGGATCTAATGAAGGTGTCCAAACATATTTTCTTGCTTTTATCCAACCAATTTGTATAACTAGCACATTGGGACATGTTTTATAATCCTAATCCCGAGTGGTAGGATGTTTCATGGAAGTCCTACCAACACAGAATCCTTCAGTCTCAGTGAACTTTCTATGAAATTCCAAAGCTAAAGTATCTTATTTGTACCTTTAGCCATCATTCCTTTATTTTTTTTATTGTTTCTGGTACTGAAGATTGAAGCTAGGGTCATTCTACTTCTGAGCTATACCCTCAGCCCTATTTTTTATTCTATATTTTGAAACAAGGTCTTGCTAAGTTGCGGACAGCCTCACTAAATAGCTGAGGCTAGCCAGGAACCTGTGATCCTCCTGTTTTAGCCTCTTAAGTACCAGGATTACAAGCATGTGCCACCACACCTGGTATTTTTTTAAGCAATGAAAAGCATGCTTCTTTAGGGCATGTTTATTTACAATCTCCTCAGGGTAACTAGGTTGAAACAAAATGGATGGATTTCCTAAGACCTCTTCACAAATGGAGTTGTTGGTATTCTCTACGAAGCCCCGTACTGGCCAGGTTAGAAGGCATGTTTTGAGAAAAATGTACCCATCTCCCACTGTTTTAGCTCAGTATGCCTCAGGCACAAATTGATAAAATGTCATAAAACACTGAAGAACACTTCAGTGGCCAATGACATCCATTATGTTATCATTTGTCTTTGAAAGTTGACTGTCCTAGAATATTATCTCAGATAAAGACAGAGTGCACCCAAAGCATAAGACAGAGGAATCAGTTGAGTCCCCAGACTCCTGCTTCCTCCCCACACCCCTGCTCATCTTCCCAGTGGGAGTGGAGGGAGTTGCCTCTCAAGTGTGGGGTAGGTATGTTTTCTCTCAGCTTTTCAGAGAGTTAGCAAGAAATCAGAGCTGAAAAACTATCCTGGACCTTAGCGACTCAGTGTACAAACACACAAGGGGCATACATTAGTATGCTTTGCACTGAAGGGAATCTATCCTCTTTTTCTTCTGTCTACTAGACCTTCTCTGAACTGGAGCCCTCCTGGCCACCTTCAGGCTTCTTCTCAAGTATAAGCAGTCATCCTGTTTTCACATGTAATTCCTCAACTATATTTCAGGTAACAGCAGATCCCTTCAGCCAGTCCGGCCTCTGCTACAGTGCCTTTCAATTCCAAAACATCAGTGCAATTCACTATCCTGGGTTCTCCTAGAGAGTCCAAGTAACACCTTTGTAAGAATGAAGGGCTAGGCCTGACCCTCCCAGTCTTATCAACTTTTCTTCCCCTTCTGCTGTATTCAAGCCAAGGAAGAACTGGAATGTGATGTTTATGGTGAAAATAACACAATAGAATAGAATAGAAACAAGCTGGGTGTGGTGGTGGCAAGCTTGTCATTCCAGGACTTGGGAGGATTAGACTGGAGGACCATAGGTTTGCAGCCAGCTTCAGCAACTTAGTGAGACCTGTTCAAAAATAAAAATAAATAAAATAAGACTGGGGGCATAGGTCAGAGGTAGAATGCTCAAGGGTCCAGTCCCCAGCACCCTTAAACACACACATATACACAAAGAACAGAAACAAAGTACCTCTTCAAAAATGTTTCCTATAAACTTTCTTTGTGTGTGTGTGTGTGGTACAGGGGGTTTAATGGGGGGGGGGGCTTTTCTTCCTCCGGGCTATACTCCCAGACCTATTTTTATATTTTTTTTTTATTTGGAAACAGGGTCTGACTAAATTGCTGAGAGCCTCACTAAGTAGTTGAGGCTGGCTTTGAACCTGTGCAATTCTCCTGTCTGAGCCTCCAAGCCCTGGGATTACAAGGTGCGCCACCACGCCTGGCTTCCTATAAACTTTCACATGCTATATGAAAACAAACTTTGTCCCTGATCAATCAAGTTATCCTGCTTTAATATTTTTTTCCCAAAAGTTGATGGCAGCCAGGTATGATGGCAGATGCCTATAATCCTAATACTTGGGAGGCTGACAGGAGAATTGAAGGTTCAAGGACAGCCTCAGCAACTTAATGAGGACCCTATTTCAAAACAAAAAATATAAAGGGCTGGGACTGTAGCTTGGAGGTAGAATATCCCTGAGTTCAATACCCAGAATCAGAAAAAAAAAATTTGATGAGCAAAAGAACAGAATTTAATGAACTTGTTTTTTCAACTTTGTACCTCTTAGTTGAGGGAAGTGAATCTACTTGAGTTAGATTACTACATGATATTAATTTCTGTGCTGTGCTACTACTCCAAAACAATGACAGATGAACCTCATGAGGTTACCACTCCATAAACCTAACATGAAAACATTGTAAGTTGAAAATACACTTAAAACCCATAACCTACTGAACATCAGAGCTTAGCCTATCCTATCTCAAATGTTCTCAGAACCACTTACATTAGCCCACAGTTGGGCAAAATCATCCAGCATGAAGTCTATTTTATAGTAAAGTGTGGATATCTCTTGTAATTTATTGAATCTAGAACACCGTACAATATTGGTTGTTTACCCTCATGAGCTTGTGGCTATTGGGGAGTTGCCGCCCATTGCTGCTGCCCAGTATCACAAGAGAATATTTTACTTGTATCACTACTAAGATAAAGATTGAATTAAAAATTCAAAGTGTGGTTTCTACTGAATGTGATCACTTTTGAACCACTGTGAGGTCAAAAAAAGTCAAACCATTATAAATTGAGGACCATATGTATTTATATCCCTGGTTAGGTGCTCCTAGTGTATGACCATTAGTTGGATTAAATGACTGAATCATTAATTTTCCTGACTTAAGCACTAAAATCTCTTTTGATGTTTTTATTTTATAGAGCACAGTAACATACCAGCCGAGAATAATAGGCCATGTTAAATGTTAGGCAATGAAAACCAGCACTATTTAAGTTTCTATGTGTGATTATTTTGTCTTTTTTTTTTAGCTATATGAGCATTTGCAACCTTAAAATAGGGCTAAATTAATTTTATTTAAAGTACATTTTATTTTGCTTTTAAAATGAATCTCAGTAATTACCAAGAAGAAAAATGAACCTAATTTCTTTATTATGACCTTCAGCAAGAATGATGAATAGTATTTAATATGGGAAAAGTGTTCTTTAAAAGGCACTATGTCAAATTACTGGCTTCTTAGACTAGAACTATTTCAGTATTAAAACATACTCTGAATTCCAAAAAATATTGAATTATATAAGAGATGAAAAATTTTTCTTCTTGTAATACATTGAACTTTTGTTGTTGTTGTTGTTGTTGTTGTTTTGAGGTACTGGAGATCAAACCCGGGGCCTCATGTGTGCCAGGCAAGGGTTCCACCACTGAAGCTACATCTCCAGCCATATACTGAAATAACCGTAATTGCCAATATATTATTCTGGTGTCTAGAAGGTACTTATAAAGAAATGTGAATTCTAGCAATTCCTATTGCTTCATTTTCTATATAATTATGTTCCTTACAAAAAGTAGGCTTCATGGTCATGATTCAAAAGCAACTTCCTGTGTCAGTGATGGTTTTATGCCTTCTACTGGGGAACTTTAACCCTGGATTCCAAATATGTCTACACTTAAAATAACCTGGGGATATTTATTTATTTATTTATTTATTTATTTATTTATTTATTTATTTTTGTGGTACTGGGGATGAAACCCAAGGGCATTCTACCTGAGCTACATCACCAGGGGATATTTAAAACATTCTAGCTGGGCGTGGTGGCTCACACTTGTAATCCCCGAGTTTAGGAGGTGGAGACAGGAGGATTGCGAAGGTTCTAAGCCAACCTCTCCAGTTTAAGAGATTCTGTTTCCAAGTAAAAAATATAAAAAACAGGTCTTGGAGTGTAGCCCAGAGTTAGAAATTAAATGATGTGTCTGGGACACAAATATTGTAGTTTTTTTTTTTTTGTCACTATGTTTTTCTTCTGGTACTGGGAATTGAACCCAGGGACATTCTACCTTTGAGCTATACTCTCAGCCCTACTGTATTCTTATTTTTAAACAGGGTCTCATTAAGTTACTAGAAGCTGGTCTTGAACATGTGATCTTTCTACTTTAGCTTCCCAAATACTAGGATTAGAGGCATGCCCCATTATAGCTAGCTGACATTGTTTTTCAAATTCCCTATGTGATTCCAATATGCTGAAAAGTTTGAGGACCACTGTCTCAATAAACCTATTCCCAGGCAAACTTCTGTTCATCTTTCCCATCTCAGGTCACAGGGATATCTGATGCTCTCCCTGAGAGCCCAGGCCTTTCTGCTATTCCTTCTGCATATGTCTACCATAGCAAGCATTAGGATGGTATAACTATTTGTGTGCATGTTTATTCTCCCAATCTACAGGAGTGGGGTGGGGGGAGAGGGAGAGAGGGAAACAGAGGATTGAACCCAGCACTTTTTATATTTTATTTTGAGACAGGGACTCACCAAGTCGCAGAAGCTGTCTTTAAACTTCTGATAGTTCTGCCTTGGCCTTCCCAATCTCTTGGGATCACAGGATGACAGGCATACACCAATGGGTTTGGCAGGAACTTTTTTTTTATCTTTGAATCGCAGGATCCAACCCCTTGTATAGGAGTACACATACATACAATGAATAAATTTTCCCTAAGAAAAACAAAGTAAAACTATAGAGTTGTGTTGATATGATATTAAGTAAGTCTCTTATAAACTTTTAAGCCGGGCGTGGTGGCGCACGCTTGTAATCCCCAAGCTTGGGAGGATGAGACAGGAGGATCGCACGGGTTCGAAGCCAGCCTCAGCTACCTAGTGAGGCTTTCAGCAACTTAGTAAGACCCTGTTTCCAAATAAAATATAAAAAAAGGTCTGGGAGTATAGCCCGGAGGTAGAAAGCCTCTGGGTTCCACCCCTAGTACCACACACACACACACACACACACACACACACACACACACAAAATAAATAAATAAAAGAAACTTTTACAGTCTAGAATACTAAATTTTGTCCCTGGATAATAAAGTTATTCTGCTTTTAAATACAACTTTGGAAAAAGTAATAATTTAAGATGTTCAGGGTGACATGACATTGTATCAGTGAAAATATAACTGTATCCCAACATCAAAAAGCATAAAAATTCCCTGATCTACAAAATTGAATTCCTTACTTCAAGAAATAAGAAATATCTAAAACAACTCATTCTTTCTCAGATCCTTTTCTATCTTTAGTGGACTGTATACTACTTTCGGATCAATCCTTTCAGAATTTTGATGTGACTGGGGAATATAAACCTGACTTGAAAAGTTCAAAGTATTTAGTTTATTATTGAGTCTATGTTAACTGTGGAATTCATATTGTTAATATGATCACTATGATTCTGAAAATATTCACACAGTATATTCAGCTAAAACCTAATTCTAGACAATAATTGGTACTGGGGATTGAAGAGAGAGGTATTCTAACTCCAAGCCATACCCTCAGCCCTATTTTTCATTTTATTTTGAAACAGTGTCCACTAGGTTGATGAGAGTCTCATGACTTACTGAGGCTGTCATAGAAACTGCTATCCTTCTGTCTCAGCCTCTCAAGTACTGGGATTACAAGCCAGCGCCACCATGCCCAGCTTAAACACATGTTCTTTAAAAAGCTATTTAAAATATTTTGCTCTTAGAGTTGCCTAATTATTTTACATTTGCAGCAATATTTCATAATCTAACAATATGCTGTTATTTGTCGACTATATTCTGAAACACAAAACCTGAAAATAAATCAGATTTAGGAAGTGCTTTCCAAAATAGTATTCCATTTCTCTTTTGTCTCACTTATGCTTCACATGAGATACTGGATTATCTCATTAGACATCAAATTAATCTAAGGCCTTACCAACTAGCATGCAAAATGCACTTATTATGAATGTATATAAAAGGAGAAAAAGTTCAATTTTCCACTTTTAAGAAATGCCTATATTGCCGGGCGTGGTGGCGCACGCTTGTAATCCCCGCGCTTGGGAGGCGGAGACAGGAGGATCGCGCAGGTTCGAAGCCAGCCGCGCTGGCGTAAGAGACCCTGTTTCAAAAATATAAAATAGGTCTGGGAGTGTAGCCCGGAGGTAGAAGGGCTTCCAGGAACCCCAGTACCACCAAAAAAAAAAAAAAAAAAAAAAAAAAAAAAAAAGCCTATATTGTGATCAAATAGTTAATATCTTGCTTTTGTGTATTAAGTACAAGTCATCTAAAAGGCAGTGGTTGAAACATACCTCTTGTTCGCTTTTCCATGTGGAGTCATGACCTTAAACCCTATGTGCAATATCCCTAGAAACTGTCCAGCTTTAGGATAAACAAGTGCTGCAGGTATTATCAATTGTGAAAAGACAAAAGATCATAGTTTCTAATATTCAGTTCTAGTATCATAGTCCCCAAAATGTAAGAGCTGTGAATGAGAAAAACTATTTTAAGTGAGCTCCAGCTGTAATGGACACAAAACTGGATTTGTTTTTTAACTATGCAAACAAGCTGTTATTCAACCAATAACTACGTTTACACGTGCATGTCTGGATCAAGAGAGCAACTTTAAACTTGGCTTCTGTCAGTATCAGTCAGATGTTGGCTAGGGTCCTTTTTCAGGTCCTTCTCTGGCTTCCGTTTCCTCAGCCACCTGTCAAAGCCAGACACATATACCCCTCCTCACTCCTTTAGTGAAGGCTAGGGAGGAGTTTCTGCCACCCCTGGCTGGGGGTTACTGGGTCAACAAAGGCAAAGAAGGGCAGAAGCTCAGGGTGGAATTTCTGGGGGCCTGAGGACCAGGAGAAGTCTGGGTCTCTTCCTACATCTCCAGTTCTCAGGGTCGTGTAGGTAGCTCCTTCCTAGGAATTTAGCGACTAAAGGTAGCCAAGAAATTTCCGTCCCCTGGCCGGATTCTAAGTGCTTGCTATAAAACCACCTTCCTCTGCCCCTTTGCATCCATCAATGGTGGCTTCCCCAGCCACAAACGGGAGGGCGCAAAAAGATTTCAGAGGCAGAGTTGGCGGGGGAGGGCTGGCCGGGTCGGCGTCGCCCCCTCCACCCAGCGCTGAACCCGAGAGGGTGCGGCGTCCCAGAGGTGGGTGGGCAGGTGGGTGCAGGACCCGAGGGTCGGAAGGAAACTAGGAGTCACGGAGCCTCCTCGCTGGGGACCGCCTCCTCTTTGAGTAACCTCCTGTTTGTTCCGAATTAGTAAGTCGATGCTTGGGCCAAACTGCCGCCCCCGGCCGGTCCGACTCTGCCCGGGAGGGAGCGAACGCGGCGCGGGGGCGAGGGGCGGAGGGGGCCATTTGCCCGGGGCGGGGGCGGCCGTGTCCCCCCGCGCCTGGGTCCCGGTCGCAGGGGAAAGGCGGACAGCGCCGTGGGCCACACCACAGCGCCCACCTGAGGCTCGGGACCCGAGACGCCGGCCCTTCCTCGGCGTCCTCCCGCCCCCGGCTCGCCGATCCCCTCGGCGGGACACTTGGTTGCGTCCGGGCCGGCCGGGCGGCGCCCCACGTGCGGCCGCCAGCCCCGCGCTCCGCTCCCGCGGGCCTCCGACGCCCCCTCTGGCGGGCTGGGGGCGGAGCCTCGGGCTGGGGGCGGGGCGGCGGCCCGGGGCGTGGCCGCGAGTGGGCGGGCCCTGGATGGGCGGGGCCTCGGCGGGCCGGGAGGCGTGGGCGGGGCGGGCGCGCGGGCGCACGTCTGGCTGCCCGGCGCGGGGCTGAGCGGAGCGGGCAGCCTGGGCGCCGGCGGGGAGGACGGGAGCCGCCGACAGCCCGATGCCTGGCGCTTGGGTCCAGACCGAGGTACGAGCGGGATCGCGGCGCCCCCGGCCTCCGGCCACCCCTCGCCCGGCACCGCGCCCCCGCCGCCGCTGTGCCCCCTGCCGGCCGGGCTCCGGCGAGGCAGTCCCCCGTCCGCGTCTTCCTCGGAGCGGCCGCTCGCTCGGCTCCCGGGCCGCGGGGCGGGCTGGACGGTCCCGGGGCCGGAATCGCCCACGCCGGGCGGGAGGACCGGGCCGGGCCGCCGAGCGGGGCGGCGGGGCGGGGGTCCGGCGGCGGCTGCCCGCTCCCGCCCCGCGCCGCCCCGGCCCCCGGGGTCCCGGCCCCGAGCCCGCGCGCCCCGGGGCTGTGCGGGGCCGCCTGTTGTGTGCGCGCCGAGGCTTCGGGAAGGGACCCGGGCGCCGCGTCTGCCCGGAGGTCCCCGAAAGTGCCTGGTCCCCGGAGCTCAGGTTGGGCGGGGGCCCATGGACGCCCTAAGGGAACTTCGGGGGCACCAGAGTAGGGGGCGCGGCCTGCAGAACTTGGGTCTTTGGAGGAGCTTGAGGCGCGCAGGCCGGGCGCCAGGCAAAAGACCACCAGCTTCCCTTCCAGGCTGGAGGGCCAGGCGCTGTCAGGTATGGGCAGCTGGGGCCACCCATGGAAGGCCCCCTTAGATTAAAAACACGCCTCAAGTTCTGGGGTGGCGTAGCCTAATTGAGGGGAGAGGGTGTTTTCTTAAAGAAGTGTGGAGATGGAAAGCTGTCAAAACAAGCCTATTTTAAAGTTGAAAGCTGGCAGATTTTTCAGGCCGCGCAGTTGTGTACCTACTGTTAAAAAAAAAATTAGGTGGTTTACCTCTTTCTACAAACTTTTTGTTTATTATTATTATTACTGTTTTAGCAAAGAATCTTTTTTGCCAGTATTTCTCTCAGCATCTCTGCATTGACCACAGCAGGGAAGGAAAACTTAAGCCATCCTCAAATTGCTTTTGACTTCAAGCCTATGCTCTCTAGCACTTCTGAACGTGAAGGGAAAGTACCTCCTGGATTTTCCAAGCATAATTCCTTCTCTGGGACCCTGGATTGTTTACTTATTGGTTTTATAGGCATCTATTTAAATGTAGTTTTTGCAGGAAATACTCCCTGTTGCCACAGGGTGTAGTTTGGGGATTAGAAAATGCTGTTGGAGAAAGCTGCTAGTGGCTTCATTTTCCAAGAATGTAAGTCATTTCCTTTCTGTGATTTAAGGGAGTTGATATTTCACAGCATCAGAGTTTGTGGGGAACATTTTCCGTAATACATCTGTCATTAAAAAGGCTTGTGACTTCTGGGTTTCCTTCTTAAGAGCAGCACATAAATTTAGACCCAGCAATGTTAAAGGATAAGAAGTGTTTTCAGAATCCAGAGCATGAGACTACTGTAGAAAGTAGTTTTAACAAGCAAGACCTACAAATGGCCTGCAGGATGGGGAATGGGGGAGGGGAGATCAGAAAGGGGCAAGAAAACAGATGCCTTTGCTGTTGTCCTTTGTAGTATAAAACTTCTAGCACCTAATCATTTTCCTTAGGTGTGGTTTCGGGAAATAAAAGTTTTTTATTAAAAAATGAAAATACTCCACAGTGTGAGACAACTGACATTTGAATGCTTTTTCAATATGTTTATAAACATATTGGATTCATATTTCATATTAAAATGGAACTTTGGTAGGATTATTAGATAAAAAGGGCTCCTCAGGGGGTATCTCATATCAAGTTATCTGCAGGATATCTTCTCCAGAAAGCAGACTGACTGTAATATGAACTAATCCCCCGCCCCAACACACATACACACTACCTTTGTATTGCTTGTAAGAATCTCTGGGATCGGACACACCGATGGGCTACAATAATCAGCAGTTCTTGGAGTGCTTAAAACATTTTTTAAGAGACAAGAAATCTTTTTCTATCTCCAGCCCCTCCTTTTAGGGGAGGGGCAATGGGGGTAAGATACCAGCTTCAAGTGCACAATTTGAACTTGCAGATTTAAGATGTCCCTGGATCTACAGGGAAATGCCTGAAAATAACATGGGCTGGGATAAAGACACTGCTTTTGAAAGTAAAATGCCAATGTGCTAGGTAATAGCTTTTAGCTACAAGATCTTTAAAAACTGTCGTTCAACTGGTCTAGCTGAATTAGGGGGTGTCATAGAGCTTTTTCTGGTTTCTGGATTTTGTTTCCATGTTTAACTATGCTTATAAAGCTTTTGGCTTTCAGAACTTATGACATAATAGACTGTATAGCTTTTTGTGGCAGATGCTTGGAATGAAAATTTCAAACAGAATTGTTTTTGACTGAGCTGTCAGATTTAGAATTTAGTGTAAATGAGTCCTGTCTCACAACTGACTTTTTTTGATAAAAGAATTCTTTGTAGTTTTCAACTTGGATATTGCACATTTTTATTTCTAAAACCATGTTTTTAAAATAAAACCTGCAAACAATTATTTTATTACATGAAAGCCAGTACCAAGGAAAGATTAATTCAGTCCAGATGTAAAAATGTATGTGAATTTTAGGTTTGGATGATCTCAACAAGTTTTCCTTTTTGTTGATGAGGCTGCCTGGATCCCAGATGGCATTCATGAATGACCCCTTAGGTAGTTTTCTGAATTGAGAACCAAATTTTATGGGATTTCTCTAAAGATGTTTTAATATTATTTTAAGTCTTCTAAAAGGTAGAAAGCAGAGATGGGTTTTTTCTTTGTAGTCATTAATACTAAACCTCATACATTCTCCAGCTTAGTATATGAAGTCTGTTTCTTAAGTAAGAAAACAGGAAATATTTCCTATTCTGTATCTTTATGGGCAAAACATAGAAGCATTGGCTTTCATTTGTGCAATTCAGTCTTCTTTTACAGAAAAAAATTTTAGGTGTGTTTGCAATCTTCATTAGCATCCTGCTGTAACACAGTTTTTGTGGTTTCAGGTGTAGCAGTTGGTTCTTGTATGATTGAGTGTGAGTTCTCTATCTCCTTCCCACTTGTAGCAAGAAACAACAACTTACAAGAAAACTTCAGTGTAGTTTTTAACCTATACACCAAACAGCAGAGTTATAAAGACTGTGCCACATTTACAATTAAATATTTTAGGAAGTCTTTGTTTGATTACAGATACAATTACACATTTTGGGAGTTTGGTACATTGTGATTGTATATAAAACAGAGAGAGGAATAGGAAAGATTTAGTGAAGTAATTTTATGAGTAGTGAAATTTTAGTCAAAATGTATCTTACCCATATTCAAGCTGGAAAAATGGTGTTGTTGGCCTTTGTGGTTAAAATTTGATGTAGGGGGTAGTTGAGGGGCGTTTCTGAATTGCACATTATCCTGGGGAAGTGGCTTTGGGGACCTATCAAAATAAGTAAAAACAAGTTGAGGGATAATTTGAGAGGAAGAAGAAAGTAGAATACTGGACATTGGGGTACAGGAAAGATTCAAACTTAGAAGGATAAGTATTTTAAACAAGGCTGGGGTAAAGAGAATTCTTAATTTGAAAGTGGAAATTAGAGATCTTTTTTAGTTGAGAAAAAAGAGGTGATTAGAATTGAGGTATGTATAAGGTCTATATACAGCATGGAATAGAGCTGCTAATTGATATTTATCCTGGGAACTTGCCTGCCTTAGCATTGAATCACCAGTTTTATGTTAAATAATATGCAGGGACTGGATGCTTATTATCCTCCTCCCAAAGCCATTTCTCATTTCAAAGACTGGAAACATATTTTGTGTAAGTGCTAATGACTCTACAAATATTTAATTAGTTCACCTGGCATTTGGGGAAACTGCTAAGGCCTGCCTCTTATACTGTTGGACCAAAGGGTCTCTATAGCAATAGTGGCTAAAGTTGTTACAATGTTTTGGGTAAATTTTAGTAATCTGTGTTTCTAAATATCTTATATGATTTAAAGGTGTAATTCTGATGCATGTTGTATGCTATCACTTTTACAGGCATCGAATGGAGCAATTACCTAGTGTACCATATTTATCAAAGAGGGATTTCAGGAACACTTACTGAGAAGGGGAAAGAAATCGTTGATATGACAGCCGGTTGTATTACCTTAGCAAGAGAAAAATGTGTTGAAACAAATTCACAAATGAACCCAATATAGTTTCCCTGGAGTTGTTTGTAGTGCAGCATTTTCTTGAATGTCCAACCCCCATGGTTTTGCAAGGGAAATTCAGTCCACACAGCAGGAAACTGGGTAAAGATTTGGTCATTACCCAGGTCATTGCATTAAAGTGTTGATAGGATGATTCCAACCCAAAGTGTCTATGTAGACCTTGAGTACTACAAATGAATATTCCTGGAGTGTTTTCAGATTTTGGGGGGTGGTACTGGTAATCGAACCTAGATTACCAGTACCTTCAGCCCTATTTTTTATTTTTTATGTTGAAATAGGGTCTTACTAAGTTGCAGAAGGCCTTACTAAGTAGCTGAGGCTGACCACAAACTTTCAGTCCTTCTGTCTCAGCCTCTCAAGTACGGGGATTATAAGCATGCACCACCATGTCTGGCTTTTCAGATGTATTTCAAACAACATTTTAATGTTTTATATAAAGCAACATCTTATACTAACTATAGCCATTGTTTGCTGAGAGAGAGGAAGTTATTTATAAAAATAAAACAGATTCTAGAAGATTTTAGGAGACATATTGAGATTTCTCACTGAGCTTGAATGAGATGCTGCTTATTACAGAAAAATATTAGCACATATAAGTTAGAAAAATTTTTAAATATACTGACCATAGAGCCACAACTCTAGCAATTTGCTGGGTGAATTATTGCAGGGAGGAGTGTTACATCTTGAAGACAGTGTAGAAGAGAGGCAGGAAAGTAAAATGGTAAGATTGAGATTGTCCCTTGGGGTTCAAATCCAAGCTCTGACATTCTCCAGTGTGTAAATTTGGGGAAATTATTTCACTCTCTTAACCTCTTTTTCCCCATCTATAAAACCATGGATAATAATAGTAACTATACCATAGTTGTTTTGACTATTAAATAAAATGGTACACATAAAACAGCTGGCCTGGTCTTTGACATATACTCAACAGTCAAGTCATGTCAGCTATTGTTACTTAAAACAAATGAAATTTTGTATAGAAAGATTTGTATTTTTCTTAAAAGACTTCAGCCCCTTGTTTACAAGTAATTCATGGTATTTTATTATACTTTGGTGGGTTTTTTTTAATGGCATTATTAGGCATCAAAACCTAATATCGCTCAGTTATAAGTATCAGGCGACCTATGTTGCTGTATAAGGAACAGCTGGCTTGTCCCCTGATCAGTAATTGATCGAGTTATTATACCTCACTCTCTTCTAATTTCCAGCCACTTTGGTCCCTCAGCTTCTGCCTGCTAGATAATTGGGTTTTTGCAGATGCCAATAAGTAAATCCTCAGTCTTACAAAATATTCTTTATGGTGATTAATGTGCAAAGTACTTTGAAACTTACAGAGTACCAGCAGCCCATCCTTCTGCTCGCATACCCTGCCACAGAGGTTCCCAAACTTACTTGGTTAACTGCCTCCTTTAAAAAATATTTTGATCCAGTGCCCTCTTGGATAATCTTAACCATTTTTTTTGGGGGGGTGCTGGGGATTGAATCTAGGGGCATTGTACCTCCGAGCTACACCCCCAGCCTGATTTTTTTATTCTTTATTTTTGAAACAGGGTCTCACTGAGTTGTAGAGGGCCTCACTAAGTAGCTGAGGCTGGCTGCGAACCCAGATCTTTCTGTTTCAGCTTCCCAAGTACTGGGATTACAAGTGTGTGCCACCACCCACAGTTCATGAATCTTACCTTAAGTGAATACATGGAAAGAATGCATTGACAGAATTGACAATCTTTTATGTATCTATATTTTATTCCAGGGCTTCCTGAGGGAAAGTGTCCCTCACTTTGGGAACCTATATGTAGACTTACATGTGAGTTCTTTCTTTTTTTTTTAAGCCACCACATTGGTGTGAAGCAATTGTTTTTTCTTTCCAGTTTCCCTGCCCCTGCTGACATTGGCACAGTTTATATAATGTGGGTCAAAACCCTTTACAGTTTTCTGTTATGAGGCTCAGGGTTTAAGATTTTAAGCCACTCATTCAAAGGAAATTAACAGTTGGAAAGTTTCAAAGGGAACATTTTAGAAAAAGGAACTTAAGCACATTAGAAACACATTTACATCTAAACAGCATAATTACAAGCTAAGTCAAATAAGCACAGGATCCTCTAGATGAATCATGCTATATCATTCTGATCTGTTCATTAAAGGGGGGCCTATCCCAGATAACCTTGTTTCCCATTATGCATTGTTTATGTAAAATCGTGAACTTAGTAAACTTAGCACTTCAAAAGTGTTTACTAAGTCCATAAAAATAGGTTTTATGTCTTTATGAAATATTCAGGACTAGGCTGAATACTTTCTGTAATTCCTGCCAGAGTATTTCATAGCTGCTTGAGAAACAAAATACATGCGTATGGAAAGGTATTAGGCATTTCCAGGTAAGTGTTAAGTCCTAGTGTTAGGTAGCAAAATCTTTTTTTTCTTTTTTCTTTTTGCGGGTCTGGAGATGGAACCCAGGGGCATTCAACTTCCGAGCTACACCCCCTGCCCTATTTTTTATTCTTTATTTTGAAACCGGGTCTCACTAAGTTGCGGAGGGCCTCACTAAGTAACTGAGGCTGTCCGCGAACTGCGATCCTCCGGTCTCAGCCTCCCGAATGCTGGGATTACAAGCATGCGCCACCATGCCCGGCTTAAGTAGCAAAATCTATGATGGTCAAATGCAGAATGTCTCCAGCTTCCATGGGGTTGCTGGATTTTGTTGGGTGGTGAAGTCTGGCCGAGGTCTATCTCCTGGGACTTTTCTGATAGCAGAAATACTGAAAAAAGCCCCAAATATTGAAAGAAGACTAGGAAATTGAAATTATTAAATGTTTAAGTTCCTTTGTTCATTTATTCGGTATGTGCTCAGTATATGGTAGGCTATGTCCTAGGCCTCAGAAATAGGTCAGTAAATAAGATAAAGAAAAAAAATCCCTGCCTTCATGGATCTTATGTTCTATTATGAGACAATCAACATAACAAAGTAAATTTCATTGTGTTTTAGAAGGTTAAAGGAAAAGTTCACTAAGGAGCATTAGAAGTACCAGGGCTGGGGCAGGGACACTGCAGTCTGGAGGAAAGCTGTTCCTCCACTCAGGACAGGGTTAAGTCCTGGTAAACCCATTGCAAGTTGAGGATATTGTGGGTTGAAAGTACATTTAGCACACCCAACCTACAGAGTACCATAGTTTAGCAACAGCAGTGTACTGTATAGCAGATTCCCCGAGGAGGCAGAGGAGGAGGGGAGGGCTGGAACCAAATGTCAATACCCATCTTTCCTTTCATTCACTTGAAGGGAAATGGTAGATTTCTAGTTTTTTGTTTTTTTTTTCCCTGAAAGGGGTCAGTGAGCCAATTAAGTCTGGGAATCTATGCTGTAGTGTGTCAGTTGTCTCCCTGGTGATCGTGTGCTGACTGGGAGCAGTGACTTACTGCCACTGCTCAGCATCATGAAAGAGTATAGTACTGCCCAGCACTGGCCTCCGGAGACGCCAAATTTTGAAGTATAGTTTCTCCTGATTCACACCATGGTCAAGTTGAAAAGTCATAAATTGAACCATCTTTAAGTTAGGAGTCGTCTGTCGTGTGGTCAGGGCAGGCCTTGTTGAAAATAACTTGAAGGATGTGAGCTGTACACAGATCTCTGGCCAGGAGTGTTCAGCAGAGGGGTCAGCGAAGGCCTCAGGGGGAACATGCCTGGTAAGAAGCCACTTTGGTAGAGTTCAGAGAGCCAGAGAAAAAGTGGTAGATGAGGTCAGAGAGCTTTGGAAATCTCATCAGGTAGGGTCTGCCTGGACCAGTTTACTGGCTTTTACTCTGAGTTAAATGGAGAGCCATTGGAGGGTATTGCGCAGTGGAGTGAGGTGGTTTTGACTTGCATTTTCATAGACTCCCTGGCTGCTGTGCTGAGAATAGAAGAATGGAGGGTGGTCAGGGGTAAAAACAGGGATGGCAGTTAGCACCTGTCATCAGTAATCCACTTGGGAGATCTCAGTAGCAAAGGTGGAGATGGTGAGAAGTGGCCAAGGATCTGTAGGTAGAGCCAGTAGGATTTCCCGACCAACTGTTTGAGGAGTATGAGAAATAGAGATCAGAGTATAAAGATAACACCAAAGCATTTTGCTTAATTATGGAGTTGCCAGTAATTGAGATGGAGAGATAACCAAGAGCTGTTTTGAACATGTTGTGTGTGACTTCCAAGTAGAGAAGTTGAGTAGATTGTTGGCTGTAAAATCTGGAGTTTAGGGAAGAGGTCCATGTGAGAGATTCACATTTAGAAAGTCCCCAGCAGAATTTGGTTAAGATAATTTGAGTCATGTATCAAGCTTTGGGACATATCAGTATTTACAGTTTGAGGAGAAGAAATCCCTTTATGGTGAACAAGAAAGTATTTTAAGCCGGGTGTGGTGGTGCACGCTTGTAATCCCAGCATTCGGGAGGCTGAGACTGGAGGATCACGGACAGCCTCAGCTATTTAATGAGGCCCTCTGCAACTTAGACCCTGTTTCAAAATAAAGAATAAAAAACAGGGCAGTGGGTGTAGCTCGGAGGTCGAATGCCCCTGAGTTCCATCCCCAGAGCCACACACACACACATACACAAAAGTATTTTAAGCCAAAGGAATTATGCATACATTTCCAACATAGTGGACCCAGTTGTCTTCATTCCTTGAGCAACAATGTTAGTATTAAGATATATTGTTAAATTTGTTGACCCCCACCAGGGGCTGGATGAATCGCTGGATGAACCTATTTATTTTTCCAGTTGTGCTGATGTACTGGGTTAAACCTGCAAACTTTTTCTAGAGTTTGAGTTTAGAAGGAAAAACCAGAATGATAGGAAGGGAATTAGAAGAATGTCTCTGAAGTTAATGAAAAGGCCTCCAGAGGAGAGAGGGACTGATGGGGCCACACGTTGCTGGGAAGTTGGTAGAGTACATACGGTCTGGAAAGCACTCTTTTTTTTTTTTTTTTTTTTGGTGGTACTGGAGGTGGAACCAAGAGGCTTTCTACCTCCGGGCTATACTCCCAGACCCATTTTATAGTTTATTTGGAAACAGGGTCTCACTTAGGTTGCTAAGAGCCCCACTAAGTAGCCGAGGCTGGCTTTGAACCTGCGTGATCCTCCTGTCTCAGCCTCCCAAGCGCGGGATTACAAGCGTGCGCCACCACGCCCGGCTAGAAAGCACTCTTTAGGATTAGAACTCAGAGGGCATTCCAGACCATGACAAGAGCTGTATTGGTAGAAGGATGAAGACAAAAGCCTGATGGGATAGTTTCAGATGAAAATGAAGAGCTTAAAAAGATTATTATTTGCGGAAAATGAAAAGCTTAAAAAGATTATTATTTGCAATTCAGTTTCTTATACACATTAACATTTGATGTGACTATATTTAATATACTTGAGAGAATGTGGGGTAGGGCTTTCTTTCAAGGAGAGTCTTCAACAGGCTCTGGCAGGAGCAGGAGTGTCTTTGAGCTCCCTCCTGCTTATTATTGTAGTCTCTGTATATTGAAAGAGAGAAGCCATTCCAAGGCAGTTTAATTTTTTATTGTATATCTTTAGACCATATTCTGATCTGGGAATGTGGCTCAGTGATAGAAAGTTTCTGTAGCACGTATCAGGCTCTGGGTTCAATCCCCAGCACAGGAAGAAGGAATTTGAAAGCACACACACACTTTGAGTTTTTGTTTCTAGTAAAGATATGTTTTTGTGTGTTTATTTGTTTTTGTGGTACCGGGGTTTGAGTGCTCTACCTCTGAGCTACACCTTTTAATTTCTTACTTTGAAACAGGGTCTTGCTAAGGACTGGCCTTTAACTTTGGTTTCACCTTCAGCTTCCTAAGTACTGCAATTACAGGTGTGCAGCACCATGCCTGGCTAAAGATTTGTTCTTTAATTCAACATATTGATTCTTTTATATGAAAGTGAGGCACATGCTTTGAGTTGGCTTCTTTTTCAGTGATGGTAATAGGTTTGAAGTGTATAGACCCCACAGCAAACTGCCCCACCAGTCTGGAAACCATCATTTGTAGAGTGGATGACTCAGGTTAGGGGTTTCCAAGAGGCAGAACAAACTTAAGCGGAAAAAAAAAAAGTTTCTTCTATACTTTGCTAGTAACCATCATGATTATTATTTCAAAGCATCTCATGAAGCAGTTTTTCTAGTTCTGTATTTTATGTCATAATTATGCACCAGGAATTTTCTCTTTCAGAAATTACCTTTGAATTATAATGCTAAGTTTCTATAATACTATCATCAAAAGGAATCAACAAGGCTCTGATACTAATTATCTTTTCTTTCTCTAAGCTTATGAAAACACCAACACTTAGCCTTTAATGCCTAAGTATTGTTTTTGGAGAGTTAAAAGCTTACAGTTATAGGTAGAACCAAAACTCTTACATGTATCAAGGTTATCAAAGAAAGTATAGTATTAGTCTTTAAGTTGCTAATTATGAGAAAAGGCTGGAAGGGGTAGAATTTCATATTTGCTGTGGATTACGCCACATGCCTTTTTGTGAGGTGGAGCTCCACTGATTACATATGTGTTTCTGGTGAATTGTGGCATGTTCACATACTTTCAGCATTCTCTTAGGTACTGCTCTGTCAACACTATTTTATTAGTATCATTTTGAATGTTTTTTCAGCTGAAACTTGTAAGTCACTCTACAGTTAGTGAAATGAATGTAATTGGCTTGTTGAAAAGAAATATACTCACACAAAGCCAATATGAAATAATTGGCAGTGCAGAATGTTTTACATGGTAGATCCTGGAGTATGCAGAGGTTTTAAGCTAAGCAATTTTTAAAATAAATGTTAAGTCTCTTAGGTTACTGGCCACAGGATGAAGCCCCGATCTCTCAGTATGGGATTCATCATGCCAAACTAGAATTGCAAGCCTGAGGCTTACTGGTCAGATTGGCTGCAGTCATGTTTTGGCTTTTAATAAGGTTAAAAATGTTTATTTGCCAGCATTTAAAAATCAAGGAATTTGACATTTAAACAAATTGAATTTTATACCTTTTTTTTTTTTTTTTTTTAAATTGGAAGGCCTGGCAGTGATTTGTTGGAGCTGTATAACGGTTTCTACCTTTATAAGGAGTGCACTCTGCCATGGGACTGTTGACATTTTCTGTTCTGCAAGCTGCACTCCATTGTTGCCCCATCTGTAGGTGCGTGAGTTTGCTATGCTTGTGTTGTTGTTAAGCCTAGCCAAATTGTTCCCTCCACTGTCTTAACACATATATGCTTGGTATATATCATATTTCCTCTTCGGGTTTCTCCTACTTCTGAACCTAGGTTGTGTATTGCTTTATCATACTGTCAAAACCTAGCATAAGACACTTTGTATTGTCATCCTTTATGTGTATTTTTTGGGTCCCCAGCTGTACTGTAAATTTTTTGATGGCAAGGACCATATAATTACTAGTGTCTTGCAAATTTATTTTAGATTTATTAGATTAACTATTGTTTAGATTTAGCTTCTAGGGGATGATAATCTGTGATTATAATTATGATGTTAGAAGTAATAGAAAATATCAAAATCTTGTGTAAAATGTTTCTTCAAATAGTGCTTTCTTACTTTACTCTGCCCATTTCTTTGCAGTAGCATTTACATGATCTATTTGAGCATTAATTCAGTAGACACTTCACTTATTATCCATTTCTCGGTTCTGCTACATATATGGTGAAATTTGGGATTACAAGTGTGTGCCGTCATGCCCAGTTTTGGAAAATAGCTTTTATGAAACTATAATTATTTCTAAGGTGTTTGTAGTAAGGACTTTTATTGTGAATTTCAAAAATAAAAAATAAATGTAGGCCGGGCGTGGTGGCGCACGCTTGTAATCCCCGCGCTTGGGAGGCGGAGACAGGAGGATCGGGCAGGTTCGAAGCTAGCCGCGCGCGCTGGCTTAGGAGACCCAGTTTCCAAAAATGAAAATGTAAAAATAGGTCTGGGAGTGTAGCCCGGAGGTAGAAGGGCTTCCAGGAACCCCAGTACCACCAAAAAAAAAAAAAAAAATGTATGGGTCACAAGTGGATAACCCCTTTATTTAATAATTTTAAACTCATGATGGAAAAATATTAATAGTTTTATCAGCCTGATCTTGGAGTAAAGCAATGTGGTATTAGGGAAAAAAAAAACAAATCTTTGTGGTAAAGTTAGTGATATGTATGAGCCAAAAAATAGAATGGATTTTTGTGTGGTTGCATATATTTCATCACATTAGAAATGCTGTATGAATTTTTTCCAAAGAAAAGAGAATTCTATACTTAACTCATCTAAATATAGTGATTAAGTTAATTTTTTGCATAGTTTAGTGTTACACTGAAACAAAGGTCAGCTGCCATGGGGCCATTTCTGAAATCCTTGTTGAAGAACTCATGTTACTTATAATTATAGAAGGAGATGCAGAAAAATTAGCTGATTTAAGAAAACCTTAATTCTAATAAACCTAAGACTTTTTTCAAATGTAATATTTAAATTTTAAAGGAAATCATAGTTGTTTGTTTGTTTGCAGGTCTGGGGATGGAACCCAGGGGCATTTGACCTCCAAGCTACACCCCCTGCCCTATTTTTTATTCTTTATTTTGAAATCGGGTCTCACTGAGTTGCAGAGGGCCTAAGTAGCTGAAGCTGTCTGTGAACCACGATCCTCCAGGTCTCAGCCTCCCAAATGCTGGGATTACAAGCGTGCGCCACCACACCCGGCTAAAGGAAATCATAATTTTAAGAAATGTCTAGTTTTATCTGTAAAATAAATTCTAATAAAATACTTTACATAGGGTGGGGCATTCATTTGAACCACCCCCCTCCCCCATGCCATTCTGGCATGGGGCTGTAACTATCTTTTGTATTTCTATCTTTGTGTGTGTGTGTGTGTGTGTGTGTGTGTGTGTGTGTGTGTGTGTGGTACTGGGGTTCCTGGAAGCCCTTCTACCTCTGGGCTATGATCCCAGACCTATTTTTACATTTTTATTTGGAAACAGGGTCTCTTAAGCCAGCATGGCTGGCTTCAAACCTGTGTGATCCTCCTGTCTCCGCCTCCCAAGCGCGGGGATTACAAGCATGCGCCACCACGCCCAGCTGTATTTCTATCTTTGTAATAAACTTCTTTAAATCTTAAAAAATACTTTAAATAAATACAATCTTTTTAACCTCAAATACTCATTTTCTAAACCGGCATTCATTTTAAATTCATGAAAAAGGACATTGAGCTGATGATTTGTAACTTAAAATTATTTGCGTTTACAGGTGCTTTCATATATGTAAATGAGAAATTTTCATGAATTAATATTATAGAGTGAGACCTCCCATGAAAAGCTAATGGAAGTTACCTAATTTGTGATATTAAATATCCGCTAAGCCAGGCATGGTGGCACATGCTTGTAATCCTAGTGCTTGGGAGGCAGAGACAGAAGGAGCATGGGTTTGTGGACAGCCTCAGCTACTTCGGCCCTCTGCAATTTAGTGAAACCCTGTTTCAAAATAAAGAATAAAAAAAAAAATTGGTTGGTGGGTGTAGCTTGGAGGTAGAATGCCTCTGGGTTCCATCCCCAGCACCACAAAAATAAAACTAACTAACTAAATAGGGCTGGGGATATAGCTCCGGGGTAGAATGCCCCTGACTTCAAATCCCATTTTTCCAAAAATAAAGTATCCTCTAATAATTGCCTTCTATGCTTTTTAACTGGGCCAGTGTTTGTGACTAGTAAGTTTTCAGGAAATTTGAAATCAATATATTATAAAAACACATCTAAACTTATCATCTATGTTATATTAAAGGACTTGAAATACATTCTAAATGCCTAGGAGTTAGGAAAGGCTGTGAGATTTTGCGGGCCTGGGTGGGCTGGGTACAGGTCAGCTGTGTTGCATTTCCTTCCGATTGGTTGAGTCCTGACCAGACATGTTGCTGTTGTGCTCCTGTTTGTGTGTTTTTCTGGTCTGATGATACTGTCCATGGTACAGAGGTTGGTCCTGTCTGCACAGGTAGGCAGTAAGCTGCTTGAGGACAGACAGCAGGTGTCTTCCTACCACTCTTGAACTCTCCGCATAGCACCTAGACACTGTTGGCTCCACAGTATTACAGCTTTATTCTTTTTGATCCATGTAGACAACTGTCATCTGGATTTCAACCTTTATCAAGTCAAGTGTGACCTGATGACCCACGGGAAAAATACAAAGACAAATGAAATGTGTTTATCAAGTGTGGCATATTAGTAAAATGTAACTCTTTCCATAGCAGTGATAGGTGCTCAGCTATGGTGTTGGCATTGAAAAATACACATTTTGTTACTTAAAATTTTAAAAGACTATAAAAATAAATATTTCCTAAATACTCAAAAGACTCTAAGTAAAGATGGATGGAGTTATTAAAATTATCGATAAAATGAAGCAATGGAAATAATCTGTGCAAGAAGACAGGTCTCTCGTTTGCTATCTTACTGTACTGGGGATTGAACCTCTGAGTTACATTCCCAATCCTATTTTATTTTTATTTTGAAGCCAGATCTCACTAAGTTGTATTTGTGGAGACTGTCCTTGAACCTAAGATCCTCCTCTTTTAGCCTTCGAAGTACTGGGATTACAGGCGTCTACCACCACCCTGGCTGCTGGGTCTCTTTTGAAATGCCTTAGTTTGGGCTTTATTTTCAGCCTATAGAAAAAGAGGTATTTGTTTCCTTATGCCATGAGCTTTCATTGAGCTGGTTTAAGATACATTATATACAAGTTTTCTCTACTTTCTTGGGGCTGACCAAGGCACAAACCTAACTTTAGCCATTAGAAATTCCCATTCAGCCGGGTGTGTTGGCGCACGCTTGTAATCCCAGCATTCAGGAGGCTGAGTCTGGAGGATTGTGGTTCGCAGACAGCTTTAGCTACTTAGTGAGGCCTTCGCAACTTAGTGAGACCCTGTTTCAAAAATAAAGAATATAAAATAGGGCAGAGGGTGTAGCTCAGAAGTCAAATGCCTCTAGGTTCCATCCCCAGACCTGTGGACGGAAGGAAGGAAGGAAGGAAGGAATTCCCATTTAACCGTGTCTGCCTTTTCTTCATTGGGCTGCTCTGGGCACTGCTGTCCACTCTTGGGGTGATCCAGTTGTCCGTGAGGGGGTGGTTAACTTGACCTAGATCTCTGACTATTTGAGTTGGTATGTTTGGCCCCATAGCCTAGGAATTAAATGGCAGTTGATGTCATATTTTCATATACAAGAGTTTTATATTATCCTACCTTTGAGATTATGGAGAACAAGACAGAAAGGTTTGGGTTGTTTTTAAATAAAACTTTCCATGCTGCAGTGCCTGTTACCTTCTCTGTTGTTGCCTTGACCTCCCTGGAGATATGTGAGTTTCAGCTTCTCCTGATTTCTGTTTCCTCTTGTATCTGTTTCTAACCACCTATGTGTTCTCTATCATTTTATGGAGAGAAAAAAAAAAAACCTCTGCATATGGTATGTCCTATATTGGGATCAAGGGGGTATTGGGGAAAAACAAGTAACAAAAATCTCATATAGAGATCCTATCCAAGTATGTAGGTAATACAGTTAATTGTGGGGTGTGTGAGTGTGTCCTCCTAAGGATGTTAATAAAGTTTATTTTGTAAGTGACTTTGTAAAATTAAACCTTCAGCAACTCAGGAAGGAATTCAACACTACCACTAGACAATGTGTTTATGGGAGCCCACTTGTGTATCTTCCAAGATTCTAAGATTTTCTCATATCTTTTTCTCTAATATGAGCAAAATATAACTCCTTAAGAGCTGCATTTCAAGCCGGGTGTGGTTGTGCATGCTTGTAAGCCCAGCATTCGGGAGGCTGAGACTGGAGGATCATGGTTCGTGGAGAGCCTCAGCTACTTGGTGAGGCCCTTCACAACTCAGTGAGACCCTGTTTCAAAAATAAAAAGACTAAAAAATAGAGATGGGGGTGTAGCTCAGAGGTAGAATGCCCCTGAGTTCCATCCCCAGTACTGTAAACAATAAATAAACAAACAAACAAACAAACAACAAAAAGCAACTGTATTAGAGAGAGAGAGAGAGAGAGAGAGAGAGAGAGATATTTGGATTTAACATTATCATTAAATAATATATTTTTAAATTTTTGGAAGAATATAGAGGTTGAATATTGAAGACTACTGTAAAATAACATTTTTCTCAAAGAAACAAATCAAGATGTCTTGATTAGGTTCATATGGAAAAAATTTTAAAACATGTTGGCTGTAATCATAATAATCCTTTCAAATAGCATGCTTTCAATTCTGAGTTGCTAAAATATAAAATGGTTTTTCTTAAGTGTATTTTCATATAAATGAAGTCTTTCTACCCAAATGTAGTTAGAACCATAGAACATAAGTAAGAATTCTGTCATTAGAGTTTGGTGTTACAATAAATTGTAGTTCAAAAGTTGAATTATATTCCATGTTTGTCTGATGTCATAGATCTAACAGTACTGTTAGGGAATGACAAGTACTACTAGGATGAAATAACACTTTTGAAAACACTTTATAAATGTGATACAGACACACTTCAAGTTCACATCAGTTGCCCACATCACAGTTACCCAGTGTTCCTGTCAGCAGACAAAAGGAGAGTGTAGAAATTGTTAGAGTGTACACATTCCAGCCTTCTGCAGGCTGCTGAACCTAGACTGTGAGTAACATGAGGGAGAGCCTGAAGCCTTGGCTGTTGTCTTTGTGCTTGGATACATATTTGTAGGGCCAGGATGCACAGCACCTATAAAGTTGCCCAAGAGGTCTGGGAGTGTAGTGTGGAGGTAGAAGGGTTTCCAGGAACCCCAGCACCACCAGAGCCCAGTACAGATTAAGAATCATGATTTGAAGCCGGGCGTGGTGGCGCACACTTGTAATCCCCGCGCTTGGGAGGCAGACACAGGAGGATTGTGCAGGTTCGAAGCCAGCCTCTCTGGCTTAAGAGACCCTGTTTCCAAATAAAAATATAAAAAATAGGTGTCTGGGAGTGTAGCCTGGAGGTAGAAGGGTTTCCAGGAACCCCAGTACCACCAAAAAATAAACAAACAAAAAATCATGATTTATTTAAGACCATCTTTCTTAAAACTTATCTTTCTTTATTAAAACAATGGAATGTGAGTTTGTATTTCATCCCACTAGATTATTTTAGCATTATAATAATAATTTATACAATATCTTTATAGTTTTAAAAGGAATTTTCACTTCATTTATTTGATTCTCAAAGTGGTAGTCTCTTTATAGATGAGGACACTTGACTTGAATGATTTGACAGCTTTCCTAATAGTTTGTGACAAAATTGGATCTTAATACTCTTCTAACTTGGAGACCTGTGCTTTTTTTCTTGCTGACAGTCAGTTGCCCTGTTGATGAGATATTGCTAGAGTGCAAAATATAGTGCAGTAATTTTATTCTTTTTCTTCTTTTGTTTTTTAAAGCCAGCTTTAGTTTTTGCCAAATGACTAAATCAATTTATGTTCTTTAGCTCATGTTGATTTTTCTTTAAAGTTTATCAGTTTGATCTAGAGATCTTTTCAAACATTTTCTACATTCTGTAATGTATCTAACTTGATAAAAATTTCAGATCATTGGATTCTCTCTGCAAAAAGCAAGGTCTGTGTAAAATTTCACATTTCCAATTCTTTCATTGCAGTTGTGACCTTGAAAAAAGTCTTTAGTATAGCACTAGTTAGAAAAGGAAAATTAAATGTTTCCAGATGATTGTACATTATACATTTAAGAGCTCGACATTAAGAATAGCTCCATGGCCCACTTATTTATTTATTTATTTATTTATTTATTTATTTATTTTTAATTGGTGCATTGTAGTCATATATCAATCACATTGGAGTACAAGACTTGAGAGGATATACAAGCACACATCATCCAATCAGCCCTCATCCAGCCCCCATCCCATTCCCTCCTCCTCCCTCAATCCCATGCTTCTTTGGTGATTAACTTTGATATATTTGTTTATGTACCTCCTGCGTTTTAAAGAGGCTCCATCCTCCACTATTCCATACCCTCTGATTGGTCACATTGGTTGCTTCAATATATGGCCCTTTCTATAGCTCAGCCTCTTCCTGTTGCCCCTTTCCTCCTAGTTATTGCTGATTAGGAGAAGCATCTGATTTGTATTTTCTGTGATATTTCTCTGTGCATGCCGCGTTGCAAGTACCAGTCCCACTCTTGATGGCCCCAGTAGTGGCCTGGCTACCCGGTGGACTGATCCAGACCTCGCTGGCTCAAGCAGCGGCCTTGCCTCATGGGAGGCCCCGATTCTGGTCTCGCTGGCCCCGACACCAGCCTAACCTCTCAGCTGGCTCCGATCCCAGCCTCGGAGGCCGCAGTAGTGGCCTTGCCTCACGGCAGGCTCCGATGCTGGCCATTGGCCCCGGCACCGGCCTAACCCCTCGGCAGTCTCCGATCCCGGCCTCGTTGGCCCCAGCCCCGGCCTAACCCCTCGGCAGGCTCCGCTCCAGCCTCGGAGGCCTCAGTAGCAGCCTTGCCTCACGGCAGGCTCTGATGCTGGCTACTGGCCCTGGCATCGGCCTAACCCTTAGGCAGGCTCCGATCCCAGCCTCGGAGGCCCCAGTAGCGGCCTTGCCTCACGGCAGGCTCCAATGCCGGCCATTGGCCCCGGCACCAGCCTAACCCCTCGGCTGGCTCTTATCCTGGCCTCGGAGGCCCCAGCCCCGGCTCTGCCTCACGGCAGGCTCCGATGCTGGCCTCGCTCATGGCCCACTTTTAAAAAACTTTCTAATCTTAAATTATAATAATGAAGCTTGTGAAACTCAAATGACAATTCTAGTACTTTATGGAAGTATTTCTACCATAGATTTTTTTTATCAGGATTACTCACATGTGGGTTTTGCAAATGAAACCAAAATTAGTATGAGGACATTCATAATTTATTTTTCCTATCAATACTCATTTATATGTCAAGTATTTTGCAGAAATTCTGTGGTGAGCAAAGCATTGGCCTCTCCTAGAAGCTAGACCTGAGGAGATATAGACCAACAAGCCATTATACAGTTTAACAAGTGCATTCTTACCAATTTAAAACTCGGCTCTGCAGTTTTTATTTAACAGTGATTTTTGAAAATCTCTTCAGAATTTCGCGAGGTGATAACTTTGGTAAACATAAAAGTGCAATTTCCACTTTTATTTTGTACTCTTGAAAATTAATCACATTTTTCCAAATCACTATGATTTTTTAATTTCAATTGTATGATCTGGTTAAAACTTTCTGAAGCCATGCATTTAGCCAGTTTAGCCAAGCTTATATTGAGTTATTTTGTTTATACCTTTTTCACATACAAAAGAAAATTTGAGGTAGTATAGGTATTGCTTAACCTGAGCATTTTTTTAAATGCTTTTTTGGTTCATTGTAATTATACATCTTAATGAGAGTGGTAGGAAAACATGCCCACAATTTGATGGATTTCATGTAAGTACTTTAAAAAATATATAGGTTCATTAAATTTTTTAAATCAAATTTTTTGAATTTTTAAAATCAGCCTTTTATGGTAAATCACATACAAGCTGGGCATGGTGACACATGCTTGTAATCCCTGCGCTTGGGAGGCTGAGACAGGATGATCGCACAGGTTCGAAGCCAGCCTCAGCTACTTAGTGAGACCCTGTTTCCAAATAAAGTATAAAAATAGGTCTCGGAGTATAGCCCAAAGGTAGAAAGGCCCCTGGGTTCCACCCCCAGTACTACAAAAACAAAAAACCACATATAATATAAATTAAGCTTACCAATTATCGTTTGTGTTTTGTGTGTGTGAGTGAGAGATATAGAGAGATAGATATTGAGGATTGAACCCAGGAATATTCTACCTCTCGGCTGTACCCCCAGCCTTATTTTTTATTTACTAGTGTCTCACTAAATTATTATACACTGGCCTCAAATCTGTAATCCTTCTGTCTTAGCCTCTGAAGTACTGGGATTACAAGCATGTGCCACCATACCTGGCTAAGCTCAGTAATTTTAAGCAGACAATTAGATGGATTTTGAAATGTATACAGTCATATATACCACAGCACAATCAAGATATAGAATATTTTTGTTTGAGTCGGGCATGGTGGCACACGCTTGTAATCCCCACGCTTGGGAGGTGGAGACAGGAGGATCTCGCAGGTTCGAAGCCAGTCTCGCTTACTTAAGAGACCCTGTTTCCAAAAAATAGGTCTGGGAATGTAGCCCGGGGGTAGAAGGGTTTTCAAGAACCCCAGTACCACCAAAAAGAAAAAAAAAATTGTTTGGCAAAAACATTTTTTACAGCCCTCTCTGAGTCAGTCTTCCACCTCACTGCCTGTGACCACCTTGCCTGCTTTAGCCTCTGACTTCTTTTGCTTAGCATGATGTGTTCTGACTCACCCATTTCCATGCACATACCAGTAGTTCCTTTTTATTTCTTGGTGTATTAAGTAGTCACAATTTACTTATTCACTCATCACTATTAGTGGATATTTGGATTGTTCCTAGTATGA
The DNA here is from genome assembly GCF_963383645.1 of Muscardinus avellanarius. NCBI lineage: Eukaryota > Metazoa > Chordata > Mammalia > Rodentia > Gliridae > Muscardinus > Muscardinus avellanarius. The sequence goes on from NC_137798.1 coordinate 57,033,878, forward strand.
ATGATCTTATTACAGACATATTGAATGGACATATCTTTTCATTTCTGAGTTGTATGATATATGAATGTTTATGAGAAACTCTTAAATTCTTTTCTAAAGTGCCTGTACCATCTCACCGTTTCTTTCAGCAGTGTCCAGGTATTCTGGTTACTCCAGATTTTCATCAAGACTTGATATTGTCAGTCTTTTTAGTTAACCATTTTCGTGGATATGTGGTGGTATGTCACTCTAGTTTTTTATTTGCACCTTCATAATAACTCCAATAATTTCAGTAATGTTTGGCATCGTTTTAAGACTTATTTACCACGTGTTTGTCTTCATTAGTAAAGCGACTTTAACTTTTCTGACCATGTTTTTAAGAATTGTCTCCTCTTTGCATTGTGAGAGCTACTTATGTATTCTAAATTTAAGTTGTTAATCAGATATGTTTTTTTAAACATTTTTTCCTCAGTCTGAGGATTTCTCTGTCATTTTTAAAATGACTTTTGAAGGGCAGAGTTCTTTGTCTTTTGGACCCTAAGAAACTAAGGTCATAAAGACCCCCAAGAAATTTTTTAATAAGTGTTAGGGGTTTAGGTTTTAAATTTGGATTTATAACTCATTTCAAGTTAGGATTTTTTTTGTGTGTATGTGGTACTGGGGATGGAATCCAGGGGCATTCTATCTCTGAGATACACCCCATACCTATTTTTCATTTGTTATTTGGAAACAGGATCTCAGTAAGTTGCAAAGGGCCTAAGTAGTAACTGAGGCTGTCCTTGAACCGTGATCTCCTGTCTGAGCATCACAAATGCTGGATTACAAGCGTGGTTTATCACGCCCGGCTTCAAGTTAGTTTTTATATGTAAGGGTCGAGGTAATATTTTTCCCTATAGATATTTATTTGATTAATGATCATTAAAAGTACATTCCCAGCCAGGCGTGGTGGCGCATACTTGTAATCTCAGCATTTGGGAGGCTGAGACAGGAGGACCTGGCTTCAAAGCCAGCCTCAGCTTCAACTTAGTGAGGCCCTTTGCAACTCAGTGAGACCCTATTTCAAAATAAAGAATTTTAAAAAATGGGGCTAGGGGTACAGTTGGGAGGTAGAAAGTCCCTGGGTTCCATACCCAATACTGAAAAAAGAAAAAAAAAAGTTCATTTCCTCATTGAATTACCTTGGCATCTTTGTCAATAATCAGATGGCTTTCTACATGTGGCTTTATTTCTGGGCTCTTTGTTCTACTGAATACTTCCAGTCTCTGTTCCATTGACTTAGATGTCTGTCTTTAGGCCAGTATCATACTGTCTTGTTAACATTATAAAGAATTTTATACTTTAATTCACAGTGAGTCTGCACATCAGGTGCAAGCTCTCTCACTTTTTTCCTTCTCAAAATTGTTTTGGCTAATTTGGAGTCAGCTTGTTGATTTTTATAGGGGAAGAAAAAGCCTGCCGGGAGTTTAAAAAACTTTACTTTGAAGTTATTTGAGACTTAAAAGAAGTTGCAAAAATAGTTCCATTTCTATTTGACAGTTTCTCAATCACATTCTCGTAACTGTAGTAATGTTTCAAAACCAGAAAATTGACATTGATACAGCACTACTGACTAGGCTTATTTGAATTTCTTCGATTTTTATTTGCACTCATTTTTAACCCTTCTGGAATTTAGGTTGAGACTGCATTGAATCTGTAGGTCAATTTGGAAGCATTGATATCTCAACAATATCAGGTCTTCAGTTACATACCCATTGTATCTCATTAGGTTGTCTTTACTTTTTTGAAGAAGTATGTATTTTGTTCTTTAATGGATAAGTTTTATGTGTTTTGCTAAATTTGTCTTTAAATATTTCACATTTTTTATTTATTATAAAATATATTTTAGATCTTAGTTCCCAGGTTGTAGTGTTTAGAAATATAAAAATACAGACTTTTAAATATTTAGTTTTGTGTTTTGGGCCTTCCTAAAACTCAATAATAGCATTTTTGTACATGTCCAGGATTTTCAAATTGACAATCATGTCTGCAGATAATGATACTTTCACCTCTTTCCTGTCTGGATGCTTTTTCTTAACTTAATACACAGTCGTGTTGAATGTGAATATCAAGAACAGATACCATGCCTTGTTTCCAATCTTAGGGGAGAAAAGCATTCAATCTTTTACCATTAAGTGTAATATTAGCTATAGATTTTTTTTATAGATATGTTTGAACTAGTTCAGGAAGGGCCTTTCCACTACTAGTTTGTTGAAGATTTATATGTTTTATCATGAACATATGTTAAATTTTGTCAAATATTTTTCTGCACTTTATTTATTTATTTATTTATTTTTTTTGCGGGTCTGAGGATGGAACCCAGGGGCATTTGACCTCCGAGCTACATCCCCTGCCCTATTTTTTATTCTTTGTTTTGAAACAGGGTCTCACTAAGTTGCAGGGAACCTCACTGAGTAGCTGAGGCTGTCCGCGAACCGCGATCCTCCAGTTTCAGCCTCCCAAATGCTGGGATTACAAGCATGTGCCACCACGCCCGGCTTTTCTGCACTTTTAAAAATTTATTTTGAGCTGAGCGTGGTGGCGCACGCTCGTAATCCCAGCATTTGGGAGGCAGAGACCAGAGGATGGTGGTACACGAACAGTCTCAGCTACTTAGTGAGGCCCTCCGCAACTCAGTGAGACCCTGTTTCAAAATAAAGAATAAAAAACAGGGCTGGGGTGCCTCTTGGAGATAGCATGCCCCTGGGCTTCATCCCCAGTACCTTAAAAAAAAAAAATATATATATATATATATAGTTTTTATTTTGTAGGTTTTCTTTTGTCATCTCCTATTGTATTGAGTAACATTAAGTTTTGAATGTCAAACCAATACTGCATTTGATTTGGTCATTGTATTTATCTTTTATTTGCTTCTGGATTCAATATACCAAAATTTTGTTAAGGATTTTCATCTCTGTTCTTTTTAGTTTTCTGGAAACATTTATGTAAATTGGTGTTTTTTTTTTTTTTACATTGAAGTGAAGCCATTTGGGCCTGGAGTTTTGTCAGATTTTTAAAAATAGTAGTTTAATAGATATAATTAGAGGATCTATTTCTTGAATGACTTTGATAGTTTGTATCTTTCAAAAGACTTTCCCATTTCATCTGTATTGTAGAATTTTACAACTTAAAGTTGTTGTTAATATGTCCATTACTGGGTGCTGGGTTTTGAGAGTTTGGCCTTTTTTCTAGCATGTAGATAAGTTTGATCCTCTCAAGACTTGCTTTTAAACTTTGATAGAGTGGGGCCCAAACACCATTCAGACCAGAGCTACTTTACCTGTTCCAAGGTGGTATCCTTTAAAGTAAGCTGTCGGGTGCTTTCAGCATTAAAGGTTCCTCTATGGGTAGTGGGCGTGAGAACAATTCTGAGACCTCTGTCAGCTCCAAGAACTATTTGATTTATTGTTTTCTGAGGACTCCTTCTTGGCCCTGCGGAATTCTCCCCTGTGGGCCTGAGTCTGTGCTTTGTCAGGATTCAAGGCGACCTGTGTGTAGACCTGAGGATGTGGCTCAGTGTGCCACTCTGTCTGTCCCCTCTGTGTTCTGTGCTGCCCCGAGTTCTGGCTTCCTCAGTCTCAGTGAGAGAGAGTTGATGGGCACCAACTAGAAGTTATTAGATATAAGGTTATTTAAACTCCTCAAACTGGAATGGATACTTGAAAAACTATGCAAAGAGAAAAAAGTTAAGAGGGTTTTTTTGTGTGTGTGTGGTACTGGGGTTCCTGGAAACCCTTCTCCGGGCTACACTCCCAGACCTATTTTTATATATTTATTTATTTGGAAACAGGGTCTCTTAAGCCAGCACAGCTGGCTTTGAACCTGTGTGATCCTCCTGTCCCCGCCTCCCAAGCGCGGGGATTACAAGCATGCGCCACCACACCCGGCTAAGAGGGTTTTTGTTTTTTTTTTTAATTTTGTATAGAATTTGGTGCTTATATTGATTTTGAGGTACAATCCCTAGAAGTAGTTACTTATCAATAGAAGTTTGTTTATAGGTTTCCAGAGTATATGGTACAATTGACAAGACTGGAGTACTTTTATCAGAATTATTACTCCTAGCCAGGTGTTGTGGCTCACGCTTGTAATCCCAGCATTTGGGAGGTTGATACAGAAGGGTTGCTATTAGTGGACAGCCTCAGCTACTTAGTGAGGCCCTTTGCAACTCAGTGAGACCCAGCTTCAAAGTAAAGAATAAAAAAATAGGGCTAGGGGTGTAGCTTGGAGGTAGAATGCCCCTGGGTTCCATCCCCAATACCACACACAAAATAAAAGAATTATTACTCCTAATGATTTTATTCACTAAAGTTCATTTGTCATTTCCACTAACTATACATGGTCACTGAAGAAACCATTTCTTACTATAATATTGGAACAAGTGGCTTTCAAACCCCAGACAGATTGCATTGAATTGGAAAATGCTCTTGAAAGAAAGACTCTTCAGAGAGAATTTCACCATTTGCTCTGATTATTGAGACCTTACTTGAAGGTAAAAAGCCACCCACAATCTTGCAAATCTCATATCTAAGAAAGAAGAATCCTCACCCAGCTTTCCCTAGCAGAAAGCCCATTACTAGGTCTAACACCATGTTTTCTTAATTGGTTCTTCCACATGTAAAGGTCACTGAAGGGAAATAGATACTCCTGTTCATTCATTTACATACTTGGTGCTGGGAATCAAACCCAGGGTCTCCCACATGTTAAGCACGTGCTCTAGAACTGAGCTACATCCTCTGCCCTTGCCATTCCTCTTTGAGTATTTAAAAAATAAACAAAAGCCACTTGGATGGTGTCACCTCTGGGTCAGAAATGAGATGGTTCCAGGGCCATTATTGACAATGCACAGTTTAGTATTGTAAGAGTAAGAGAGTTAGATAGAGTGCAGCTCTGGTGTCAGCAATGATCCTGCTGTGAGTGACCACTGACTTTGGAATTGGCTGCCCATCCAGTTTCTTGGCATAAACATCTGTGGGTTAGTCTCAGGACTAGTTGCCTTTCCAGTGTGACTAAAGGCATGAACAAAACAGTGCTAAGCAGAGCCAAGGTGTTTTTTGATGGATGTTTGTATGACTTCTTTTTTAACTCTACCCTTCAAGGTTGAGATATGGTCCCATTTTTCATGGAAGATTAACCCTGTTAGTGTACGGTAAAGTGTAATTCTGATTTCCTTCTTCCACGCCCTTAAAAAAAAAAAAAACAGACTAAGTCTCTCTTATAACATCATAGTGTGACTACTATGAGAAGGAATGCTTTCTTTTGGCAATATGAAGAGGGACGTACATCATACAACCTGAAAATCTATTGAGCCCTAGGTCAAATGGAGGTGACTTGACGGGGCTATTCAGTGACTCAGTGTTGGGTTTTGTCAGCTTCACATACATGAGAGCCCAGAGGTTCATTAAGTGGCTTTATATCTGCTCCCTTTAGATTAAATAGGTAACAATTGAATTGACCTTGATCTGTAGCTTATTTCAAAGCCCCAGGAGAGAAGAGTTACAGAAACCAGGCTTGCAGTTTGGCATGTGGGAAATAGATGTTATTCCATCGGTGTGTACCCCTTGAAGATGATATTCACATACCATTGCCATTTGGTGGAACTGGCCAATTTGTGGCAGTTAATCTTCCAGAATGACACAAGCCTCCTCAGTCTCCCCAGAGCAGATTGGCTTGTAGGAGGACACCCTAGGAAAGAAGGGTTGCTTAGAGCTTGGACTCTTGATCTGCAGTTAATGGTGGCTCTGTGAGGATAGAAGTGTCTTCCAGTGTAATAGAGACCCAGTCCCTACCTAAAAATGACAACTGGCAAACATTTTGTGAAGCTGTAATGAAGAAGCCATATATAAATACAGCCATATATAAATACTTTTTATCATTTCTCTTAAGTGCTTTAAAAACCATTAGTCAAAGTTCTAAGTGTATGTGACAACTTGGTCTCCAACATAGGTACTCACGAAACCCCTAAGGGGGGTTAACTAAGCTCACCAAGGACTTTTGTAGCAGTATAAAGCCTTGTTAGACTGTTCAGCGGAATCTTTTACTTTGAAGTCTATAGGTTGTGCTTTTGATCTTTTACTATAAAGAAGGCCTGGTCCATGATTCTCACTTTGCACCTTTCTTAATGTAAGTGTGTTGAGTGGGGTGTGTCCTGTGACAAATGCTACTCATTTGGGTGTGTTCAGGAGCAACATAATCTCAGCTCCATAATTTGTGTGTATAAGGCTAAAAATTGGATTCCTGTCATCTCAAAGTATTTTTCTGGCCTCATAACACTTTTTGCACATAATTCTATAACTATCAGGGTGTAAAGGCAGATTTTATTAACACTTTGGTATGTTCAGTTTGGTCAGTGATTTTAGCATTTCTTAATTTTCTACTTAAATATATAGATCATGCACTTTATGAAAAGAGAATGACCTAAATTCTTATCTTTTCATTAGTAAAGTTGTTTTTTTTTTTTTTTAAGTAGAACTTGTAGAAGAAAAATCCTAAAAGGAAAAGCACACCTGTGGCCCCAAACTGACTTGAATCATTTTGGCCAGTCATCCTCTTGAGGTATCAATTTTTTACCTATAAAATACAGGAGTCGGCATAAGTCATCTCTAAGAATTGATGCAGTAAGAAAGTTCTCATTTGATGTACTATTGCATTTTTTTTCTGTAGTAATAGGTAGAAACTGAGTAATTTATGTACATATCACTAAATGGTCTTCTCTAAGAATTTATCAGTAATACTAAAAGGTCTAAGGCTATTTTCCATTTCAAAGCCATGAAAATAATGAGGTATTAGGTGAAATACTATTTTATAATGATGATTTTAGTGTGTGGATACCACTGCATAGAGTCCTCAGTGGATTCATTTTATGTGAAATATGGCAGGCAGTTATGGCAGTTTTATACTTGTCCTACATTATGCATCTTTTAAAAGTTTAACCACCTGTATGTGACTATTCACATTATTTTCATCATTAATATCTCTGGTTTATTTTACTTTTTTTTTTTTTTTTTGCGGGTCTAGGGATGGAACCCAGGGGCATTCAACCTTCGAGCTATACCTCCTGCCCAGTTTTTTCTTTATTTTGAAACAGAGTCTCACTGAGTTGCAGAGGGCCTCTCTAAGTAGCTGAGGCTCTTCCTGAACCACCATCCTCTGGTCTCAGCCTCCCGAATGCTGGCATTACAAGCGTGCGCCACCACGCCCGGCTTATTTTACTTTTTTTTTTTTTTTTTTTTTTTTGGTGGTACTGGGGTTCCTGGAAGCCCTTCTACCTCTGGGCTACACTCCCAGACCTATTTTTATATTTTTATTTAGAAACAGGGTCTCCTAAGCCAGCGTGCGCGGCTGGCTTCAAACCTGCGCGATCCTCCTGTCTCCGCCTCCCAAGCGTGGGGATTACAAGCGTGCGCCACCACGCCCGGCTTATTTTACTTTCTAAAACTGTGAAATACAGATGTAGAAAAGTGTTCAAAATATTTGTGTGCATTAAAAAATAATGATGATAAAAGATTCCATTGAAGCCAAGTGTGGTGGTGCACATTTTAATCCCAGTTCTTGGGAGGCGAGAAGGAGGATCGCAGGTTCTCGGCCAGCCTCAGCTACTTAGGCCTTCACAACTTAGTGAGACCCTGTTTCAAAACAAAGAATAAAAAATAGGGCTGAGGGTGAAGCTGGGAGATAGAATCCCTCAGGCTCTAATCGCCAGTACCATGGGCGGGGGGGGGGGGGGGGGGGGGCACCTTTATATTTTCTACCGAGCTTAGGTAAAAGGGTGTTTCCCTGGAGTCTTTCCCTGGGCCTTTCCAAATACCTCTCCTATCCCAGCCCCCTACCCAGCATCACTATTAAATTTTTTTTTTTTCAGAACTGGGGATTAAACCCAGGGGCATTCCTCCAAGCTACACCCCTAACCCTATATTTTTATTCTTTATTTTGAAACAGGGTCTCACTAAGTTGTGGAGGGCTTCAGTAAGTAGCTAAGGCTGAACCTGGATCCTCCTGTACTAGGATCCTCCTGTACTAGGATCAACCTCTCAAGTACTAGGATTACAAGCGTTTACCACCACACCCCACTACTATTAAAATTTTGAGCTCAATAATTTATTTGCTTTTTTAAATAGCCTACCACATTAATGTCCCTCTACATGAATCATTCTTCAGTTTTTCTTACGTTTGAACTTTCTGTTTATAGACAGAGAATCGTATGTATCCTTCTGACGCTTTTATAGATCAGCGTTGTATTTGAGATGCACGTTAACGTGCAGCTGTAGTTCATTAATTTTCACTGATGAATGGCTTTAGTGTAACCTGTCTTATATATTCTGTCCTCAATGGATTTCTGTTTCCAACTTGGACATTTTTATTTTTGTTGTTGTTGTTATTGTTCTTAAGAGCTATTTAATGTTATGGAAAATTTGGACTCAGTGTTCCAAGAATGCTAGTACTTCCCAGGTATTTTGCTCAAACTTTGTTAAAGGCATTACTCTCTCTTTGGAAAAGGGTGGGGGAGAATTTTTCAGGGGGAATATAAGCAAAGATAATATTAAGATTCCACATATTGCCACCCAATGAGAGTTTCACAGCAAAATCATCATCTAGAAAATTATATTGCCTTTGTCAGAGGGAATTGAGTGCAAGTCCCATGAATGAAAGAATCAAAGATTTCATTGGTAAATTAGAAGCAGATGATTCTAAGTCCAGAGATTTTCCCTGAGAACAGCACTTTTTGCTGGCAGTATCATGCTAGAAATTCATCTTGGTTGAAAGGAATTTTTGTGCCTGGTTGCTAAACCTGATACGGCTTTTGAATATAGATGGCTGTGAAAATAAAGTTTCTCTGGTTTAAAATTTATGAATTTTACCATTGCCTTTGTTCTTCTCATTGGCTTCTTATCTAGTGCTTCCCGCATCCCTCAGCTTTCCACAGGTTTTAGTTTTGATGTCCATGTCCTGCACAAGAAGTTGACCCCACTTGCACCTCTCAAGGTGGGCTTACTCCTGCCCAAAGCCTTCAGTCATAGCAGATGTCAGGATTCTTGTTTGAGCTCAGCGCTGTGGCACATGCCTGTAATCCCAGTACTTTGGAGGCTGAGACGGGAGGATCGCAAGTTTGAGGACAGCCTTGGCAAATAGTGTGACTCCATCAGCCTAGCAAGACCCTGTTTCAAAATAAAAATAAAACAGGGCTGGGGTATAGCTTGGAGGTAGAAGGCCCCTGGGTTCTATTCCCAGTTAAAACACACACACACACACACACACACTCACACACACACTCACGCACATAACAAGTCTTGCTTGCTTCTACATTCTGGTTGGTTTGGCTACTCTGAAAGATGTCAGCCTTAAGATCTGCTTTCAGGGTGTCAGGAAAAAAGTAGGTAGTTCTGGATGATAATGTTAATTACCACATCAACCCACCCATCAGCCCATCTTTCTTATTTCTAGAATCCAAGTTACTTTAGCTTTTAAAATTTTCCTCAGCTGGACATGATAGTACATACCTCTAATCCCAGTGCTTGGGAGGCAGAAGCAAAAAGATCACAAGTTTGAGGCTGGTCTGAACAACTTAGATCCTATTTTAGAATAAAATATAAAATAGTACTGGGATGTAGCTCAGAGGTAGAATGACTTTGACATATATTCTCACTCCAAAATATCTTTATATCACTTAATCGTACTGCTTAACTCCTAAGAGTTAAGATTTATACAGTGCTTATCAAAATACCTTTCAGTACCCTATAAAGCATATACTATTATTATTTTCATTTTACATATATGAAGACTAAGATGAGAGAGGGGAAGAGGCTTTTTCTAAGGTCATACTGCTAGCTGTGCAAGGTCACATGGTCAGTAAATGGCTGGGTCAGAGTCAGACCCAGGCAAGTTGGCTCCAGAATCTTAAATTTGAGTTGGATATTTTTTGTACCTACAACTTAGTGTATCTCAGCCAATATGTCTTCTTATATGTTCACTTTCATATAAATTGGTTTAACCTGACACACAAGGAGACTGTACAGAAACTCTTTTGTTGACCATGTTGGAGAATAGTATTCTTGCCTTGTTTGTTCACTAAATTTGGAGACAAGAAAAATGTGTACCTTTCCTTTTGTAACCAACTTGCAGACTGTACTTAATAAGTTGTGGCTAACATTGATTGCAATGGTGAGATGTGAAGGATGACTTAATATAGTTTTAATCTTAATTGCAAAAAAATTTATTCACATTTTTAGTGAATAGCCCTAAATAATTCATTCAGCAAGTCTTGCTGGATGCCTATTACAGAGCCAGTACTACCCCAGGCATTACAGAGAAAAGGATGCTGTGGGACCTGTCCTGGAAGAGATTTGGTTTCTCAGCAGGGAGCAGGGGAATGTCCATCAACTGCCTGGGGATGTGGAGGTGTGCTTTTCTTAGACCAGTGTCTTGCATTGTCCAGGGAGAATGCAGTTGTTTTCTTGGAAGTAAGTAGGTGAGTAGGAAAATATTCTAGGCAGAGGAAACAGTGTGGCCAAAGGCATGAAAAGTACAAGACCTAGGCTGGTTAAGGAAAAAGTGAGAAAATGCACTGTAGTCATTCAAACCATGAGTTGCAAAATGGTCTTTTTGAGGATGAGTGGGGATATGGCAAGAGACTTCGGTGCCTTGACATATCAGAGTTGCCCCGAGAGAGTGCTGAGCCATTAAAGTATGAGAGCAGAGATGTAATTTAAGGAGGTCATCATAGCAGCCTTTTGAGGATTGGATTTAAGCAATAAGACAAGATAGAGGGTATAGAGAAGAAAGCCATTAAAAAGAATAGGCCAGGTGTGGCCGTGCATGCTTGTAATCCCAGCATTTGAGAGGCTGAGACAGGAGGATCGCAGTTCGCGGACAGCCTCAGCTACTTAGTGAGGCCCTTTGCAACTCAGTGAGTGACACTGTTTCAAAATAAAGAATGAAAAATAGGGCTGGGGGTGTAGCTCAGAGGTAGAATGCCCCTGGGTTCCATCCCCAGTACCACACACACACACACACACACACACACACACACACATACACACACACACACACAGAAAAGAGATTTTTTTCTTACTATTTTAAATGTAAGTATAGCAATTAAATTATCTTCAGTCTTTTAGTCATTGAGGATCACTTTTTTATCTTTCCTCTCCCACCTTCCTCAGTCTTTGAGTTTGGAAAGATTGCTTATCAAAACAAACTTAAGTCATTTGTTTTCATTCTTTCACTCTCATAGAATAACTATGCTCTCAAAGTAAGCACTTCAAAACTGTTATGATGTTATTTAAGTGAATGATCTTTGAATTTTCCTTGAGATACAACAATGGGTAAATATGCCGTTTACCTCTGGCTTTCTGAAATGTTGAAAGATCCCCATGACTTCTTTTATGGACTCAGGTTGGAAGCTGTTATAATAATTGATTAACAGAATTATGTTTATTTGTGTTCATTTTAGATAGGTATATCAGAATTGTGATTTGGACACGTGATCTTGATCTTTAGTGGAAGAAAGGTGATTTCGTTTCCCCTGAGTACCACTACTACCATTACTCTTTGTCTGTGTATCAAGTAAATAAATTATTGTAGTCAAGAGGAGAAAACCTGAGAGCAGTCAGAATAGCATAGGGAGCAAAACCGTTGCCAAAGCGAGAGAAGGTGATTGGTTGATTTGACATAGGGTCAAACTTTGAAGTATCCAGTACTGTGGCTGGCCTGATGACTTTCGTCAAAAGCCTGTCTAGGTCCTGAACAAAACAAAGTGCCTTAAGTGATAGGACAACACTTCGTAACCTGACTGCTCAGCTATCCGGTCTCTGAGGCCTCGCCTGCCTCTTCAGCTTGCCTCTCCACCCTCGAGGGCATCTCTCCCCCTCCAGTTCTTTCTTCTCCCCACAGCACAAGCAGTTTCCTCCTTCATGAAATCCCCCTGGAATGTGCCCTCCTCCCAGTTCTCAGCCTTTATTTCATCACATTGTGGAGCATGTAACTCAAAATATAATTGTATCCCTTCCCATTGTTTCTAATCTGCTAATTTTGGTTCTTCAATGAGATTATGGCCTCAAATATGTACATCAGATTGAAACCCTGAATCTGAAGATCCCAAATTCAAAATACTCTGAAATCCAAAACTTTGAATGCTAACATGACATAGAAAAACTCTTGGAGCCAGGCGCAGTGGCGCAGGCTTGTAATACCAGCATTCGGAAGGCTGAGACTGGAGGATCGCGGTTCGTGGACAGCCTCAGCTACTTAGTGAGGCCCTCTGCAACTCAGTGAGACCCGGTTTCAAAATAGAGAATAAAAAAATAGGGCAGGGGGTGTAGCTTGGAGGTCAAATCCCCCTGGGTCCCATCCCCAGACCCGCAAAAAATATAATAAAAATAAAAAATTTAAAAAAAAACACTCTTGGATTGTGGAACAGTTTGGGTTTGGGGACTTTCAGATTAAGACTAATCAACTGATAAAGTCTATGCAGATATTCAGAATCCAAACTCCAAAATGGAAAACATTTCTGGTTCCAAGCACTTCAGATAAGTGATACTCCTAATACTTTAACAAGTATTGGAGTACCCAAATACCAATTGGCTTTTACTTGTTCATGGGCTAATTGAATTTTAATTTAAAAACAAAGTTTACTTAATGATATAGAGTCTTTATTCCTGATAGTTCTGTTTTTAAAAACATAGAGTGAAACAAGGTAATATTTTAGCTCTCATGTGAGTATTTGTGATTTGAAGGGAAATGCTCAATAAATATTTTTATTTTTTAATCTTTTTTTGCAGTACTGGGGATGGAACCCAGGGGTATTCTACCTCTGAGCTATACCCCTAGCCCTATTTTTCATTCTTTATTTTGAAATAGGGTCTCACTGAGTTGCAAAGGGCCTCACTAAGTAGCTGAGGCTGGCTGCAAACTTCAAATCCTCCCGTCTCATCTTCCCAAGTGTGCACCACCATGCCCAAATTTTTATCTTACTTTTGATATATTGTAATTTGCTAATACATTCCTGTTGTTAGATTATTTAGACTTTTCTCCCAGTTTTTATTTTGATGGTTAACACTTGAGAGTATTTTGATTTAGAAGGATACTGTGCTTTGGTTGAATTATTTCCTAATACATTTCCCAGAAGTGGGATTGGGTCAAAAAATATGACTGTCTTTATAGCTCTTACTACTGACAAAGCCATATTGGTTGCAGTGATTTACAGTGCTATCTATAGCTTATCAGAGCAAATCAATTCACCAAGCTTGTAATCCCAGTACTTGGAGGCTGAGACAGTAGGATAGTAGGTTCATGGTCAGCCTCAGCAACTTAATGAAGTTCTGTTTAATAAAAAAAAACAATAAATTGGGCTGAGAGTGTAGCTCAAAGGTAGAATGCCCCTTATTTCAATCTCCCAGTTGCACACAACCCCCCACCCCCAAGAAAAACCAAGCAGTCTGGCCCCAGAGTCCAAGCTCCTAAGCAGCACATCACATTACTCTATTATTATTAATACTCCCTTTTTTCCAAACTTAACCTTTCCATTGATTCCGTAAGTGGGCTGCATTTCAAGGGACAAACATAGCCACTTACAGTTAATGGTACAGTCAGATTACAGTCTTTATTAGGTTGTGTTTGATAATTAGTGTAATGATTTTCCTCTTAACCAAATTTATAAAATAAAATCCCAAGTTAATGCTGTTTTGCCCAAAATCATTGTGACTATACTGTTAACTGCTTGAGTACCCAATTATTTATCAATTATGCTTTCTAGATATTTTGCAAATAAAGCTTTTTTTTAACATCTGCTGCAATTTATTATACACGGACAATGCAATAGAAACACACTCATACTGATTCTATAAAAACACATCATGGTATTTAATAAGACAGGATTATTCATCTACACATTAATATTCAAGATGAGATATTCCTTTGTTGCCGGAAATTACGGCTATGACTTATATAATAAGCTTTGCTTACCTTAAAAGCATTTATACATTGTTCCCATAAATTACTTTTATGTGGTGCCCTTAAAGAATGATGGTGTTGGCACAGCAACCCAGCTACCTAAATTTTTTAGTTGCTCAGGCATTTTTCTCACCTTCTCTGCTTAAGATGAATATTTATTAATATTTATCATTATGGATATTCCTCTTTGTTTTAGAAAGGAGAGAAACTTAAAAGCTTAGAAAAATTTCAAGTAAAGTAAATATTGGTGTTGGTAGACAGCTAGTGGTGGTAAGCATTTGGAGAAAATGAATGAATGAATTTGTCAAGCAGTCAGCCAGCTTCTTGTTGAATGGACTATAACAGGAAGAAAGATAATTTATTAGCTCACCAGTTGGAATTTCCTATGGGTGTTTTCAGGCCTCAGACATAGCAAGATGCAGCAGTTCAAATGATATAAACAGCTCTCTCTCTCTCTTTTTTTTTTAGCTTCCCTTTCTTCTGTGATGCTATCTTTAGGAGAGTTATTATGTGGTACCAAAGTAGCTCCTCACTCATGTCATTGTCACAAAGAGCAATTCCAAGTGAGAGACAGCCCTCTCTGCCAGCACTTGTGTGACAGGGTTCTTGGAGGGATTCTGGCTTTGTTTAGGTTACATGTCTACCCAGTAGATCAAGTATTGTGGTTGGGGAATGGGGTGCCCTGTTTGGTCAGCACCAGGTGACATCCCTACCCGACGTCACCTCTCTAATCTACCATTGAGGAAAACGTACTATGATTGATAGCTCCATTGGCAAAGCTGAGATGGGAGAAGTCACTTCCCAGTGAAAAAATGGTGCTGGGCAGTTTGAAACTGATGTCTTCTACCTTCCATTCTTCAGTCAGCAGCATACGTGTGAATCCGTATATACCTCTTTTTCTGTACATCAAATTTCAAAGGGGCAAGCACCTAATGTCACTGTCCCACTTACACAGACAACAGTACACTTAACCTCTCCGTCCTAAAGTAGACCTTCCCAGGTTAGGTCCAGTTGCTTTTTTGGTTCTTACGGTCTGGATCTCTATGTGACACGAATTATTGTTGCTCCTCTGTAAGCCTTCCTTCTCGTGACCTGGAAGCTCATGGCCGTCATTTCAGTGAGCAACCCCTTCCACCAGAACAACTTGACATCTGGTACTCGATATGCATCATCTCATGTAATCCTTCTAATAATCTTGGGGAGTCAGTATTTCACAAATGAAGAATCAGTCATAGAGAATTAGGTGATTTGCTCAAGTTCACACAGTAGCACTGTGGAATCTAGACTAAGGCCTAGATGTGAGTGGGGAGTTAAGTCTATTTAAAGATAATCAATATTCTATCCATATTGCCTCTCAGCACCTGAGGACCAACCATACTGATGGCCACCTTTGCCTTTGCCTTTCCACAGTGCTTTATTTATCTTCCAGAGCAATGGTTGGGAGGTGGGAAAGAGACAGCAACAAAGAATCTGAAGTGCTTTACGGAGCATTTGGCTCCAGGTGTAGAACGGCAACTGCAAAAACAGGCCATGAAGCAGAAAGTGCTCAATTTATTCTTTGAATTAAGTGACAGAAATAGTTCTGTGGTTCTCAGATGGCTCTTATAAGATGGCTCGTATGACCCTTTCTTTACAAAAAGAAAAACCTCACATTAGCCGGGCATGGTGGCACACGCTTGTAATCCCTGCGCTTGGGAGGCTGAGACAGGAGGATCGCACAGGTTCGAGGCAGCCTCAGCTACTTAGGCTCTCAGCAACTCAGTGAGACCCTGTTTCCAAATAAAATATAAGATAGGTCTGGGAGTATAGCCCGGAGGTAGGAAGCCTCTGGGTTCCATCCCCAGTACCACCAAAACAAAAAAACACAACAACAAAAAACCTCACATTAATTCATAACATATAGGCAGACTGAAAATAAGGTATCAGTTGTTTCCAGATTTTTATATTTTCATGTATTAGTATCAACATATAGAACCTCTCCAGAAACAAGTGCCTAGTACTAATGACAGTGTGCTTCTGTGATAAGCTTGGCTACACAGGGCACTAACAAGTTAAGTTTCAAGAAGGCTAAACTGAGAGCTATTCCAAAGCCAGAGGCCATACATACTCAAGAAGTTGAAACTTTTAACTTGAAGGCCTAGGCCAGATTTCTGAGTTTGGAACTCAGTGGCTAATTTTTAGTTAGAAAATATGTATTCAGTAAGAGTTGTGTTATTACTGAAATAGAATAAGCAGCTGGATAGTAAAATATATCCTATAATGACTCTGTATAAGGAAACGTGTAGGGCATAGGTTCTCAAAGTTGGTGACACTGCCCCTGGGGAAGACACTGGAAAGATCCAGAGGGGCAGGGGTAGCCTCAGGTGCAGTTCAGTACGGGAGGGTTAAATAAAAAAACAAAGTGACAGTGGAAGTGCCCAGGGATGCACTGGGTGTTCTCTCTCTCTCTCTCTCTCTCTCTCTCTCTCTCTCTCTCTCTCTCTCTCTCTCTCTCTCCTCTCCTCTCCTCTCCTCTCCTCTCCTCTCTTCTTCTTCTTTCCTTCTCTCTTTCTTCTCTTTCTTCTCTTTCTCTCTTCTTCCTGAAAAGGGGATGATAAGCCAGAGTTTGGGAATCTATACTAGAGTGTTGGATTCTCAAACCATGGATAATTTTGCCCCTGAGGTAAATTTTGGCAGTGTCTACAGACATTGTTGGTTGTCACAAGTGGTAAGAGAGGGGCTCTTGACTCTGGTAGGTAGAGTCCAAAGATCATCATCCAGTGCACAGGACGGCCTCCACTACAAAGGCTCAGAATGACAATAGTGCCAAGCATAAGAAAGGCCACGGTAGAGTCATCATTGGCAGGAATGTGTGTAGTAAGCCAAAATTACTAAAACAAAAAGAATATTTAATGAGTATAGGCCAGGTACCTGACATTGGGGATTATAAGTAAATAGAGCTAGTGACCCTGGTATAAGATCTAAGAGGAGATAGACAAGAAAAATAATCATTTCAACCTGCTGAAGTATTAGAGCTGAAATAGTGCTTTGGGATAACAAAGAGTAGTTGCACAAGTATGTTGCCCATAGGCAAACCTTCTGACTGAGCATGGGTTACTCCCAAGGCCAGACCAGATTCAAGGGGAGGGGAAATAGATCCCACCTCTCAATGGGAGGCATGGAAAGTATTGGTGATGTCCTTAATATGTCATACGTACTTAATAGCAGTACCTGGTACCTACTATGTAGCAAACATAAGTCACCAGTAGTTCTGTTATTTCACACTTTCTGAACATAAGTGAGTCTTGGCATATGTCATTCTGGAGGCCTGGAAACTTTTCTCTAAACTGGGTAGATGAAGAGATGAAAGGTTGTATGGAAGGAAATGACATCCCACTTTTGATTCAGTTGTCTGCTTAGATTTTTTTGGAGGGGGGTTGGTACTGGGGATCCTGGAAACCCTTCTACCTCTGGGCTATACTCCCAGACCTATTTTTATACTTTTTTATTTTTGGAAACAGGGTCTCTTAAGCCAGCGCGGCTGGCTTCGAACCTGTGCGATCCTCCTGTCTCCGCCTCCCAAGCGCGGGGATTCCAAGCGTGCGCCACCACGCCCGGCCGTCTGTTTAGATATTGCTCCATCAGAAATGCTTCTTCACCCATCACCCTGTATAATATAGCATCCCCACCGCTACATATCTTCATCAGGTCACCTACGCTGAATTTACTTTTCTTTCTAGTACATTTCACTGTCTACTTTATTTTTGTCTATATTAATACCTGGTATTTATTTTGTTTAGTGCCATATACTTAGCACAACTCTTGACACACAGCATTTAATGCATATATTTTGTGTTAATGAACAACAAGCAACTGAGCTCACTTAACCAAAAGCATTTTGAAAGCACTTTTAGATAGAATACCATACATTACACACACACATTCATGTGTGCCTACTTAATCTTGTGCTTGCCTTGTACTAATCGTCATATGGAATTAACATGTTTTTATTTTTTTAGGGAAATAATCTCACAATTAAGAATCCTCTTTTGGCCGGGCATGGTGGCGCACGCTTGTAATCCCCACACTTGGGAGGTGGAGACAGGAGGATCGCACTGGTTCGAAGCTAGCCTAGCTGGCTTAAGAGACCCTGTTTCCAAATAAAAATATAAAATGGGTCTGAGAGTGTAGCCCAGAGATAGAAGGGTTTCCAGGAACCCCAGTACCACCAAAAAAAAAAAAAAGAAGAAAAAGAAAAAAGAATCCTCTTTTGAGCCGGGCATAGTGGTGCATGCCTATAATCCCAATATTTGGGAGGCTGAGACAGGAGTATTGCAGTTCAAGGACAGCCTCAGCTACTTAGTGAGGCCCTTTGCAACTCAGTGAGACCTTGTTTCAAAATAAAGAGTAAAAAATAGGGCTGAGGGTGTAGCTCAGAGGTAGAATGCCCTTGGGTTCCATCTCCAGTACCACACACACACACACTAATAATAATAATAATAATAATAATAATAATAATAATAATAATAATAATAATAAAAGGATCCTCTTGCTTCCACTCAAAAGGAGACTATATTATATGGATAAGAATTTAAGAGGGAAATTTGATAGCTTAGTGTATTTTGTTTTTAGGTTGGTTGTTAAAGATGACAGAGTTTGGTCACTGTTAAAGGTTTTTGTTGTTTTTGTTGCTATGAAATTGCGTTTCTACAGCATGGTCTGTCCATAAAATTATATGACAGAAACTGGACATGGTGTCACATGCTTGTAATCTCAGTAGTTGGGAGAGTGAGACTGGAGGATCTTAAGTTCAAGGCTAACCTCAGCAACTTAGTGAGACCTTGTTTCAAAATAAATAATAAAACTGCTGGGAGTAAAGCTCAGAGGTAAAATGCCCCTGGGTTCCATCACACACACACACACACACACACACACACACACACACACACACACACACACTGTATGACAGAAAAGGCCTTGGAGTAGGAAATGTGTCCTCCTGGGATCAAGTT
Organism: Muscardinus avellanarius; assembly: GCF_963383645.1. Taxonomy (NCBI): domain Eukaryota; kingdom Metazoa; phylum Chordata; class Mammalia; order Rodentia; family Gliridae; genus Muscardinus; species Muscardinus avellanarius. The sequence goes on from NC_137798.1 coordinate 57,052,828, forward strand.
AGGACTTACCTTGGGATACACATAAGTAGCCAGTGGCTGAGAGACTAATTTCTATAGTTCAAATTTATATAAATTTGGTCTAATTGTTTTCCATATGGCTTCCTATTTAAGTTTAAATTTATACTGGAGATATGGTTATTTTGCTATTTCAGTGGAACTGTTTAATCAGCTTTAATGCTGCCCTGGGTAAAGTAAAAACTCAGTTCCTTCTCTCTTTCTGGGTTTTTCTGGTTTGCCACTCTCAAAGCAGAAAAAACAGCAGTGAGCAGCACTGCTTCTGCCGATTTTGCTTTTAGTAAATTTGCTTCAGTAATCCTCTTCCAGTCTTCTTTTGTGCTACATATTTGAACCATAAAGCAAAAATTATACCAAATGAAATTTTCAGGTTTCTTTTGAAATATCACAAACCTTAGAAGATTTTTTTGTGGTTTCTATTTTAAATTCTAAAAAGTAGGTCAGGAGAAATACCCTACTTTAATTGGTTTAATTAGAAGTAGAATATTATAGGATATCTCACTTTGAAGTATAGATTCAAATAAGGAGAATTATACTGAGATTAGTATCGCTTAAGGGTTTAATTTAAATAAGATATATTTAATTATAGGTTATAATTTCTTGAAAATATTTTGTATAGTAAAGGGGAAGCCTAAATGTTAGAATATACCAATACATAGGGTAAAATTTTGCCATAGAATATATATTTTTTAAATTTTTTTTCATATTTTATTTTATTTATAAGTGAAACGTATTGAAAATGGTGTACATTTAGATTGTGCTTCGTGCCCTCCCCCCCATTTCTCTTGCCCCCTCCCAATAAAGAGTGTCCAGGTTAACCATGTTATATTTATACTATTACACATATTCGTATGTAGCTCCTCCATTGATCAACCTCAGCTTTCTTTCTCTCCTATCCTTCCATTATAGCTTTGCTGAGATTTCCCCTACATCATCTGGAGTCCCTCTGGTATTACCACTACTCCCTATCTTGGGCATATTAGAGAAAACATATGTCCCTTCTCTCTGTGCTTGACTAATCTCACTTAACATAATGTTCTCCAGTTCCTTCCATCGTCTTGCAAATGCTATTATTTTCTTCTTTTTATAATTGAATAGAATTCCATTGTGTGTATTTCTCATAATTTTGCAATCCATTCATCTGTTGATGGAGATCTAGGTTGGTTCCATTTGATACATGTATTTCTTACTGTACTTCTTAAATGGTATACCTGTGATTGTTATTCTGTAGGCCCTTTTTAGTATGCCGTGAGGGATGAGTATCCAGTGCTCAAATAGGCTTGATAAATATTAAATTCAAGAAATTACCTGCCGGGCGTGGTGGCGCACACTTGTAATCCCCGCGCTTGGGAGGCGGAGACAGGAGGATCGCGCAGGTTCGAAGCCAGCCACGCTGGCTTAAGAGACCCTGTTTCGAAATAAAAATATGAAAAATAGGTCTGGGAGTGTATCCCGGAGGTAGAAGGGCTTCCAGGAACCCTAGTACCACCAAAAAAAAAAAAAAAAAAAAAGAAATTACCTTCAGGATTTATTAGAGCCTTTAGTACTTCCTGAATTTCTAAGAAAGAGAATAAATAGAGCATAGCATTTTGCAAACGTATTATCTCTAGAGCACCATTTTTTCAGAAAAATGTTCTGAGTGTACAAATTGAGCCTGTTTTAGAGATTTATACCTAAAAGTTAAGGACTGTTCTTCCAGTTACAGTGATGATGTGCTGTCATTCACATATGTTGCTTAATCCCAGTTCTTTTGTCTCCAAGATGTTTTCCCAGTGTATGCCCTAAAAGTATTATATTCCAGCACTCTGCTCTGTACCTTCCATTAACTAAAGTGGTAGTTTTCAAACGTGCCTGCACATCGGAAATCCCTGGCCCCGGCGACTCTCCAGGAGTAGAAATGTAACTGTGCTCAGGATTCAGCATTTATTCCAAAACACCCTGCTGGTTCTGATGTAGTTGACACTGCTACAGTTAGCCTTGCTAACTGGTGCTTTAAAACTTCTGAGCTAAAAGCATGCATTTCCTGGATGAGGGATTAGATTTGAAATGCGGTTAGTTTGTGGCCCTAGAATACACAGACCAGCCAGCCATCCTGGAGAAAACTGTAGCATTGATGTTCCGTGACACCAAGAGATGTGCTGGCTGTAACCAAATGTAAAACAGTTGCCCTCATCCTTTATGAAAAGCAGAACCTAAGGAAATAGCTACCATATATAGGTTACCATTTGCTTTTATTTAGTTTTAAAGTAATTATTTTGTAGATGGTATTTCATTTATAAATTTAAAATAAACACCAGATTCTATTATTTCTCATGCCATTTAAGAATATATTCTCTCCTCTCCTGCTGATAGTAAATAGACATCTAACTTTAAGAAGCAACTAGGCCGAGATTCCATATTGTTTATGTTTTGATTTAGAGCTCTTCTGTGAGAACTATATATTCTCTTCCTAGTGAAACAGTCCTATAGTCCTGGAAATTCTTTTTCATCCAGTAAAGAATAACATAAAGAAAAATGATAAGAGGAATAATATAAATACTAGTAACTTGAGAGGACAACTAGTTCTACATATCTTTTGTGAATGTTGTATTATCAATGATACATGAAGCACTCATTCAAAGTAGGAAACATTCACCATTGTTTTAAGATTCTACAAGGTCTGGCCAGTGTAACAAAACATGAAACAAGTGAAAAGTGTGATTTTTAGAAGTTAGAGATGCATTTTCATTATTTGTAAACAAAATTTTATACACTAAAACTGGAGATAATTTTTTAAATAAAATATATGTTTGGTCAAATGATAAAACGAATAAGAGGTATCCAAAATATGTAGTATTTTTATATACAAACATTGTTTAATATATGCAGTCTTATTATTTCTGTGTATTAATTCATTGGTGAAACATATAGGAATATTATGCACTATCAGGTTAGAGAGTCAGACGGGAGCAGCACCATAAAAACCCAGAGAAGAGTGTAGTAAGGAAAGTCCAAGGACCATGTAAGTGCTGCAGAGAAATCGATTAAGCGATTCCTATGCTTAACTCCTGGTCATCGCCGGTTTCCATTGCCAGAGCCAGTTGGTAAAGGGAAGTAGAACCAGACCACAGTGGCTGGGGAGTGAATCTGATGTACGAGCCAAGACATTTGAGTTTGGTAGTGGAAGAGTGTTGCTGCTGTTCTTACTGTTTGTCTTCCCAGCCCTTAGTTCTCGCCCATGTGAGACTGGAAACTCCTCAAAGGCTAGATCTGTTTCTGTGAGCCTTATAGTGCATGGTTCTGCCTTGAATGTATGAAGCCCTCATTGACTTTGAGTTTAATTACTGTAGATGAAAATTCTACAATGGTTTGTTAGTGGGCAAGATACGGAATATATTTCAGTAAGAGTTCTTGTGTATTGAACTAGGCAGCCCTGGCACGAGACATGCTGTCTCTGTGCCCACAAGAATAGTTGTGTGCTGCTCACTTCTCTATCTGTTCTCAGCAGTCTCACTGCCTTATTCATGAACCTCCTTGGGCTTTTTTTTTTTTTTACAGCTATGAAACCTACACAGTTGGATACCACCATGCTTCTCCTGTCAAACTTGTGATGAAGAGGAGAGTTTGGCTTTGGAGTGCTGGGAACCTGAGCAGTTGCTGAGGACTCAGAGCCCAGCCTGATCACTGGAAAGCCCACAACACAATGAACAAACTGAACTTCCATAATAACAGAGTCATGCAAGACCGCCGGAGCGTGTGTATTTTCCTTCCCAATGATGAATCTTTGAACATCATCATAAACGTGAGTAGATCCATATTAAAATGTTTGACTGCTGTGTTTTCACCACATTCAAGTGTGACTTGGTTGAGGGGGAGATCATTACAGGAGACCAGTAATGTGGCAGAATTGGTATATTACATGTAGATGCAAACTTAGGGCTTATGTACAACTGCTTTGAATATTATTTTTCTTAGGGTAAAATTATTTGGGTAACTATATTAATAAACACACACGCCAGGTGTGGTGGTGCACGCTTGTAATCCCGATACTTGGAGGCCAAGACAGGAGGATCATGCAGCCTCAGCTACTTTGTGAGACTCTCAGCAACTTAGTGAGACCCTGTTTCCAAACAAAATATAAAATAGGTCTGGGAGTGTAGCCCAGAGGTAGAAGGCCCTGGGGTTTCATCCCCAGTACCCCCCCCCCACACACACACAAAAAAAAACACACACACATTTTTAAACTCCTTATTAAAATATAATTTTCTTCAAATATACGAATTTGTGTTCTTAAATGCTTACAGTTGTTACACAAGACCTTGATTATTTTAATAGTAGCTAAATTCTAGCCAATTTCAAGGACTAGGTACATGGATTGTGCATTTGAGCACTAAACTGTTGCTTTTATAGCTCATGAACCAGTGTCAACCCATTTAGTTAACCCTGGACATTGAAGAATAGGATACAATCTCTTTTATCGTTTAAAAATTGAGTTATAATTTATATATTGCAAAGTATAGACATCTTAGGTGTGTAGCTCATTGAATTTTTACTAGTGTGTTCACCCAGGTAGCCACCACCCAGTTCAGCTTGAGATCTAATTTTCCAGCACTCTAGAAAAAATCCTTTATGACTTTCCTAGTCAATAACCTCTACCCTAAGGGTAGCAACTATTGTGACCTCTATCACCAGAGAGGAGTTTTGCTTGTTTCAGCTGACCTTTGTGAAGCTGAAATCATGGGATACATTCTATTATATTCTAGCTTCTTTTATTCAACATTTAGCTTGTGAAATTTATTCATGCCTTTGCACATGACAGTAATTCTTTCCTGGTATTATATGATTTCCATGGCATGGCCAGGCCCAATTTTGTTACCCATTTAATGTTGATGAATATCAAGTTAGTATATATTTGGGACTGTTATGAATACAAAACTTCTATGAACATTTTAGGAGTGTACACACACACACACACACACACACACACTTGTGAGTTTATGCCCATGTGGATATATGAATCATAGAATATACCAGTGCAAAGCCTTAGTAGAGATAGTATGGTAATCAATATTATACCTAACACTTTTTAACCCCTCTCCCTATTGTCAACTTTTATATCCTTCCTTTTGCTTAATTGTATTCTGATGAAAATAAGGAAAATTATCTTAGTACAATGCCTTGAATTATTTTCCTTCCCCTATGCATTGCCATATTTTTTAATCCCATTACCCTACAAAAGAATATTTCTAAATGTTTATGCTGAGTGTATGTTACATTTAAATAGCATCATTAAAAAGTTTAGATAGGAAAAGATTCTGCTTTTAACCATAATCATTTCACTTTATTCTAACAGTCAACAATTTCTTGATTTACTCATATAACCTCATTTTTGCTAATAGGGATTATCTGTGCATCAAACCTGCCTGTTGGATGGATTTTATCGTCTCTTGGTCAGAATTTCTAGTAATGAGCTACATTCCTGGTCAGGGCACTTGAAGTTATTTTTGCATGTGCAAAGTGAAAGGCTATTATTTTTACAGCATTTGCTTTTTAAAATCTAACAAAAATCGGCAAGATTTCATTGTGGACACTGGCAAAATAAATTGAAAATATAATTCTGCTATATACATGAAATGCTGTTTGAGTTCTTTTATATGGTAATAAAAAGATATTAAGGTTTTTTGGGGGTTTTTTTGCGGGTCTGGTGATGGTACCCAGGGGCATTCGACCTCCGAGCTACACCCCCTGCCCTATTTTTAATTCTTTATTTTGAAACCGGGTCTCACTGAGTTGCAAAGAGCTTCACTAAGTAGCTGACACTCCTGTCTCAGCCTCCCAAATGCGGGGGTTACAAGTGTGAGCCACCATGCCCGGCTAGATATTAAGTTTTTAAGTATGCATATCCAGCTGGGCGTAGTGGCGCACGCTTGTAATCCCCACGCTTGGGAGGCTGAGACAGGAGGATCGCACAGGTTCGAAGCCAGCCTCAGCTACTTAGTGAGGCTCTCAGCAACTTAGTGAGACCCTGTTTCCAAATAAAATATAAAAAAGGTCTGGAAGTATAGCCTGGAGGTAGAAAGCCTCTGGGTTCCACCCCCAGTACCACCAAAAAAAAAAAAGTATGCATATCCAGGATATATTATAGCATAAGCACTTCAGAAACTTCCCTCACTTGTATTTCTTTTACTCAGTGAAATGTGTATATATTTGGGGGTATGTATACACACATACAGAGCATGGAATAAAATCATACTAACTGCAGTTAAGTGGAGAAGGTCAGGCAGATTTGGTGAGGAATACTAAAGGTGACTATACTTTCCAAAGAAATTAATTTATACTAGAATCTAAGCTGAAGGACATGATTTTGGAGAACAGACTGGAAGATAGCCCACCCATTTGTGCCAATAGAACTGTGGTTTTTAAACTTGAATATACATCAGGATTATTTGTGGGAGCTTGCTAGAGGTTCAGATTGTTGGGCTCTACTCCTTGGGAATGCTGAGATAGACAGTCTCTGGTAGGATGCAAGAATCTGCATTTAACAAGGGCCCAAATAGGAACTGCTGCGGGTTCTCTAGAATCTCAAGACAGACAGGCAGAGACCTGTACCTTAGCACCATGTAGTTTCTTTCACTTTCTAGAACTCTGTTTACTGGTTTATATTTTTGGTCTTGTATCAGTGGCCTAGACAGGTTAACAGTGCCTGATGCACAATAAGCGCAGGTAAATGATGCCGATAATTTTATATATTATACTTTATATAAAATTATCAGCATCATTGTGCCATGGAGAGAACAGCTTTTGTGATTGACGTTCAAGCATCTTAATCTAAAATCTAAGATGCTCTCAAATCTAAAACTTTAAAAATTAGGATTAGAAATATTCATCTACTAAAGGCTATTATGCAAATAGTCCCAAATCCCAAAAAACTTTGAATCCGAAATACTTTAAAGTCCATTTATTTTAGGTAAGGCTATTCGCCACCCTGTGTTTTAACCCCAGGCAGAAATAGATTTTGTGCTTCTTTAATTTTCTTCTTAGTATTATTAGTATAATAATCTAAGATGATCAAGACTGTGATCATGGAGTGTGGTCATGAGTAAGACAGGTTTTGTTTTTTGTTGTTTTTTTTTTATTTTTTGGTGGTACTGGGGTTCTTGGAAACCCTCTACCTCTGGGCTACACTCCCAGACCTATTTTATACTTTTTTATTTGGAAACAGGGTCTCTTAAGCCAGTGCTGCTGGCTTCAAACCTGTGTGATCCTCCTGTCTCCGCCAACCAAGCACGGGGATTACAAACGTGCGCCACCACGCCTGGTCTAAGACAGGTTTTGGAGTCACAGGATCTGGGTTGAAATCCCCAGGCCTCATTTTTGCAGGTTGGGGCCCATTTCTTAAATTTTTTTTGTTGTTATCATTTTGGTTTCTTCCTCTGTGAAGTGGGGGTAATTTTACGCTCCTTACAGGGACATTGTGAGGATTTAAAGATGTCACATGTATAAAGTGCCTGGTACCTGGGACTGTTAAGTGAACAAGTCTTTAATTGAGTAGCATTTTACTTGTTTTGATTTCTTTGAACTATTTGTACTCTTCACTAGGGTGCATTGTCACTGTCTTAAACTGCAATGGAGAGTCTGAACCCCGTGTGGGCCTGCAAAGCTTCCCATTCCAGGGCATGGAGACTCTTCTTCCATGGCGGGGCTCCTTTCTAGCAAGCATTTAGACTCAAGGAGGGATGGGGTGAAGTAGTGTGGCGGCTTTCCCACTGCTTGGAAAAATAATTCCAGGCTGCCAAGCATCCCTTCTGTTCTACAAAGTATTATCTTTGTATTCCAAAATTTAGCAATTGATATTTGCAGGTGTTATTGTAACAAAGTAACTATAGCAAAAACTTTCATTTGATCTTCAAAGTTTATAAATTATTTTTAAACAAAGAAAGTTTGTTCTCTGCCAGTGTAGTTGATAGTATGTTGTCTTTCTGAATGTGAAGTAAAATTAGCGTTTTGGTCATTTTGAATTCTTCATGAGTTGCACTTAATAGGGGTTAGTTAGATGATTTTAGTCAAACAAATATTAAATATGGAAACATGGGGAAATTTGGAAATGAAATCATGGTAGATATAAGTTTTTTTTTTGTTTGTTTTTGCAGTCCTGGGGATTGAACGCAAAAATATTCTATCTCCGAGCTATACCCCTATCCCTATTTTGTTTTATTCTGTATTTTGAAACAGGATCTCACTAAGTTGCAGAGGGCCTAAGTAGCTGAGGCTGGCCACAAACATGCAGTCCTCCTGCCTCAGCCTTCCAAGTAGTGGATCACAAGCGTGTACCACCATACCTAGCTCATAAAAGTTTTTGAGTGATAGGAATTTTGGCCAAAAAGCTTATCTTCTCTAAGACCAGAGTGAACAATTCTTTCTAGATAATACTTCAAACATTCTTATGCAGTAATAAACCCTGGACACAGCATCAAATGTTGATTTAATCTAAAAGTTGTATGTAGAATGTAGTTTTAGATAAAGCTTTAACTCTTATTCTTCATACCTCATGCTGTGTACTAAAGTTTCCATTGCTCCTGACCATTAAAAAAGTTAAGAAATTTCACAATCAGATAAAACATAGCTCGAAAGACTCATACTATGCAAATATAAGAACTCAGGCTTGTTTTCACAGTAGGTAAGACTTTATAGCCACATCCTTATTTAATTATAGTTTTTAAATAAGAACACTATATCTACTTGATGGTTGTTCAAGAGCTTTACCAAGCGAGCACCAGATACTTGATTTAAGCTAGCTAAGCTAGCGGAACAATAATAATTACACAGGAAGCATGAACAAAATGTACAGCATTATTTGGTCAACAGCCATATGGAGTTACAACAGAGTTTATTTTATGTACATTTAGCTGTGGTTTAGAATTTTATTTGTTAAATTTTATCCCAGCTGCTTTATGTCCATTTAGGTCAAACTAAAGATGAATACGTGCTCTACAACAGTATGACACTTTAGGTCTCAAATTTGTAGTATTTAGTTTGACGTATTATCATTTTGTTTAAGCTAATTTGCAAGTAAAATTATGGTAACATGAAACTCAAAATCTAGAGCCTTTTCAGTCAGTGTTGGAAATAGCATAGACCTTGTGTAGGACAGAAATCAAAGATCATTTTGAGTTGAATCAGGTAGCTGTATACACAGGGACCAAGGTGGTCGCCCACTGGCACGTTTTCCAAGTGGCGATGTGGGTTTGCCTTGATGCTGTTTTTCCAAATTGCCAAATTGCATACTTGTAAAATGGTTTGGTCTGTAAGTTGAGCAAAAGTTTATAGTTATGGAACAGAACAGAGCCGTGGAGGAACCCAGTGGGAATCAGATTCCTGGCTTCCATTCATCAAGTGTATACTGAGTGCCTACTCCATAACCTGATTATTAAGTAAGATACTGTCCCTGCCTACGTGAGTTCCTAATGTCTATTAAGCAACTAAATATGTGCTACTCGGGCCTTAAATGTCTTTAGTTCTTTCCAGTGGGGAGAGTGCTTTGGATTGGTTTCCATTTAATAATGAATGTGGAAAAGAGCAGTAAACCCATTTTTCTTACTTACTTGAAATTATCACTAATCTGAGTTGTCTTTGCATTTGGCATATTGGCATGTTTTTATTTTCCTACTCTGAGTTGCAAATGAAGGTATGATAAAAAGCCACTAGTTCACTTAACAGATTTAAAATATATAATAATTTAAACTAATTTATATCATCATTGAAGAAATTACTAGAGAATTAACACCTGTGTGGGGAAATTGCCACGTGTGTAGCTAAATTTATAAACTATCATGTTGCATGTGCACACACATGCACACATACAGAGTTATGAATTGCTGCCTTTGTCACTACTAGCTATATAACTTTAAGCTGATGTTATTTTTTAATTCTCTAAAATGAAAAGATTGCCAGGCATGGTGGCACACGCTTTTAATCCCCACTCTTGGGAGGCTGAGACAAGAGGATCACACAGCTTCGAAGCCGGCCTCAGCTAAAGAGTGAGGCTCTCAGCAACTTAGTGAGACCCTGTTTAAAAATAAAGTATAAAATAGGTCTGGGAGTATAGCCCGGAGGTAGAAAAGCCCCTGCGTTCCAGTACCACAAAAATAGATAGATAGATAGATAGATAGATAGATAGATGAGATTGAGTTTAGTGGTTTCTTAAAGTCAATCCCAACTCTAATAAACTGATGATTCTGAATTCATAGAGGCAAACCCAGCAGAATTCCTGCCCTCCCTTACCAAACACTTTATTAACATTTGAGAAAGCATCAGAACGGTAGCTTTTTAAGTTATAACAACTTTTAATTCCCAGAATTCCAAATGAATATGATTTTAAGATTGATATATTAGACAACAAAAGTGATTGATTAAAAGCCAGTTCAGTTGCCTATTGTGTAGTATATAAATATTTTGCTTAGACCATTAAGAAAAATTTCCTAGAAGACACTTTTCTCAGAAGACATACAAATAGCCTAGGGGTATATGAAAAAGTGCTCAGCATCTCTAAACATCAGGAAAATGTAAATTAAAACTACAATGAGATATTAACTTACCTGATAGGATGGCTTTTACCAAAAAGAGTTCACAAGTGTTACTGAGGATGTGAAATGAAGGGAACACTTGTAGTCTGCTGATGGGAATGTGAATTAGTACAGCTATTATGGAAAACAGTATGAAGTTCCTCAAAAAATTAAGTGTAGAACTACTATATGATCCAGCAATCCCACTCCTAGGGCTGTATCCAAAGGAAATAAAATCAGTAGGTTGAAGAAACATCTGTACTTTCATGTTCATTACAACACTATTATGGTGAACATCAATGAAAGTGTCCATCAGTGATTGAATGAATAAAGAAAGACACACACACACACACACACACGCTCACACACACACAGGAATACTATTCAACCACAAGGAGAAGGGAATCTGTCATTTGTAACAACGTATGTGGATCTGGAGGGCATTATAATATGTTAAGTGAAATAAGTCAGGCACAAAAGAACAGGTACTGCATGATTTCATTTATATGTGTAAACTCAAAAGTCTAACTCCCAGAGACAGAGTAGCATGGTAGTTACCAGAGTCTAGTTACATAGGGGAAATAAGTTCAAGAGGTCTATGTACAACCTGGTGACTATGGTTAATAATATTGTATACTTGAAATTCCCGAGAGTAGATTTTAAGTATACAACATGCACATTCATTCATTCTCATTCTTTCCTCTCTCTCTCTCTCTATCTCTCTCTATCTCTCTCTATCTCTCTCTCTCTCTATCTCTCTCTCATCTTTCTATACATATGAAAATATATTAGATGGTCTTAATATATTAACTTGATTATCTGTTTTATAATATATATTAAAACAATATGTTACACACTCAAATATGTAATTTTTTTTCATTTAAATGAGTTTTTTAGGGTGAATTCATTTCGAGTCACCCCCTCATGCCATTTTGGCATGGGGCTGTATTTCTATTTTCTGTATTTCTATCTTTTAATAAACTTCTTTAAATCTTAAAAAAAAAATGAGTTTTTTAAAAAAAACTTGCTAAATGAATTCTTTTGGTAACCAGAATAGGCTTTTCTAGGCACCTTCTGAAATATTCATTTTTATGTACACTGATTGAGATCCTTATCCCTGTGTCATCAGATTTATGAATTTTGTACAAGATTGTATTGGTACTTCTATTACAATGTTGTAAAAATTGATATGGTGTTAATCATTATTGAAATACAGCTACAAATGAAAGTGATTTCCAGGAACCAACAGTTATTTTGCAAGTGTCAGTCTGTCCAGTACCGTAAGTTGCCTGATTGTGGCCCACTACGTGGACTTAATTCCTCCCTCAAGTTGTGACTTTTCTGCCCTACAGGTTAAAATTCTGTGTCACCAACTGCTGGTCCAGGTTTGTGACCTGCTCAGGCTAAAGGATTGTAACCTCTTTGGGCTCAGTGTTATACAAAGTAAGTACTTAGACCCATCTCTGATGGACTTAGCCAACTATTCCTGAAGAAATCTAACTTATAATTAAACTCAGGCATGTAGTAATAAAACTGCAAGCAACAAAATACACTAAATTGATCTTTATCTTTACTCTAGTACTTTTAAATTCTCAACTGTTGTGTGTTTCTTATAACATTTAGGATTATAGGGCATGCATGTAGTTGAAATTTGATTATTCTTTAGGCGTCTAGATTTTTTATTGCTCTTTTTTTTGGGGGGGGGGTTCTGGGGATGGAACCCAGAGGCATTCTACCTCTGAGCTACATGCCCAGCTCTATTTTTTATTTTTTATTTTGAAACAAAGTCTCACTAAGTTGTAGAGGGCCTCACTAAGTAGCTGAGGCTGGCTGAGAACCATGATCCTCCTGTCTCAGTCTCCCAAGTACTGGGATTACAAGCATGTGCCCCCAAACCCAGCCTTGCTCTCTTAGGTTATAATGAAGCAAATTTGATTTTTATTTTCTTCCATTCAGGAAATACCTGAATCTAGGAGGGGACTATCTGAGACATTTTTATAATTTATTTTATACTTTTGATATTGCAGAAAAAACATAGTAAGACTGACTTTCTTCAAGTTATCTTGGTATTAACAACATAGTATAATAGAGATTTATGAATTGAATCTTATTTTCTGTTTTTCTCTCTCCCCCCCCCTTTTTTTTTTCCCAGACTGTGTGTCTTAGACACATTAGGGTCATTCTCTTCTGTATTCTTTATGTGGAGAAAATTTCAACCAAAGAATTCCATGTAAACTTTCTTCTCCCATAACATCTTAGAGTTAAATCATCAGGACTTTAGCCATTTCTTACAAGCTTTCTTCTTTCAAATTATATTTTGAGATTTCTTCCATTAGTCTTTTATTTTCTTCTATTATTATTATTTTTTTTATGTACCAGGGATGGAACCAAGTGGCTGGGTATACCCCCAGCCCTATTTTATTATTTATTTTGAAATAGAGTCTCACTAAGTTGTAGAGGGCCTTACAAGTTGCTGATGCTGGCCACAAACGTGCAATTTGCAATCCTCCTGTCTCAGCCTCCCAAGAACTGGGATTACAAGTGTGTGTCACCAGACCTGGCTAATTAGTCATCTTCATGCGCAAAACCTTTCATATCTTTTCTCATTATGTTAAGAAGACTTTTTGAGTGTGAAATGTATTTAATTATATTTCATACCTGGTGTGGATTATTTTCTACTGTTGAAATTGATTTAAATTTAAAGGCTTAAAGTATCTGATCAGTTCCATAAAATGTTTGAGTCTGCCAAGTTGGAAAGTATATCATGATCAACTGGTAAACCAAGCCGTTCTCCTTCAAAATTCAGTTGCTGTTTTAGGAGCGCCCCCACAGCAGGAAGCAGGAACACATGAACGCCCGTGAATCAGCCGTGTGCTTGCTCTTCAGTTTCTTCCTGGCGTAGTCTAGCCTCTAAAAACACAAATGCTAAGCTTCATCCTTGGTTAGTGTGTGCTTTTCTCTTCCTTCAAGGAAGGGTCTAAGAGCAATAGACACCTTATAAATCCTAAGTAACTTTATTACTCTCTACTCACTGTTAATTCTTACTACAGCTCTAGCCAGAATGTTAATCTTTGTTGTTTAGCAAGTCAGTCCAAAAAAACCAGTTTATAGCTTCCTTAGGTTTCAAAATAAGAGTTTTCAAGATGTTGTCTTTAAAGGAGACTAGTGTGGTGGAAGAACATGAGAACAGGAATCGGATGACCTAGTTCTGATTCTGGTTCTGCCGCTGACTAGCAGTGTGGCTTTGGACACACCACTGCCTTCTCTCATTGTCAGTGTTTTCACATGTCAAGTAAAAGCTACCGCCCCACCAGCTTTGCAGGACTGGTGTGTGCCTGAGAATGTTTTATAAGTTTTTCTTTTGTAATGTAGTTTTAGGTTCACAGCAAACTTGAGCAGGAAGTAAAGAGTTCCCATATACTCCCTGTATGTGAGCACACACATACACGCACACTCGCTTCTCCCACGGTGGACATCATGCACTAGAGTGGCACACATGTTATAATCAGTGAGCCTCCACAGACACATTATTAGCACCCACAGTCCACAGTTAACATTTCAGTTCAATCCTAATACTTATATTCAACAGGGTTGGACAAATGTATAATGACACATATCTATCAGTTTATATACAGAGTAATTTTACTGCCTTAAAAACGCTTTTACATTTATTTGTTTGTTTGTTTGTTTGTTTGTTTCTGGGGATTGAACTCAGGGGCATTCTACTTCTGAGATACACCCTCAGCCCTTTTTAAGTTTTTATTTTTTTAATTTTGAAACAGGGTCTTGCTAAGTTATTGAGGGCCTTTAAGTTGCTGAGGCTGGCCTCAAACCTACAATTCTCCTATCTCAGTCTCTCAGGTACTGGATTACAGGCATGCACCAGCATGCCCAATTTTAACACATTTTTGGATTGGTATCTGAAATTCTTATTGTAAGTCGAATAGTTTCAAAATGTATAATTTCTGAGGTACTTCAAACACTGACATTTTAAAATACAACTATTAATAATTCCAGTATCATCTAAATATCAGGAATCTAAATCCCATCTCAAGTTGTTTTTTTTGTTTTGTTTTTTTGTTGGTTTTTTTTTTTTTTTTTTTTTTTTGGTGGTGGTACTGGGGTTCCTGGAAACCCTTCTACCTCTGGGCTACACTCCCAAACCCATATGTGTGTGTGTGTGTGTGTGTGTGTGTGTGTGTGTGTGTGTGTGTGTGTATTTTTTTTTTTTTTTAATTTAGAAACAGGGTCTCTTAAGCCAGCAAGGCTGGCTTTGAACCTGTACAATCCTCCTGTCTCCATCTCCCAAGCGCGGGGATTACAAGCGTGCGCCACCACGCCCGACCCATCTCAAGTTTTGAACTTATTGTTTTGAAATATCTCTGATTTATAGAAATGTTGCAAGAATGCTACAGAACATTTACACATATCTTTCACTCAGATTCCTCAAATGTTAACATTGTAAATTTGTTCTTTCCAATCATCTATCTGCCTACCTATCTCTTCAGTTTATATATTGCAGTATGAAAAAGTTTGGACATTTATATAACCATAGTGGAGGTGTCACAGTCAGGAAATTAACACAGATATGATGCTAAAGTAAATACCCTTTGATTTTGCCAGTTGTCCTGAGAGTGTTCATTATAGGAAAGGGAATCAAGCACCATGAATGATACTCAGTTGCCACGTCTCAGCTCTTCTCATTCTGGAGCAGCTCCACAGGCTTTCCTTACCCTTTATGACCCTGACATTGGGGAGTGCAGTCACGTTACTTTGTGGAATGCCCTTTAACTTGGATTTGTTTGATGTTGCTTCATGACTAATTCAGATTATGCTTTTGGGGGACAGAAATGCCAGATAAATGCTGT
This sequence comes from Muscardinus avellanarius, assembly GCF_963383645.1. Lineage (NCBI taxonomy): Eukaryota > Metazoa > Chordata > Mammalia > Rodentia > Gliridae > Muscardinus > Muscardinus avellanarius. The sequence continues at coordinate 57,068,252 of NC_137798.1, forward strand.
CCGCTCTTCTCAGTGTGTCCTATAAGAAACACATGATGTCTCTTTATCTTTTCACTGGTGATGTTAACATGGGTTACAAATTGAATTTCTCCACACAGTTTTCTTGATATGCATGGATTCGTGTTAACACTTTCCATTCTAACCAGATTCCATGAGAGTCATCTAGCCCTTTCTCTTTCCATTATTTACAACAACTTTCTCCAGCAGTGGGAAACCCAGCTTATTTGTTCAATCATTTACCAGTTTATTAAGAAGAGTGCAGATGAAGAGATGTATATGGTGAGGTTTGGGAGGAGGGTGCAGAGTTTCCACACCTTCTCTAGGTGCAAATTTCTCCAGGAACCCCTACGTGTTCAGCTGTCTAGGAGCTCCAGAGTTCCTGAGCTGCAAAGCTCTGGCCAAATGTCAGGTGGTGAATATACAGGGGTAGGTTAGAAATATAAATGTGCTCCTGTGGTGAGCAAACCCTCTACTATTCATTATGTGGCTGCTTCAGAGGGGAACGCAAAAGAACTACAGATCAGAATCAACAGGAAGGTTTTCTGGTCTTGTCCATTTCATATTTCATCAGTAAAAACGAGATGGGATATAGTTTGAGTTAACCCAGTAACTGGATTTAAATGTCATCCCTTTTGTGTCTCTGAGACTCTTTTTTATCCCTTTCATTCAAATTAGATGACTCGATATTCTATTTATAGTAAGAAGGTAGCTTTATTCTTCCTCTTGTATTCTGACATTTTTCCAGTCAAATCCCAGTACTCAGCAAGGAGTCAGCAGTGTAGTCAAGCTTGTTTTCTTGCAGTAAAGAGACATATTTCCTTTCCAGTCTGAGTATTTTTATTCAGCACATCCCAACAGGATGCCCTCATAGTTAAATTTAGAGGAAAAGAATTAATTTTTTAAAACAATTTAAAACTTTGTACAAAATAAGAATGCTGAAGACCTCTCTTGTGAAATACATCTCTCTTTTAGAGGATTCTCTTTAAGGGGTGTGTGTACCAGCTTATTCTCACATGTTTAAATCATGTTTCATAGGTTTTGGCAGTCTTATTTTCTGTTCACTTTTTGGACATGAGCCCCTTCAAAGAATATTTTCGCGTCCATGCTTGTTTTTCATAAGATTTCTCTCTTCAAATGATTGATCCCAAAGGCAATTCAGATCATCGTTTATCATTTTGCCATGGTGTGTTTGATGTAGGAAATACGAAAAATGAATATTCTTTAGAACTATTCTTTAGAACTATTCTTTACAAATTGGAGGTCAAACTTTTCATTTGAAAAGGTGTCGTCAATGTTTTCTAATTTCTTACATGTCATTAAAATGGTGTTTCTCCCTTTTTTTCATTATTTTGCACCTATGAAAATAGTTTTCTATGAGCTAAACAAAATGAACCCAGGAACATTCCTACCACCTAGCTATACTACTTTAGCCCTATTTTTTTTTAATTCTTTTATTTTGATACAAGGTTTCACTAAGTTGTGGAGGGCCTCACTAAGAAGCTGAGGCTGTCAGTGAACCATGATTCTCAGGTCTCAGCCTCCCAAATGCGGGGATTACAGGCGTGAGCCACCACGCTCAGCAAAACGCTGTTTTTCTAAGGCTTAGGCCAGTATTGGAAATCATTGGAAGTTATGATGACACTAGACACCAAGCAGAAGTGATAGTTGGAAATTAAAGTTTCTTCCAGACATCACGTATTTTAATAGTGTGAGTTCTGTATTGTAGAAGCAAAATAATTCATAATCTCAACTAGTCTTAGCATTTTACTAAGTTTTCTTGGTAGTATATAAATTCAGACTATATTCACAGATCTTGAGGCTTTTTAAGAGTAATTTCTTTGAATATTGTTTTCTTTTAAAAGTCTCTCTTCTTTAGCATCTTACCTCCTTTTTTAATGTGCAGATAATGAACATGTGTATATGGAGTTGTCACAAAAGCTTTATAAATATTGTCCCAAAGAATGGAAGAAAGAGGCCAGCAAGGTACGGCAATATGAAGTCACTTGGGTGAGATTACATTTATAAGCAAAATTATTTTGATTTAAAAAATGTTTATTTTAGCTTTTAAAATGATAACCAATACTTTGCTTCATATAGAATGGGAAAAGGAAATAGATTATAAATATAAGTATCATATTAATTATGAATACCTTATAGCATAATAATAGATTCTGGATGTCTCTTAAATAATGTTGGATGATAACATTTTAATAATCTTGAGATAATGTTTCGAAGTGAAAAGCATAGAAAAATTATTTGTTTCTCTCCCATGGCTGTATTATCAAAACTTGTTCCAGAAGTTACAGCAATTTTAAATTGTTTTTTTACTATACTTGCATTTCATTCTTTTTATTGTACTGGTGTCTTTATTAAGGAAATAGCAATTAGATCTATGTGAAAGATCATTCACAGGGAATTTACATAGTTACCAGGGCCACTAGTCAGTCAGAAATACAATCGCAGTGTTTAATCTCAGATCTTCCAATTTGCAAAGAATTCCTGGGATAAACTGGAAGGCTACTTCAAAGCCAACTACAAAATAAGAAACATGAATGTCTAAGTAAACAAACAGCATTTTAGAATTTGGTATGTGGAATGTCAAGGGAACAAGAGAACATTTGTAATAAGGAGCAAATGGTCACCACAGGGGACAGAGCTGAAGCCAGGAGCTGAATCTCAGCTAGAAATTTCTGTGGCATTTATTTTTATCTTCCCTTATGTTGTCATTGGCATTGCTGTGAATGAGAATCAGAGAACGGGAAGTGTCCTGTTTTGCATTGTGACTTCCTAGTTTTATAGGAACCTGGCATCCACCTGGAACAACTGTGCCTTTAGAGCCACCGCTCCTTATAAGTAGATAAAGTCATCAGTGTTGAAAAAGAGTTGATCAAGTATCAGTATTATGGTTACTTTTGAAACCCATTTTTGAAGCAACTTAAACACGGCTTAGTTTTGTATGTGTCTTCATTTTAGGGTATTGACCAGTTTGGGCCTCCCATGATCATACACTTCCGTGTGCAGTACTATGTGGAAAATGGCAAATTGATCAGGTATGAGGACAATACAGATTCTTGACCTTTGCTTCCCCATAGCACTGCCTCTTACATACCAAATCAGTTACCCCTTGTTAGAATAGAAACTCTTCTAAGAGTAGCAGTTTTTTTTCTTTCTAATTTTTTTTGCACACACCTGTATCCTCAGCCCCTAGAACAGAGATACAATAGGCACACAATGATTGTATGAAAAAACGATACTAGTAGACAAGAGTGAAAATGTTAACAATATTACTGGCTCATATTTTTTTTTAACCTCACATTTTGACCAAACAAACAAACAACAACCCAGTCACTGAGACAGAACTAGCCACTTTTGAAAAGAGTGGAGAGGTTGACTAAGGAATTACATTCTTTTCTAGGGATGGAATGGAGGGGGGCAGGAACTCACCTGTAAAAGTGCATGGGTCTTTATATTAGCCTGGGTTTCCTTTCATTTACGTTTGGAGTCTTACTTCTATCCTTATCTTATTTTTATCTATCCTTATCTTATTATTTTTAGGTTAGAGCTAAGATCTGTCCTGTGAGAATCTTAGATGCAGGGATTGATTCTTCCTTCTGGAAGTAGGTACCTAAACAGTACCATGCCCATGATACAAATTCAGAATTCACCATTTAAAACATTCAGTTAATCTTTTGTATAAAATGATTCATTGATGGAAAACTTTCAGAGGTGATTTTCTTGGTTGATTAAAAAAAGAAGAAAAGAAACATAGCTGGGCATGGTAGCGTATGCCTGTAACCTCTGTACTTGGGAGGCTGAGACAGGAGGATCACGGGTTTGAGGCCAGCCTCAGCCACCTAGGCCCTCAGCAACTTAGGGAGACCCTGTTTCAAAATAAAAGATAAAATAGGGTTAGGGGTGTATCTCAGAAGTAGAATGCCCCTGAGTTCAATCCAGCACCACAAAAGAAAACAAGGAATGTGAACCCTCTTTTTACTCTATTTTTAAGCTTTGAGAAACTCCAAGAGAAAGGGGGAAAGATACATTTGGCTGGTGAATAAAATAGCTCATGATGGTTTATACCATTGCCAGATACAAATTAAAGAATAAAAAATACTGTCTCATAAAGAATGTTTTAAAGGCTGAAAAACTTCATTAGTAGTTCTCAATTTATACAATTTTTTCATCTAATTTACCTGGTAAGGATAGAATGCCCTGGAAAGAAATAAAATATATTATTTGGCCACTAATTAACCCCCTGGGGCTAACGAATGTTTAATTCATTTCTGTGCTTCTGCCTTTTTCTCCAGGGATAGACCAGTCCAAACAGTGTGTGGTCAGCATTATAAAAAGAAGTGCTCTGAAAATTCCCAAGGGAAAGAATTACATAAGTGCTTTATTTTTAAGCTCTTCATACTTAAACATGGTCTTGGTTAAAACAAACCCACATGTTATTATTATCATCTACTAATGAACCATGAATCTCATATAAACAATCAACCTAAAATACTGAGGAAGCAGATAAGCTCATTGAAATACATGAACACACTTTTTTTTTCATTTATTGATTGCAAAAGCATCCTATTTGCCCATGAACACTTCTTTTCTTACTCAACATATTTAATGGTGACTATGTTTCTCTTCTTTTTTTTTTTTTTTTTTGAGGGGGGATTATTGGGGAATTCTACCTTTGAGCTATACCCCATCCCTTTTTATTTATATTTTTCTTATTTTGAAATGGGTCTTATTAAGTTTCTGAGACTGGCCTCAAACCGACTATCCTCCTGTCTCAGCCTCCAGTACTGGATTATACGCATGTGCCACCACGCCCAGCTTGGTACTGACTATATTTTATTTTGACCTTGATGAAATATAATGAGTGCCCTATTAATTTTTTCTTTTTGTGGGAAGTATCATGGTTGTCCTGACATGTGCCTTGAAAAACATATTTATAAAGTAGCATGCACTTAATAAAAACCAGATTTAAGGGGAGCTTTCAGTTCACTCTCAGAGAAACATGAAGACAAAAGCACTATAGTTAAGCAGATTTTTTTTCTAGAAGGAAATATAAGAAGAGACTTTTTAAAAAGGTCTTTAGATGTTTATAACATACTCAGCTAGAAAACAATGAAAATGAAGAGCAAACACAAAATCCAGGCTCACCCCTAGATTTGTTCTCATTTGTGTCAAATGTAAAAAATTGCTGTGGCAAAAAATTAAAACACAGACAGCAAATGCTCTGGCTTCTAAAATGTCCTTTCTGTACATTTAGTGATATATTTACCATGTCACAGTGGGACTTTTCAGACCTCTTTGCCTTCTCTGAAGGAGTCAAACGCTGTAAGCCTTAGGAAATGTTATTTTGCTGTGTGGGCAGTCTGACTTGGCCTCCTCCCCTCCCCTGAGCAGAGCTCAGGTCCTAGCTGAGACCACCCCCTATTCAGTGAGGTGGGAGGGAGCTGCTGAGAGAGAGTCCTGCCACCAGATGGAGAGCAGGAATCGGGTTCTGTTTACATGCCGTTGCATTGTTCAGCCAAAATGTGACTTCTGTTTTCTTTTCTTTTCCTAGTGACAGAGCAGCAAGATACTATTATTACTGGCACCTGAGAAAACAAGTCCTTCATTCTCAATGTGTGCTCCGAGAGGAGGCCTACTTCCTGCTGGCAGCCTTTGCCCTGCAGGCTGATCTTGGGAACTTCAAAAGGAATAAGCACTATGGAAAATACTTTGAGCCTGAGGCTTACTTCCCATCTTGGGTAGGAGCTGCTCTCACGTTCTCATGCGTGTTTCTCTCAGAGCACATTGCTGGTTTACTGTGCTGCTTCTTGTGCTGCTTCCAGAGATGGGAACTTACGTGTCTGGGGACCGCTGACACTGCTCCTGATGCCCAAACACAAACCTAGCACTTGAGAGCGTGGCACACACAGTGTCTTGGTCGGTCGTATCGTCATATGATGGACTCGATCTGCCAGCCTCCTCTTAGCAAGTACATGGCTGTGATCATCTTACCCACTCTTGGTGGAACCGTGTTTCCTTCCTTTAGAGAAGAGTGTTACTCCTTAACATATGAGACCATTCATGGCTTTCCTGGACTGAAAAAACAAGTCTAGGTCACCTCTCTCTGGTTTCTGTGTGTGTCCCTCACAGGAGAACCACCACCCCTTACTCCAGCAAGAAAATATAGATTATTCCATTGTGGACACTCACCCGTTAGCTCCTATAAAGTCCTTTAAAATTTAAAAACTTTCTATTTTTTTAAATTCTGATTTTAAGTACTGCTCTTTTGGATCACATTGCATAATTTTTTCCATATTTCATAATTCTTAGGAAATCAGCTAAGGATTTAGTCAACACCTTTCTCTTAGCCTGCAGCTGCTGGATCGTATATAGATTTTACAGTCTAAAAGCTCAGACTACCATCTGATGAAAATCTAAGCCTCAGAGAATCACAGTGCATGTTTGAATGAGATTGTTTTCTCATAAGTATTCAAATAGTGTGTTCATGGCGTATTATGCAAGAACCAAAAATGTTTTAGAGAATTCTTCCCAGTCTTGGTCCTTCTTTGGATGAACATTCAGAATCTCCCATTCTGTGGCTGTAATTTTAGAAGAGTTAAGTAGGATCCAGAACCTGCATATGTGCTGACAGTAGATATATTTCATGGTACCAATTATTTTGAAAGAATAAACTATGATGCGTACAAAATATGCATGGGATTTTTTTCCTGGTGATTTTAAAGCCAAGAGAACCAATTTTTTTCCATTTCGTGTGATTTTTCTTCTTAGATATGCAGCGCTGCCGCCAAATGGACTTTGTAACTTGTAATATTAGCTGATTCAGCCTAGTAACATAACAGATGGTGAAAACAGAATAAAAATGGGAATTTTCTAATGGAAATTAGCCAGTTTCCATGGCCAATTTTAGAACCTCTCCCTTTCATCATTTTGGGGGTGGGGTAGTATTTACATCTTCCAACAAATGTTGCATTACACACCCCTCGTATCCCAACAGGTTGTTTCCAAGAGGGGGAAGGACTACATCCTGAAGCACATTCCAAACATGCACAAAGATCAGTTTGCACTGACTGCTTCCGAGGCTCATCTGAAATACATCAAAGAGGCCATCCGCCTGGATGACGTCGCAGTCCACTACTACAGACTGTATAAGGTACAGAGCTGCGTGGATTTTGCAGCTTGAGACGAACACCTTCTCAGTGAGGGTTCAGTCCTCTTGAAATCATGACCTCCCTTCTGAACAGGCTTTTAAAAGTATTTCACTTGAACTGCCCTTGTTATCATAGGTCAGTCAGGAAGGCCATTGTCTTCTGGCCTGGAAGCAGGATGGAGTATTTTTTTAATGGTTTTAATAGTGACATAACAAATCGTGAATCTGGCTTTTCAGTGACTATGGAATAGTATTCTTTCTCTCTCAGTCTGCTTTTTTGCTTTGGAGAATAACATTTGCAACTTGTTTGATCAACAGTATTTAATATTCCTTAAAGTGAAACCTTGACTGCATTGAATCCACTAATTTTGAGAACATCACAATAGTTGATGTTTATAGAATACTGTGTTTATGGGAACCCTTTCTATTCTTTTTTTTTTTTTTTAACCCTCATGGCTCTATAAGAAAGGAACCATAATCTTTGTTTTACAGACCAGAAACTGAGGAAGCTAAATCATTCACCTAAAGTTACAAAACTAAATGGCAGGGCAGGATTCAACCCAGGCCTCCTGATAACAAAACCTGTGTGCCTCTCACTGAAATTCCTTATTCTCTTTTGTGTCCTGTGTATCCCTGGCCTCATTCTTCCCACCTGGGGAAGAGAGCCCATACCCAAAAAACAAGGAGGGAGAGGCGAGCTCTGCAGGGAAGCACTCGCCCTTCTGGTGCCCAGCTAGACTTCTCTTCCTGTCCTCCTTCCCACCCTCCTTCCACCCCCTTCCCTGTTCCACAAGTGCTACTCCCTTGGTAAGAAGTCCTCAATTCCCCCTCAGGTATTCAAGGTATGTTTGTAAACCAAATGGATAAGAGCATGATTTGCCTGGGGTTGAGGCCCAAGTGGGCTTCTTACTGTGTGACCTCAAGCACATCTGTGCTTCAGTTTTTCCATACTTAAATGGGGGCAGGAATGTCAGAAACATACACACTTTTTAGGATTGCAGAAGACGAAAGGAATTAGTGGGTGAAGATTCCCAACAGTGCTCACAACGTGTTAAAATAATGTCGAGCTTGCTGCTGTTCCCATTGTTATTATTGTGCTTGTTCTCTCAGCCACACGCGTCCATTAACTAGACCACTGGAGACTGGGCTGTGTTTGAGTGTATTGCCGGGTGATCTTTTGGTGGGAAAAATTAATAAGGGACCAACAGCTTCATTCTCTGTCTCCCTTCTTTTTCCTTAAGAGATTTTGTGTCATATCACTTTACATAAAAATGGCAGTAAATGCCATTTTTGATTATCAGATTATATTTTAAAATAATATTGAAAAGACTGTGACTTTAGAAACAGATATTAATTAGAAACCTTGTGTCCTGCTCACTGTTTCTGAGATCCTAGTCAACCATGTCTAGAAACATGAGTCATCTATTAAGTACTCCAAAAGATTGGGAGGATCCAGTGAGCTAATGAATCTGAAAATCAAGGTGGAATACCTGGCACATTCCTGAGTGCTCAATAAGTATTCACTGTTGGTTGCCTGGTTTTCTGGGGAAACTTGCTATTTCAAAGAATCTTGTGGAATGAGAATCTCTTAGTAAAGTAGATATACCCAATTTATCTTTTCTGTAAAAACTAATTTTTCAAAGTTGATTAATGTGTAGTTCTTTTACACTGCATAAAAATTACTCTCCTGTCTGCTTAAAATGAGGTACTTAACAAAATTTTAACTGAGTAAAGTGAGTGAATAGCTATTGTTTCTTGGGCAGTTTTCATTCTTCGGAGAAATCAAGTGGCAGCCAGTAAATATACTTCTTTTAGAGGTTACTTATAGAGTAGAGAAAAGATAGGACAGAGGCTGTTCTGAAAAAAGTGACTGTGTTCCCTCCCACCAACACAGACCTTGCACATAAGCAGCCAGCATTGTAATGAGCACCGTCTTATCTAGAAAGTAATCAGTGAGGCCTTGAAGGGAAAATTGACCAGAACTGGTGGTGGTGGGCTGGCTTTTCCTACTAAGCCTTACTTGAGTATGGCTTGCACTTACTTTAATGTGTCTTTCTTGACATAAACATTCTATTAGTTTGAAAAGAAGTCTAAATAGTGAAAATAGGTTATATCTTCATGCCAGAGGAAGATGCATTTTTTAAAAATACTTTTTCCCATGTTCATGTGAAAACTGGCATTAAACTTAATAACAGTCTGCATATGTTCATTGAGATCTCATGGTGAAAATATTTTAATTGGTAACTTTTTTCTCTTGAATTTTATATTCATTCTGTATATGTACTTATTGCAGATGAGAACTTAAAAGATGGGCCAAATTCAGTGTACATTTTTAACTAGGAATTTTCTCCTGACGTTTGTTGTAGTTTAACTTTCACAGTTTATGGCTTAGCTAGAAGAATGTGTATCATATTGGCAAGTAACAATTGAATTTTTAAAATAAGTATTTCCAAACTAAATGAATATAAAGCTTTTGTACCTTTATTATTCATCTTCAAAATATAGCCTTAAGTGTTTATTCACTTGTCTCTAATTTTGAATTCGGGGTTAGGAAGCTGGAAGATTTGCCTAATTTTAAACACAGTAAGTCTGACACATCTCGGACTATAACTGTGACATTAGATTTAAGATTCTAACATCTAGGAAAAAATGACTAACCATAAGATGGGAGGTGAAACAGAATCAAATGATGCAAAGGCAGCAAAAAACATCTTGTCTCCTGGAATTCTCAACCACAGAAGTATCTAGACTGCCGTAAGAAGCGAAGGAGTGTGTAACATAGTGTAAACACTGGAACCTTGCAACCTAAGGATTTCAAGTGCAGAATATACTACTGATTTAATATATGCTCATGGTTTTCTTAATTGTATAGGAAATTAGAGATGTGGAAAGACTCACGCAAAGTTATATTAAGTTAAAAAAAAAGTTTGCAGTCTTGAAATTTTTCTTTCTGCTTCTTTGGTGCCAATTGTTCATTATAGAAGAAAAACAAGCTTTTTAATAGAATTTTATTCTACAGGATAAAAGGGAAATTGAAGCCTCCCTGACCCTTGGATTGACGATGCGGGGAATACAGATCTTTCAGGTTGGTGAATGAGAAATAGGCATCAGGTGGTATTGACCATGCCTTACATTTAGAATGCCTGTGTGCTTCTGCCAGAGTCGGTGCTCCATTTTCGGCCATTATTTTTCTGTAGCGCAGATGTGGATGGATGGTGGAGGGCAAACCTGGTCCTCTAGAGTAGAAAACAAATGAAAGTCTAGCCCAGGTTCATCATTAACAGACCACGCACTGTTCATTAATATTCCAAACAGTTCTCTGTGTGTGTCATTGATTTTTAGTATTCTCTTTTATCCTCTGGAGCATTTAATAACTGTGGAAGGAAAAGTGACATTTTAACATGGAATTTGACCAGGTGTTCTAATTTCTGTTAATACTTTCCAGATGAAACTTGTCCCTTAAATGAGCAGTGACTGTGGTCAGCCCTGTGCAAGTGGGATGGTGTTATCTACAGCCATCGACCAGGGCGAAGAAAAACCTGCAAGATGTAGGAAGCCCTAAGGAGGCCTTATCTTTGACCTAGGCAATATATCCAGTTAAGAAAGTCTGAGTCCCTCATCTCAGCTCTTGAGTGCTAAGTCTTTTGGACTTTTTATTTAAATTCTGAGATTGATTTTCAGAAGGGAAAAGATTGCCTTAGAAGGGCCAGTTAATGCAGTCACACAGGAACCCAAAGCGACAGAATTTTATCATTAATCTTTTAATTACTGTCTGCACTTTTCCAAAGAGAGTTGAGAACCTCTTTCAGATTTTAATTACCAAATTTTAGTTTTCTTGGTGAGAAGTTAGAGCCATTTTAAGAGTATCAGTCATTTTTCATATTAACTGTATGCATTATAATTCTTCCCACAGAATCTAGATGAAGAGAAACAATTACTTTATGATTTCCCCTGGACAAATGTTGGAAAGTTGGTGTTTGTGGTAAGTTTAAAATAACTGGTTTAAAAACAAAGGTCTCACAAGTTGTTTGGTTTTGTGAATTTTTTGTGTTTATTTTTTGTCTTGTTTTAAAGAATATTTTGTCTCAGGCACAAATGTTGTTTTAAAAGTTGTTGAAGCTAAAGATAGTTTACTTTCTTGTATTCTTATAATACTTTCACTCTTATCAATACTGAACTTAAAATCAAAGAACCTTATAGCAAAATAATTTACTGATTTTAATTTATGTGTCTGGTTCCTGCCACACTACCTTATGTTATTCTAGTTGCAGAAGAAATGCGGTGGGAAAAGTAAAAGATGAGTTCATCAAATAGAATTATCATTTAGAAGCCTGTAGCAGAGGGACTGGAAAATAGAGTCAGAAGCACAGGGTAAATTACTCTGAGTGTGGAGGTTGGCTGGTTCTTTTGGAAGTTACTTTTTTTTTTTTTTAGCAAAATAGTGATCTAAAAAGATGTTTCTATTAATAATCAGACTATTTAAAGCTCATCACTATAAAGGAAAGTCTACAATACTTAACAGCAAAAGTTCTTTTATTTTTAGAATATGGAGAATGCTATACTTTCCTTTGTTTGAGCAAATTCTTGATTTTTTCCAGCTGTTTCTCTCCTTTACCAGCTATATGCGTTTTTTTGGTAAGGTTCAAAGAATTAACTGTGTACATCTGGTAGTCATTAAAATTCATAATTCTGTTTCATTCAGAAATTATTATAAAAAAATATACAAAGAAGATAAGGATTTGGAGACACGTGCCTCTCTCCTATAAGGAAGATAGTCTATGTAAATAAAGGACTGCACTGCACAGAGAATGTGGGCCCCAGTTCCACGCTGCCCTGCAGTCAACCCATTTCTGGCTTCACGTTACTTTAAAGGCTTGGGCATCAATTCAGTCTGATTCCACTCTGCGCGTACACTAAGAGGGGTCTGCCCTGCCACCCCCTCTCTGGCTCTGTCATGTTCAATCTTTTTGTGAAATCATAACCTCACGTGCCCCTCTCGTGGCCCAAATTCAGTAGGAATAAAATGCTTTTAGGAAATTGATTTTTTTTTTATGGTCCTGGACTCAGTGGTTCCTGAGTCTTGTACATTAATCAGCCTTATCTGGGGACTTGTGAGGACAACAGACTTCTGGGCTTTATCCATTCCCCCAGTGGGGTTTGATTCATTGGGTCTGGGATGTCGACTAGGGGTCTTTTTAGCAAGTTTCCCAGATGACTCTACTCAGCCAGCCCAGTCCTGCCCAGCTCTGTGACCTGGAGCAAGTGACTTAACAGGCACTGTGCCTCATCTCCATTCCCAAATGGTGATCACTGGCCCTTCCCCAGAGACTTGCTGTGAGACCCAAATGAGTTGATACACGCTTGGTGCTCACTAAACATCAGTTATTACTGTTCCAGCATCAGGGTTCACTAGCAGGTCCTTAAAATAAAAAGCCTTTAGAAGACTTTAAAAAATCCCTTTTCTGTTTGGGCTACACAATCCCATGCTGCTCTGCATTGACTTGGACGTGTACGCATAGCTAGAATTTGCCTCCCTCCTTGCTCTACCTCTGTCTTCTGGCTAAGAAACATTCTATCTGAAATATTCCATTTTATAACCCTTGCCCAATTCAGTATTAGGAAATTTAGAGGAATTCATAATATCCCAATACAGTGGGGACCTTGACCCTTACCCTCAGTGAAGAACATTATGTTAATGATCCAGACTTAAAGAATGGGATTTCTTGCATTGCTGCCAAAAGCTGTTCTTTCTCTTTCCCATCTCATCCCTCCGACTACCAGCTGCCTCTTCTGTGCAACTAGAGCCTTTTCCTTTTTTTCCCCCTAGACCCTAAATAAGCATCCTGTTGACTATCATTAGTTTTTATTTTCTTCCCAGAATTTTTCATAAGCTGTAATTTTTATATGTGTTTATTTACCATCTTTCCCACTAGAATGTAGCTCCTTAAAGGTAGGAACAAGGTCTATCTCATTCAATGATATTTTTCAATGCTTAGTGCAGCGTCTAGCACATATATGGTTAGTTTTCAGTAAATATTTGGATGCTTTAATGTCTTCTAGAATGTATCTTCTTGTTAGTTAAGTTAGAGTGTTGGGATAGCATCTGAGAGTGCTTTTGTGGTGAGCCTTTCTCTTCTCCATCATACAACATAACCTGACCAATCAGAGAAACCTAGGATCTCCCCATCTGCCTTAGGTAATCTGTGTTTCCCAGGGGACCCTGGTTAGATACTGCCTTGAATTTTTGAATTCCTGTCCTATGACATTTTCAGAAGGGAAAACAGTCATTTATCACTCAGGGAATTTTGAGCAGAGCTTTTTACATCTATTTCTGAATCTGTAGTTTTCCGTATTAAATAAGAAATGAAGGGGACCTTGGCAAATCAGATTTTTCTTCTTTAATTTGATTCCTGGTTTTGCTCCACAGGGTAAGAAGTTTGAGATTCTGCCAGATGGCTTGCCCTCAGCCAGGAAGCTCATATACTACACAGGGTGCCCCATGCGTTCCAGACACCTCCTGCAGCTCCTAAGCAACAGCCACCGCCTCTACATGAATCTCCAGCCTCTCCTGCGCCACATCCGGAAGCTGGAAGAAAATGAAGGTCAGGCAGGGTCTGGGGTCGGGCAGCACGCGGTATCTTCTACCTCTGCCTCTGCTCTACAGCTGCCATGAGCCAAGATGTTTAGCTCCTGGAACTCAGGATCTCAGAGCAGCAATTCTTTTCCCATTTAAGCACTGTCCTGCAAGGTGTGGGCATGGGCTCAAGGCCACCTGCCCCAGCACCCCTTCACAGTCTCCGAGGTGACCCCAGTCATTTAGCTGTATTCTCTTTAAAGTTTTCTCAGACCTGGCTTGAAAATCCTTGTAGGGGGAAGGAATCCACCATATAAAGGCACGGGGCGGGGTGGGGGCAAGGGTTTATCTGTGTCTTCGATCTTTGTGTATACACTGACCCACCTTGGTGCTCTCAGCCACAGGCAGTCTGGAATTCCTCCCATTGTGATTATTCCTTAGGGTAAAATGACAATCAAAACAGGTCACAGAAATGTCTTGAGCCTCTCTCTGGTTCACAGTGGGAAGGCCCCTGAGTCTGACCCAACAAGAATGTGACACATAAAAGAGAGAGCCATTTTCATCAGAGAACGTCACGAGCCAGTTCTGTAGGGCTTTCCTGAGATGCAGTTGGAATAGAGTGGTCTACTCAGGGCCTTGAAAAGGGAGCAGAGGTGGTTGGTGTCAGGCCACCACCATCAGACTTCAGCTTTACAACATTAATCTAATGGCTAGCCCTTTATACTGAATAGTGGCACCTGGGGGCAGGGGGCCCTCTACTTAACATACCCAACTTTATTTTTTAATGCTTTTCATTTGTTTTATAAAATCATGTTGTAGTAATTCAAACAGTAATTCAGTTATTAGATTTGAGGCATTTTCCAGGACCTCAAGATGCAGATTCATATCTTAGGTTTATATCTGAAACAAGCATTGACTCCTGAGACCTTGCTTTTCCTAAAGAAACAGGACAACATTAACAAAATAACCTTAAGTGTGTGCATCTGGTTGACATTTTTTAAAAACCATCTCTCGATCCACATGAGACCTTGTTTGGAGATTCCCTGGCAATTCAGTAGCGATTAGGACATGAATCACTCCCCAGTGTCTGCCACCCACCCACATGTGTCCTAGGAGAGATTCTGTGCAACCGCCAGGTGTATCTGCTCCTGCTGCTGCCAGACTGCCAGTTCTCCTCCACCATGACTCACCTGTGACAAACATTTAACCCTGCGCTGACATGAGTACTTAGAGGATTTCAGTTGGGGAGACGAGCACCTAGGGAGCCTGTGAGAGCAGGTGACCTAATTGGGTGCAAAGCTCATCACTTGCCAGGTCAACATCATTGCTAAATGTCCACTATGGCACCTTGAGAAGCCATTGACGCCATCAGCTTTCTGCCTGCAATATGTTAATGGTAGATGACCTAAAGGGGAACCCTTTAGACTCTGAGAGACTTCAAGACCCTCCCCTGTAGGTCATAAGGTAAAAATACAAAGGATTTTGAGTTCCCAGAGGGTACCATGCTTAGTACCAAATGTGTTTGGGGGCCTAGGTGAGTTGGTAGATTAGTCCATTCTGTGCTGTAATAACAAAATACCACAGACTGAGGATAAAAGACAGAAATGTATTGCTCATCATTTCA